>NC_081399.1:12309351-12609351 GCF_030684315.1 Stegostoma tigrinum | reverse complement strand
ACTGGTCTGTAATTGCCGGGGATTTCCCTATTTCCTTTCTTGAAGAGAGGAATTACATTTGCCTCTCTCCAGTCCTCAGGTACGACTCCAGTGGAAAGCGAGGATGCAAAGATCTTCGCGAGTGGTGAAGCAATTGCATTTCTCGTTTCCCAAAGCAGCCGGGGACAAATCTGGTCCAGGCCTGGCGGCTTGTCAGTCTTCATGTTTGACAAAATTTTCAGCACATCAGCTTCCTCTATCTCTCTCCATTCCAGCAAGCACACCTGCTCTTCAAAGGTTTCATTCACTACAAAGTTCGTTTCTTTCGTAAAGACAGAAGCAAAAAACTCATTTAGGGCTTCCCCTACCTCCTCAGACTCCACACACACAAGTTCCCTATACTATCCCTGATCAGCCCGACGCTTTCTTTGACCATTCTCTTATTCCTCACCTAAGTGTAAAATGCCTTTGTGTTCTCCCTAATCCGTTCTGCCAAGCCTTTCTCGTGCCCCCTCCTGGCTCTCCTCAGACCATTTTTGAGCTCTTTCCTCGCCTGCCTGTAATCCTCTAGAGCTGAGCTTGCCCCTAGCTTCCTCCACCTTATGTAAGCTACCTTCTTCTTTTTGACGACAAGCTCCACCGCTCTCGTCATCCAAGGTTCCTTTATCTTACCCCTTCTTGCCTGTCTCAGAGGGAAATATTTATTCTTCACTCGCAACAACTGTTCCTTAAACAGTCTCCACATGTCTATAGAGCCTTTACCATGCAACAACTGCTCCCAGTCCATGCTTCCTAACTCATGTCTAATCACATCATAGTTTCCTCTTCCCCAATTAAATATCCTCCCATTTTGCCTAATCCTCTCCATCTCCATAGCTCTGTAGAATGTGAGGCAGTTATGGTCACTATCACCAAAATGCTCTCCACCACAAGATCTGATACCTGCCCCGGCTCGTTTCCGAGCACCAAGTCTAGAATGGCCTCTCCCCTCGTCGGCCTGTCAACGTACTGCGTTAGGAAACCCTCCTGAACACACCTTACAAAAACAGCTCCATTCAAATCTTCTGCTCGAAGTAAGTTCCAATCAATATTGGGAAAGTTAAAGTCAGCCATTACAACAACCCTATTACGTCCGCACTTTTCCAAAATCTGCCGACCTATGCTTTCTTCAATCTCCCTGCTGCGATTGGGGGCCCTGTAGTAAACCCCTAACGAGGTGACTACTCCCTTGCTGTTCCTAATTTCCACCCATACTGACTCAGTAGGCAGATCTTCTTCGACAATGGAAGCTTCTGTAGCTGTGATACCATCTCTGATTAGTAGTGCTACACTCCCTCCTCTTTCTCCCCCCTCCCTATTCTTTTTAAATGCTCTAAACCCTGGAACATCCAGCAACCATTCCTGCCCCTGAGAAACCCATGTCTCTGTTATGGCCACAACAACATAGCACCAGGTACTGATTCATGCTCTAAGTTCATCACTTTTATTCCTGATACTCCTTGCATTAAAGCAAACACACTTTAACTGATCCCTTGGTTCCTTCCCAGGAAAATCCTTTCCACTAGCTGGTCTACCTCTTGCTATTGCCTCACCTGCATCAACTCTCACCTCCGGTATACAGCTCAGGTTCCCACCCACCTGCCATACTAGTTTAAACCCTCTCAAACTACTCGAGCAAACCTTCCACCCAGGACATGGGTCCCCTTCCAGTTCAGATGCAACCCGTCCGTCTTGTACACGTCCCACCTTTCCCAGAAGGCATCCCAATTGTCTATATAACTGAAGCCCTCCCTCCTACATCAGCTGCGCAGCCACGTGTTAAGCTGCGCCCGCTCCCTGTTCCTCGCCTCGCTATCTCGTGGCACCGGTAGTAAACGAGAGAACACTACTCTGTTCGTCCTGCTTTGCAGCTTCCATCCTAACTCCTTGAAATCACTTTTTATATCCTCAATCCTTTTTCTGGCTTTATCATTAGTGCCAATACGTAACACGACTTCTGTCTGTTCGCCCTCCCCTTTTAGAACCTTATACACCCGATCGGAGACGTCCTGGACCCTGGCACCAGGGAGGCAACATACCTTCCGGGAATCCCGATCCTGGCCTTTAACGTGCGTTTCCTTAGCTGTGGTGGAGTGATGACCCTCATTCCCCACAGGAGACCTCCTCCTTGTATAGATAGTTCTAGCTTCCACGTGACAAATGGTTTCAGTTCCGGTTGCTCCCTTTGCAGTACCACACCCACCACTCACGTAGTCGTGGGTCATTTTGACTGTCTCTCTTAATTTGTCCTACCGTTGCCAGAGTGTTCCCTACTTGCTCGAAGTAGAAAATGTCTACATAGGGACTGTTCGTTGTCAACTCATTTGGCAAGGGTAATCTAAAATCCTTCAGCAATCTCTCAGTTTCTGATTTACAGCATCCCACAGTGAACTTCAGTTTTTACTTTTGAAGGGGGCTTGTATAATGCCACAGCATCAATGATATGGCCTTAGTATTGTATGGAAATTATTTTTAAAAATCATAGTCATTTTTCCTCACTTCTTCAAATCTAACTTGTGAGGATGCTCTTTTTTAGGTTCTCCCTGTGAGTAAAATATTGTCTTGGTAACACTAGACAACTTTCAATCCACTTCAAATCTGATCCATGGCATGTTAGAATAATCCAAGCACAGATGGATTTCAAATGGAAATCTCTTGTTATTGAATACTACTTTACGTGTTACAATAATCAAGTATTCCCGTGACTTAGGATCTCTATTCATCTGGAGATAGACTTGAATAAGTTCAATCTTACTGAAAAGCAGACCTCTAGCTGGTCCAACAAGTAGGTCATCGATTACAAGCAAAGCATACTGCTCAGCGCATAATGCTGGATTAGTAGCGAACTTGTAATCAGTGCAGATGCATAACTCCATCTATCAGTGGAATGATAGGTGTGGGCCAATCATTTTTGGATTCAAGGATTCCCATCTTGACCAGTGTCACTCAATTATGGTCATAGTGTCATAGAGACGTACAGCATGGAAACAGAACACTTTGGCCCAACTCATCTACGTGAACAGAATATCCTTATTTTTCTAATCCCATTTACCAGTATTTGGCCCATATCCTCTAAACCCTTCCTATTCATGTACCCATCCAAGTGCTTTTTAAATATTCTAATTGCACCTGCTTCCGCCAGTTCCTCCGACAGCTCATTCCTTACACACACCATCCTCGGCTTGGAAAACGTTGCCCCTTACGTTCATTTTAAATCTTTCCCCCTCACCTTAAAGCTATGCCCTCTAGTTTTTGACTCCCCTACTCGAAGGAAAAGACCTTGGCTATTCATCCTCTCCATGCCCCTCATGATTTCATAAACCTCCAAGTTCACCCCTCAGCCTCCAAAACTGCAGGGAAAGTAGTCTATTCAGCCTCCCCATAGCTCAAATCCTCCACCCTGGCAACATCATTGGAAATCCTTTCTGAGCCCTGTCAAGTAGGTTTAATTCTGCCTCAAGTTTTAGTCTGATTGCACGAGGCACTGATCCTGCCTTGCAACATTTTGCTGGACTCTCACACTTGATTTTCAATTCGACAGATGTCTTCTCCATGTCTCCCAGATCCCGATGAAAATAATTGCACGCTTCTTTAGAATTTTCCAATGAATCAGTTTCAGAATCTGACAAGCAACTTAGTTCAACCCAAATGAGTTTGATTTTTTTTCCAGCTATGGTCCTCCCAGTGAAACTAGCAGATTATCCATGCTGTCATTGTTACATGTAGATTTTTTTCCTACTCTTCACTTTCAGTACTTTTGCTGTACACTGTTCACATTTCTTTCTCAAACACACCCATTCAATGGGCCCTTTATTGCTGCAGTTTCTGCATACGACTAATTTATACCAGCAATTTGCTGTTGAGTGAAGTGCTCTTTCACACCAATGGCAGTTGTGAGTCTGTGTTGGTGCTCATCTCTCAGCTGCCACTATTCCTACTATTTCTTCATAAGTTTTGAAACCCGGTTTCTCTAGCGGTACCAGGCTCCTCAGGCGACGAAGGACATTCCCACACCCTGCCATAATACGAGGAACAATGGATTCTCTGGGTGGAGGAATTTCAGGTCTCTTTACTATAAAATATTTAACAGCTGAACTGTGGCAAGATCAAAC
This sequence comes from Stegostoma tigrinum, assembly GCF_030684315.1. NCBI lineage: Eukaryota > Metazoa > Chordata > Chondrichthyes > Orectolobiformes > Stegostomatidae > Stegostoma > Stegostoma tigrinum. The sequence continues at coordinate 12,605,221 of NC_081399.1, read as the reverse complement.
AGGGACAGCATGGATTTATGAAAGGGATAGAGGGAAATCATACTTGACAATCTTTTGGGATTCTTTGTGGATGTAACTCATTCAGTGGATGAGGGGGGAACCACTAGATGTGGCTTCTTTGGGCTTTCAGAAGGCTTTTAACAAAATCCCACAGAAGAGATTAGTGCTTTAAATTAAAGCCCATGGGATTGTCGTAATATACTGAGATGGAAATAAAACTGGTCAGCAAGTATCAAAGGATAGGAATAAATGGTCTTTTTCCAAAGGCAGAGACAGGTGGTGTGTCGCAAGGAACTGTGCTCAGACTCCGGCTACCCACCTATTCAAACGAAGGAATCAAATGCACTATCTCCACATCTGCAGATGACACAAAGCTGGATGAGAGGGTGAGCTGTAAGGAGGTGCAGAGATGCTTCAGTGTCATTGGGACAAGCTGAATGACTGGGCAAATGTGAGACAGATACAGTATTACACGGATATATGTGAGATTATTCACTTTGGGAGCAAAAACGGAAAGGCAGATCATTACCTGAATGGATATAAATTAAGACATGGGAATGTAGAATAAGATCTGGGCAAACCTGTACTTCAGTCATTGAAGGTAAGCATGCAGGTGCAGCAAGGAGTAAAGATGGCAAATAGCAGAAGGGCCTTCATAGTGAGAGAATTTGCATTCAGGAGTGGGGATGTCTTGCTGCAATTACATACCAAGAATATTACGTGCAGTTTCGGCCTCTTTATCTGAGGAAGCACACTCTTGCTCTAGGGGCAGTGCAGCAAAGGTTTAGCAGACTGATTCCTGGAAGGCAGACTGGCATATAAGGAGAGGTTGCGTCAGATAAGATTATACCACTGGCATTCAGAAGAATGAAGGGGCTTCTCATCGAAGCTTAAAATTCTTACAGGACCAGTCAAGTCAAATGGAGGGCAGATGTTCTTGATGGCAGGGATGTACAGAACAAAGGAGTCACAGTCATTCTTCATACCCTTAAACGAAGATGAGGAGATATTTCTTCACCCAGAGACTGATGAGCCTACAGAATTCACTACCACAGAAATCAATCAATGCTAAAACATTGCACAGTTTCAAAAAGGAGTTTGGGTTTAGCACTTGGAACTAAGTGGATCACAGGATATAAGGTTAAAGGAGGAACAGGCAACTGTGTTGGGTGATTGGATATATTCATAATGAATGATAAAGCAAGCCTGAAGGGCCAAATGGCCCATTTCTCATTCTACTTCTTATGTTTCCGTGGAAAGTGAATGGCCACAAACTTGGCAGATGGAATATAATGTGGAAAATGTCAGGTTGTGCACTTTGGCAAGAAGAATAAAAGAGCTATATGTTATTAAAATGGAAAAAAGATTGCAGAAAGCTGCAGTGCAGGAGGAATTTGAAGCTCCTTGTGCATGAATCATAAGAAGTTAGCAACCATGCTCAGCAACTAAGAAGGAGGTGTCCTGTTGGCCTTTAAAAGGAATGGAATAAAAGAAGAGGGAAGTATTGCTAAAACAATACAAAGTACGAGACAGACCACATCTCAAACACAGCAAATAGTTTTGGCCCTTCATCAAAGGAAAGAAATCTCAACATTGGAGGCAGTCCAGAGAAGGTTAACTAAGTTGATTCTAGGTACAGAAGGATCTTCTTTCTAAGGAGGTCAAACAGGTTGGACTTGTACTCTTTAGAATTTAGAAGAGTAAAAGGTTACCTTATTAAAACATACAGGATTCTTAGGGGACTTGTTAGTGTCGATGCAGAAAGTTTGGTTCTTCTTGGAGGAGAATCTACGACCAAAGGGCATCATCTCAGAATAAGGTGTGACATATTTAAGACAGGGATGAAAATGAATTTATTTCCTCTGAGGGCTTGATTTTGTGGAATTGTTTACTCCAGAGGCCTGTTGAAGCTGGGTTACTAAGAATATTCAAAGCAGAGATAGCCATGATCTGATCAATGGTGAAGCAAATTCAATGGGCTAAAAAGCCTACTTCCATTCCTTCATTTCATGGCTTTATGACCCCTACATTCCTGGGTTTTTCAGTCCTCACACACTCTTTGGAACAATGTCTTTCGAGTATTTATTGTTTGCCACTATCCCTTTAGTTAAACTGCTTCACCTCATGCATCGTTTTGTTTTGCTTTTGACATTTCACATTTTATATGGGGTAACACAATGCAAGTTGATCAACAACAACAAGAACAAGAGCAAAGTTGCTGGAAAAATCCCAGTAGGTCTGGCAGCATCCGTGAAGGGAAAAATAGAGCTAACGTTTCGGGTCGAGTGACCCGAACTCAGAGCAGTGAGCAAAGATCACCACTCTTTGCAATTATCATCTTTTGATTTCGTAGATATATCTGCCACTAACCTAACCCGTCGATCCAGGCTGAGGATTCATTACCATACAAGTTTGCTTTCCTGCACTGAATACTGGGTCCTTCTGTCTTGGAGTGAGAATCACACCAACATTTCTGACTCAGGAGGAGGGCCACTGCTGACTAAACCACACTATATCCCAGATCCCCTCACGTTTTGCTGTATTGAACTCTATCTGCCGTGTCATTTCCCATTCTGGTGGCCTATTGCAGCTGATCAGAATCATCCTCATTGTTTGGGCTCCTGCAAGCTTGGCAATCGTGGTAAATTTTGGAACTTCACGCTCTATTACTCATGTTGAGGTGTGCAATAATAAGATGGTAACTATACCAGGGGATTTCAACTTCCTCAACATTGTTTGAGATAGTCATAATCAGTGAATCATACAATATATGAGGCCCTTCAACCCACTGAGTCTGCACTATCAAGGACATACTACTATATACACTAGACCCACTGTCAACACACTAGGTCATAGCCTTGAACGTAATGACACGTCAAGTGCTTTTTAAAGATTCTGAGATTTCCCGTCTCAACTATAATCCCAGAGAGTGCATTTTAGACCCCTCTGGGTGAAAAACGTTCTCCCCCAATCCCCCCTAAACCTACTGCCCTTCATTTTAAAATAATGTCCACCTTGTTATCGAGTGTAAAGTGCACAGTGTAAAGAGGAGTTGGATTTCTAAATACGCGTTCAGCAGAGTTTATTGTGTCAACATATAGAAGGTCCATCAAGGGACAGTCCAGTCCCAGATCTAATTCTTGGGAACAAAGTTGCCAAGTTGTTTAAGGTGGTAGTGGGCAGAATTTAGTGATAACACCCACTGTTATGAAAAAGAAAATGGTAGTTTGCAAAAAAAAAAAAATTTGGATTGGAGGAAGGCAGATGCTATTAAAATAAAGCAGGATCTGACCAAAGTAGACCAGGTTCAGCTACGTCTGGCAAATTCTACAGTAGAAAGTGAACGTGTGATTGGGAAGAAAATGGGGAAAGCACAGGCCCAACATGTTTCCTTTGGGATGAAATTGGGAAATAACAAGACAAAGAACCCTGGATGTGTAGGAATATTCAGAATTGGTTAAGAACAAAAAAAAGGCTTTCAGTAGGTGCAAAGGGAGCAAATGATGGAGGCCCCAGTGGAGTATAGAAAGCTCAGAGGGAACTTAAAGCAGTTAGGAGGAAACAGGCGCATGAAAAAACATGAAGATAAAATTTGACAGATCCCAAGATACTTCACAAGTACATTTAGGGGAAGAAGATAACCAGAGAAAGAATGGGGCCCATTAGGGTCCGGGGGCAAACTTTATACCGTACAGAAGGACACTGGTAGTGTGTTTCATTTTAGTCTACATTCAAGAGGAGGAAGATGGAGGTAGAGAACTTGGGGACAGGGACTGAGGTACTTGAGCAGACTGACGTAGGGAGTGAGGCTTTGCCAGGACTAAAAGTAAATAATTCTCTAGGTCTGAAGGGGTTGTATCGTATGCTGCAATGAGAGATGAGAGGAAATTACAGGGGCTCTGACCCAAACTTTCAATTCTTCTCTGGCTACAGGGGAATTGGTAGAGGACAACTAATGTGGTACCATTTTTCAAGGAGCGAGAGAGAGATATATCAGGAATTACAGACCAATGAATCTCACATCAGTGGGAGGGAAACAACTGGGGAAATTCTGGAGGAGAATTCATCTCCACTTGGAAATGCAAGGTTTGATCAGCATGGCTTCATCAAAGTGAGGTCACACTTCACAATTTTGATACAATTTTGCAAGGTATGTAGGTGCCCAGATTTTCACAAGGGTTTTGATAAGCTATAACACATTAGGCTACTTAATAAGATAATAGTCCATGATGCTGCTGTCGTATATTATCATGAACAGAGGACTGGCTCACTCATAGAAGACAGAATTGGGACAAGGGAGGCATTTGCAGACTGGCAACCTGCAGCTAGTGGAGCGCCGCACAGATTAGTGCTGGGGACACAATTATTTATGAAATACATTAATGCCTTGAATGAGGAAAGAGAATATACTGTAGCTGATGACACAAAACCATGTGGGAAGGCAATTAGTAAGGATTAATCAAAAAGTCTGCAGAGAGATATTGACAGGCTAAGCAAATGGGCAAAAACTTAGCAGATGGAATATAATGTAGGGAAATCTGAGCTAATGTATTTTGGCAGGAAGAATAGAAAAGCTGGCTATTATTTAATGGAGAATGACTGCAGAAAGCTACAGAACAGAGGGATTTAAATATTCTCATCTACGAATCACAAAAAGCAAGTATCCAAGTTCATTGGGTAATGAGGACGGCAAATGGAATGGAATATAAAAGTATAGAGGTTTTGTTAAAATTGTACGAGGCAATTGTCAGATCTCAGCTGTAACACCGAGAACAGTTTTGGGACACATATCTAAGGATGTGGAGGAAGTTCAAATAAGTTCCAGGAGGTTAAGATGATTGAGTCTGTTCTCGTTGTAATACAGAAGAATGAGATGCCACCTTATTGAAACTTAGAAGATTCTTGACAGGTTAGATGCAGAGAGTTTGTTTTCCCTTGTGGGAGAATCTAGGACCAGAGGGCATAATCTCAGAATAAGGGGTCACACATTTAAGACAGAGATTGGGAGGAATTTCTTCCCTCTGAGGGTTGAAAATCTGTGGAATTCTTTGCCACAAAAGACTATTGAGGCTGGTCATTAAGTAAATTTAAGGTTGAGATAGACAGCGGATATTGGGAAAAGGCAGGAAAGTAGACTTGAGAATTAACTGTTCTGCCATGGTCTCTTTGAATTGCAGGGCAGATTCAAAGGGCTGAATGGCCTATTTCTGCTTCTGTGCTCTATGCTTATATTGCAGCTGATGGAGTTTGTATGGATTTCAAAAACGCCTTTGACAAGGTCCCATATGTGAGACTGATAATAAAGGTAAACACATCTGGCACCACTGGCTGTTGCGACAAGGTAGTTTTAAATGGCACAGTGGTAAGAGACAGAGCACAGAGGTAGAAGGCTGTTTGTGCGACTGGAAGCTTGTGTCAAATGGCGTACTGCAATGTTCCATATTGGGTCCCTCACTGTTCGTGATATATATAGCATAATGAGATATAGATGGGTTGGTCAGATGAGCAGATCAGTGGCAGACAGAATTTAATCCTGAAACATATCAGGTGATGCACATCGGAAGAAGTCACAAGACAAGGAGGTACTCAATGAATGGCAAGACACTAGGATGCTTAGGGGACACAGACGGATCATGGGGTGCTTGTCCACAGAACCTTGAAGGTGGCAGGACAGGTTAACAGGATTATTAAGAATGCTTGCTGAGAACTTGCCTTTATCAGTCATGGCACAGATGGTTTCAGCTGGAAGGTTGCGTTGGAATTGTATAGAACTTTGGTTTCGCCAAAGTTGGAATACTGTATGCAGTTCTCATCACCATGCTGTTGGAAGGATGTGATTGAATTGGAGGGGGTGCAGAGATTATTCACTAGGATATTGCCTGGGGCGGAGCACTTCAGCTATGAAGACTGGCTGGATAAGCTCAGGTTGTCGTCTTTAGAGCAGAGAAGGCTGAGGAGGGACGTGACTGAGGTGCAGAAGATTAGGAGGGGCAAGGTTAGCAAGCAGCTGTATCCTTAGTTGAAGGGTCAATAACAAGGAGACACAATTATGAGGTGAAGGGCAGGAGATGTAGAGGGGATTTGAGGAAAAATATCCCCACCCAGAGGGTGGTGGTAATCTGGAATGCACTACCCAGAAGGGTCATTGAGACAAGAGAGCTCACAACTTTTAACAAAGTGCTGGGATGAGCACATGAAATTAAAGGTTATTCTCCAAGTGCTGCAAAGTGGGATTAGTGCAGTTAGGTTTGCATAGACTTGATTGGCTGAAGGGCCTTCTGTATGCCATATTCCTAAATTCAAATCATGTATCTATCTCCAAAAATCAGTGTCCTAATACTTGGGAAACTGCTAATAGCGATCTTCTAATCTATTTATCATAACTTGCTGCTTCTGTCCTTCAGCCATCTTTTTTAACCAAATTTGATAGTGACCTATACCATGAATCTCAATTTTATAAATCAGTCTTTTATGTGCACCTTCCCCTCATCCTTATCTAGGAAAGATTGAACTGCTTCATGAAGGCAGGCTAAAGTAATTCAGCATTACAGCCATACTCTGGTAGTATAATGACAGCATCAGTGACAGTACAATAAGTGCCTTATATCAATTGTTTCAAAACTGGGTTCTACAGTAGAGAGGTAATTGGAGATCTACAAACCAAATCATCTGTCATAACTTGAGATTAAATATATTGGAAAAAAGCATACTAACTAACGCGAGCTTCAATGGTGATAAATTAAATGTAACTAATTGGAACAGTAATATTCCTCTTCCAACCTTGCTAAGCAATGCCTCCCTGCACTGATAGGCGGGAAAGCCGCAGTCAAGAACAGATATTCACTATTTATCATCAAGTCAAAACAATTCTGGAATGCTTTTATTTGTCATGAATTTTTACTTATTGCAATTTGAAACTCGCAACTATATAGTGATGTGAAAAATATACAAAAGGATCCAGACCTTTTCTTGATTGATCAGGCTAACAATAGAAGAGCATTTGGATAAAGTGGATATACATTATGAGTGCCCGTATCAAACACCAGTCCAGGGACTGACAGATATCACAGTTAGAAGCAAATACACACATCGGGGCAGCACAGTGGCTCAGCGGGTTAGCACTGCAGCCTCACAGCACCAAGTACCCGGGTTCGATTCCAGCCTCAGGTAACTGTCTGTGTGGAGTTTGCACATTCTCCCCGTGTCTGCGTGGGTTTCCTCCGGGTGCTCCGGTTTCCTCCCACAGTCCAAAGATGTGCTGACTCAGTGGATTGGCCATGCTAAATTGCCCATAGTGTTCAGGGGTGTGTGTGGGTTATAGGGGGATGGGCTGAAGTGCCTGTTTCCACACTGTAGGGAATCTAATCTAATCTCCATGATAACCGTCAGGAAGTAGCTTTTTAAAAAGATGATTAGAACACTTCTTTACATGTAGCCCTTTGTATTATGAATATGCAATTAATAATAGATAGGTTAGTGATTGCTATTAATATGTAGGCATTCAATCAAAAAGGTTCGAGAACGATTGCCTACCTTAAAGGTTAAACACTGGAAGGAGCTCACATTTAGAAGGTAGAAGCAACTATGCAAAATCCATCAAATACTTGGAGAATCACCAAGCGATACAAAATATACACTGCTCCTCAAATGGATTCAAAGAGGAAATTGGTTAATATGTTAAAGCATGTACAGTCATAGCAACAAGGAGCAGGAATAGCAAGGACAGTATTTGCTGCCCATCCATAGTTCCTCCAAATTGTTTGACTATTTCAGAGTGCAGTTAAGTGTCAACCACATTATTGTGGATCTGGAGTCATATGGAGGTGAGATCAAATAAGAATGGCAGAGCTCCTTTCTTAAAGAACATAAGTGAATGAGTCAAGTTTTTATAACGGTGAATAGTTTAACAGTGACGGTGTAACCATCACTGAGACCAGCTTTGTTTATGATTATATCAATTTGAGCATGTGTTGGATAACTGGCCCCCTCAAGCCTGCTTCACCATTCAAGAAGGTCGTGGCTGACTTGACTGCAATGTCGGCTCCACATTCCTACCTACCCCAAAATTATATTGAACTGAATTCAAATTCCATCAGCTGTTACAGTGGAATTTACGCCTATACTCTACAGCATTGTCGCAGGCCTCCGGATTACTAATCCTGTGACATTAATAGTGCCTCACTGACTACCCCAGCATGTCAATCCCCGTTCTGAGCATACTTCTTGGCTGAGGCGCCACATTTTCTGGAGTACAGAATTACAAAGTTCATCTCTCTGTGAGTGAAGAGGTTCCTCATCTATCGCTGTTGTTACATTTTATTCTGAGATTGATCTCAGGTTCTACAGCCTGATCTCTTAATTCAAATTACAATAACTTGGCTTTTCAAATGCCCTGTCACATTATCCTTGCCAAGAGATTCAATGTTCATGGTTTATGTACAGCAGAAGAAATGTCCAAGTTGATTTTTCTTCATTTAAGTGCCATCACCAACCTTATAGACACTACAAGTGCATTTTGTCATGGGAGAGGTTGAATGAGCAAAATCGGACCTTGATTTCTTCCCCACCCCAGCCTCAAAAAGTTTTGTCTTCATTTCAAATTTTTCACATCCAATGGATAATTCTGTACCTTTCTGGTCCCTTCAAGAAGTGCATCCTACCCAAATTATCCCGCGTGTCTAATCTTAAAAATGAGAATATCTTCTGATATCCTCACTGTCGAACAAATCCATTATGTACTTAACATAGGATTCAGGTCAAGTTTGTTTTTTTCCCCACTGTTTGTTTAACTTCCTGGCCAATGCCCCACGATTTTTCAGGAAACTATTAGTCTCTCTCTCTGTATCAGAACATTCTTCAAAAAACTAATACTTTCTCCAAATCTTGATGTAACAACTGGCCAGTTTCGGTGCGAGATGAGTTCCACAGCGCAAACTCATACTTGAACCTTTTAGCCATATAAATCATTTGACAAGCAGATTCTAGGGAGTCAATCTGCAGGATCAAGTGACATCTGAAATGCTGTACATTTACTGCAAACAGTCAAGTTCAGTTTTTCTGGCTTCCACAAATCTTTGACAGCATGGCTGTGGGTGTGAATCACCTAGGTCTGGCCAAATCAGTAAAATCCCACTCCTTTTCTCATCTGAACACTGCCCCAGAGCAATATCATGTGAAAGCACTGCACTTTCCACATACATGGTGGCAATGCCCAGGTCTATCTCACCACCCCCTCATTCATTTCTTCCACTGTCTCTACATAACCGGACAGTTTCCATCTATTAAATCTCATGCAGAACGAAGCCATTATCTTTGGTCCTTGAAAGGAGGTCTGCTTGCTAGCTACCAGTTTTCATTGTACCAGTTGTTATTTTGACCCAGAGTTTAAATTCTGGCCACATAGGCCTGATGTCACAAAGTCTACTTATTTTCACATCCACAACATTTGGCCCCAGGTAAGTCCGTTAGTTCTGAAATCCTACCGCATTGATTAACTCTGAACATGACCATTCTTATGAATATCAAGTTGGCCTCCCAAGTTCTCCTTTTCTTTAACATGGCATCATTTAAAAGTCCGTTGACTCTGACTGAACACGCACCAAGTTCCATTCACCCATCTTTCTCTGCGCACTCTGATCTACAATGGCTCACAGTTAAGCAGTGCCTTGGTTTTCACATTGCTGTCCTGGCTTTCAAATCCCTCCCTGACCTGGCAACACCCATGCACATCCCCTGATAATGTCCAACTCATAGCCCCTCTCGGAACATGAGCTCCTTTAATTCCAGCCTTTCAACACAATTTGTGCTGTTCCATCATCGACAGCCTGACATTCAACTTCCTCGGGCCTAAACTTTAGAATTACCTTGCTGAACTTCTGCATCATTCTTTCCTCCTTCAAAACAGTCCTTAAAATCTACATCTTTGGTGAGGTTTCAATTATCTACCTTCGGATCTCTTTCAGTACTCAGTATCAATTTTTACTCTATAAAGCTCCTATGACATGCCTTGGGATGTTTTATAAAGTCATGTCATAGAAACTGTTGTGGCAATTGCTCAGAATATGGTTATATTCTGGGCTGAAATTCTCCATGACACTCATCATTAAAGTATTTTTCTGTTATAAAATGGGTAAATAGTACAGTGACTTCAGGCCAAGGGATGATGTGGTTAAACGCCAAAGTTGCACTCCGTGCTATTGGCATCATGAAGACAGTGTCTCCCTTTCATTTGAAGAAATCTTCTGTATTTTCTCAAATACTTTCTTCATTGTACTTTTGTTGTTGATGGTTTCCAATGAACATAAACCATTACTTGCCTTTTCAATTTCAACCTTCCTTACGTTCTCTTAATTTCTTTTGCTATACCTGATTTGAAACAAACCATTCCTCTTTTAATTCACTGTCCTCCTCAGTCCTTCATGTAGTTATTTCCCAATTATTAAGAAGACATCCTGTTGCTTTCCTCACTCACTCTAGTCTAAGATGCCTGTCTGCCCTTATCAGATTGCATTTTCAGCAACTTTATAGACAAACGTCCTTTGAGTGGAAGGTTGTAAGGTCATGCCGAACTGATGTCTCAACAACTGCAAAACCAAGCTAATTGTAATCAATGACATCTGACAACAGGCAAGCAAGGAAGCTCACAACAAAACACAGCACGAGATTACAAATTCTGGAATGTGTGGATGTACTTACAACAGAGCGCTTTCTGGAGTCGGCGGATCTTCATTGCTGGCCGATATGCAGAAAAACGCACGGTGTTTAAATCACCTGCATTCAAAAAAATCTTTAGATACATTTTTCCTAACTGTTAGTACAAACGATTTCAATTGGAACACGTGCTCAACTACTCTGCAATGAATACAGGGGGATAAATATCTGCCGAAGAATACAAGGCGCAGTAAAAGGAAATGATAACTACTAGGTTCAATTTATTTCCACATATTTTCAGGGATGGGAACATCACTGACAGGACCAGCATTTGTTACCCATTCCTCATGTAGGTGGCCAAAAGCTACATGAAATTCTTGTCATAACTGGCAAACAGCATCTGGTGGAACTCACGGAAGTCTCACTGTCAGCTTTATAGTAGGAGGGAAACGATTCAGATAATCACGCTTGGTGTAAAGCCTGCATTCTTGCCGCCTGGTTTTTCAGGGCCACAAAGGGTTTTGAGATCTGAAATTGTATATTTGACTCATGAGCACACATCAAATGCAAGTTGCCATGGATGCTATTCTGACAATTCTACGTTGCATGCAGCAAATACCTGATGAAATGATGTAGAGGAGGCAAGATATTGCCAATACTGGGATATCAGAGCTCAACGCTTAAAGTCCTTCAATGACACATTGCTGAAAGTATGATCACCAGGAACATGAATAACCCCTCTGCCAGAGTTATTTAAAGACACTGTCAGCTACTTGCAGATTAATTACTGATGGATTCATAGAGCATACAAACATAGAACAGTACAGCACAGGACAGGCCCTTCAGCACACAGTGTTGTGCTGAGCTTTTACCCTCAACCTAACGTCGAGCTAACCTCCACCCTTTCCTTATACTATCATCCATATGCCTGTCTAATAGCTGCTTAAATGCTCCTAATGAAGCTGACTCCACTCCCCTCTCTGGCAATGCATTCCACGCTCCTGCCACTCTCTGAGTAAAGAACCTACTTCTCACATCTTCCCTCTATCTACCTCCACTTACTTTTAAACTATGCCTCCTCATAAGAGCTACCTTCACCCTCGGAAAAAGTCTCTGGCTATCCACTCTCTATCGATATTCATACCAGTCATTGCCAAAATGTATGTGTGTTGATATTTTTTAGACTTCTTTAAAGTTGCCAAGGTCCACATCTAAGTTCTGAAGGACTCTGTGAAAACTTCAAGGCTACTACGCAAATCATTCACAGACATGGATGCAGTAATAGACATCTGCAAAAAACCATGTAGGTCAATGCTTCATATCCTGGCAAATGTCATCATGCTTTCAAGTTGCAAGTCTGCTTTGCCAGCCACTTTTGGCCATCAAAAAATTAAGGGGTAGCTACTGAGCTAAAGAGCCAAGCAACTAACAACTGGGCTTCTGACTCTTACACACAACATAGAACATAGAAAAGTATAGCACAGTGCAGGCCCTTCGGCCTACGATGTTGTGCCGTGGAATAATCCCAATCCAAAAATAACCGAACCTAACTTACGTTCCCCTCAATTCACTGCTGTCCATGTGCATGTCCAGCAGTTGCTTAAATGTCACTAATGGCTCTGCTTCCACCACTACCACGGGCAAAGTATTCCATGCACTCACAACTCTCTGGGTGAAGAACCTCCCTCTGACATCTCCTCTATACCTTCCTCCTAACACCTTAAAACTATGCCTCGTGGCAGTCAATCCTGCCCTGGGGAAAGGTCTCTGCCTATCGACTCTATCCATGCCTCTCATTACCTTGTACACCTCAATCAGGTCACCTCTCTTCCTCCTTCTCTCCAGAGAGAAAGTCCGAGCTCAGGCAACCTCCTCAACCTGGTAAACCTCCTTTGCACCCTCTCCAAAGCCTCCACATCTTTCCTATAATAGGGCAACCGGAACTGGACACAATATTCCAGTGTGGTCTCACCAGGGTTTTGTAGAGCTGCAGCATAACCTCGCGGCTCTTAAACTCGATCCCCCTGTTAATGAAAGCCAAAACACCATCTGATTTCTTAACACCCTTATCCACTTGTGTGGCAACTTTGAGGGAGCTCTGCACTTGAACACCAAGATCCCGCTATTCCTATACACTGCAAAGAATCTGCCTTTAATCCTATATTCAGCATTTAAGTTCGACCTTCCAAAATGCATCACCTCGCATTTATCCAGGTTGAACTCCATCTGCCATTTCTCAGCCCACCTCTGCATACTGTCAATGTCTCGCTGAAGCCTGCAATAACCCGATACCATCAATGGCACCTCCAACCTTTGTGTCAGCAGCAAACATACTAACCCACCCCTCAACCTCCACATCCAAGTCATTTCTAAAAACTACAAACAGCAGAGGCCCAAGAACAGAGCCCTGCAGGTCACCACTCAGCACTGACCTCCAAGCAGAATATTTACCATCTACAACCACTCTCTACATCCTGTCAGCCAACCAATTCTGAATCCAGACAGCCAAGTCACCCTGATTTCCATACCTCCTGACTTTATGAAAGTGCCTGCCGTGGGGAACCTTATCAAATGCTTTGCTGATGTCCATGTATACCACATCCACTGCTAGCCCCTCATCAACCTGTCTCAGGACCTCCTCAAAGAACTCAGTCAGATTTGTAGGGCATGACTCGCCCCTCAGAAAGCCATGCTGACTCCCTTTAATCACGCTCTGTGCATGTGATATTTCCTCTCATGGGAGAGTCAAGAACCAGAGTCTCAGAATAACGGAGGTCAAATTTAAGACTGAGACAAAGAGGAATTTTTGAGGTAGTGGCACTGTAAAAGACATAAATACAGGCTGAATCTAAAGATGGTTGCATTAAAAAGAGGGTGTAAGGGTGGAGAAGAGCATAACATTGGTGAGGACTAAAGTGTTAACAATAATGTGAGGGAGTAGATGGCTATTGAATCACATTGTGATAGAGATTTATAAACCATGTAGAGAGGACCATTATACCATCATGGACACTAATCTCTTTAAATCCCACATTCCAACATTTAGCCAGTAGAATTGCATGCATTTCAAGTGTTCATCTGAAAAGTTCTTGATTGGTTTGACAATTCCCATCTCCTCAGGCCATTTCAGGCATCAAGGTCCAGATATCTCCAACTCCCTGGGTGAAAACAAATTTCCTCAAATCACCTCTACACATCCGGGCCCATATCCTAAACCTGTACCCATCAGTTACTGGCCCGTCTCTGAAGGGGAAAGGTTTTGCCCGAACTGCCTCTCTATAGGCCTCAGAAATTTGGACAGTAGTGCAGAAGGGCATGGGGAAAAGGAGCATTGTACATCCACAAGTGGTTACGGAATCACGGCATGGATTTGTTTGGAGAGGATCACAGAGATGGAGAGGTTTGTGAGTCTGGAATTGGTTGCAGGAACCGAAAGGGAGTAGGGTGGAGAAAGTCAAAGGGAAAGGGAGGTGAATACAGTAATACTGATGGAGTAGGACTGCAGAAGGGCAGACATAGGAACAGTGCAGGCATACTGCAGGTCAGTATAAATAATAAACAGTGAGGCTGGAGAAGGTTACAGACATATGGAGGATTGTAGGGTCCAGAGCAGGCTACAGAGATGATTAAGGTTGCATTTGCCCAGACTGTATTACAGGGGAGATGATTTTTGTCGGGGTTGCATGATATCACACAGTCAAGAACAGTTATTATGGTTGGAAAGGATTACTGCAATAAGGAACATTTCCAGGCTGCAAGCATTTACAGAGATACAAGCCCTGCAGATCCTGGAGCTGTTCCAGGGAAAGATTGTGTGAAATCATTGACAGACTTGCAAGCAAGGCCACTTTGAAATATATATGTTGCTGGAGACAATGCAGTCCAGTTAGAAATCATGTGTGGCAGGAGTTATGTAATGGACAGAAGACATTTTAATGATGTGAAGCTTACTGACACGAAACTCATGGTAGATGTGGCAAGTCTGAGTTTGAAATATCCAGCAATGATGTGAGAACAGGCTGGTGGAAGATTTAAACAGCAATATGAGCCGATGCAGTAATTACATAGAAACAAACGCCCTGGAAGCTGAGACCTGGTTCGAAGTTATCCAAAAGCCCAGATTTAAAACTGTGATTGGGGAGTTTCTGAGTCACCCTGAGGCAGTTTCTGGAAAGGAGTCAAGTATGTGATCAGTTAACAAGCAATTACATCCATCCCTGTGCTGAGTGCAGATTCAGTCCCTGGAAACATCTCCAGCTGTCCTCCCAATACCTTGGACTAAAATTCGTAATGATAATCATCATGTTTATTTATACAATCTGCCCAGATTACCCCACTTTCTACCCCCATCTTCCCCGCTACCACCTTCCAATCGCCCAAGCAGTCTCACTAGGCATCTGGAGAAAAGAACACCCCCCAGCATCAACTACTGCTGTGAGAATCAGAATTATTTTAATGCTTGGGGCCATTGTTATTGACAAAGGAAACAGTCCAGCATCTAGCTGATTTCCATTTGATTTCCATTTCCATTCAACAAACTTGTTTTTTTTTTCCTTTCCCGGATGCAAGAAGCTTGCAATAGAACAAGCAGAGCTGGAGGCGACACTTTGGCTCAGAGTTCGCTTTCTCTGGTGCAGAATGAAGCAGAGACCCTGCTCTTGCCACTTTACTTCTGACCATCCTGGGTAAAACTTGATTCATGCCCTTGCTCCACCCATATTTGCTCTCTGCAGTACCACCAGCTCATTTACACTTGTCCCCCCAATGTTAAACAAAAATCAAAACCAAAATTGCTGCAAAACTTCAGCAGGGTCTGGCAGCATGTGGAGAGAAATCAAAGTTAATGTTTCAGGTCTGGTCACCATTCCTCAGAACAGAAACGTTCCCACTTCTCCTTCAATTGGGAAGCCTGTGTTCTTATTTTCACTTTTTTCTGTCCTCTTAACGGTTGCTGAATACTCCCTGTTCTCATAACTGTCTGACAGATTTACATTTCTAGAACGGTTGCCTTTGGTCCTCAATGGTCTCTTCTTGCCCCTTACCCACTGGGTTTTCTGTTTTTGTCAGATTTATGCAGTGATCATTTCAATAATTCGGGAAACTGGATAGGTCACTGCTCTTTTGAACTGAGCTCTGAACTTGGACAGAGTCACCATGTAAATAAGGGTGTTTGTACAGCAACTTAGATTGCGCAGCATGTATCCAACATGTTCAAAGATGTCGTAGTCATCACCTTTTAAGTACAGATCTGGGACATCAAGGATATATAAAACATAGAGCAGCCAGAGAAGTATGAAGTTACCGGATATAGTGAAGAGTAAAATCACTGCCTTACTTCTCCTCTTCATCTCTGGGTCACTCTGTCTCTCTTCCTTACTTTGACCTTTCAGTCCCTTACGCACTTGACTTTTAATAAAATGCGTCCGATTGTCAGAATGTTGAGGAACACAATGAAAAAGAATGGCACCAATGGGGTTAAAGCCACAGCAAATGACCTGAATCCAATCCAACGAGAGTCAGTAAAGTAGCTTTTCTTATTCCTGCAGTAAAATGGTATGTTCCTTATTATCTTTACAGGCTCAAACCTAAAATACCTGGGAACATTTTGAAACAAAGCAGAATGCCAGTTGTTGATAGAATTGCAGATGCAGTTTTCTCAGTGCAATATTGAGTTTTCAGTTTGTGGCAACAAAAGCTGACAAACCGATCAAGGGTGAATGTGACGGTGAACCAGACAGAACAGTCTATGGACGCACAAATCAGGACATTGATAACACTGCACACAGGAGTGATGTCCAGGAAACATAATGGGTAATAACAATAACGCAATTGTCTCAACATGACCTCACTGATAATGACCAGTAGATCTGCTGCTGCCATGGCCACCAGATACCGTGTCGTGCTGGTAGTGAGGCCACACTTTCCCTGGGACAGGATCATAATTGCCATGGAATTTACTTTCAGAAAGAGAATGGAAAAACGATTGGATATTAACGAGCATTATTTTCTATATAGGGCCCAAACAATCTGTATTGTAGTGAAACATCAAAATAAAATCAGGTGGGATTAATTTATGTGAATAAAACTGTAATCCGACAACTTGTCAATTTTTACCTTGAATAGAAACAGGTAACCAGTGAACAGCAAATCGAATCTAGGATATCAATCAGAAAACTATCCACGAAAACATGTAACTCTTCTCAGGGTGAATATGCACCACATCCAGCCTATAATTCCCTCAAGGACAGTCGACATAACTGGATAAGACAGTATGAGAATCGGCTGACGAAGGGGATGTGCTAAAACCTGAACCACTCTTTTCTTTTTCTTCATTCATGGGTTGTTGGAAATTCTGGTTCGGCCAACATTTATGGCCCATTGCTAATTTCCCAGGGACCATTAAGATTCAGTTACATTGCTGTGGGTCAGGAGTTAAATGTAGGACATTCCTTACCTTCCCGAAAGCTTGAAACTCTCTGTCGTGAGCTATAGCATCAACTTATGAGGAGGAAAACAAGTTGCCATCGCTATGAAATATCAAAATTGAGCAGGTTTAAATTAATTGTAATGTCAGAGAAAAGGGATACTGAGGAAGGTACAGCAAGACAATTTTTTTGTGATTGGTTCGAAGGCAGATGCATTTCAAGTACAAAGGGATGATGATCCCGCACAGTGACAATGCATGCTGTTGAAATGTGATCTCCAAGCAGGGCAAATTCTTCATTTATAATCACGGTGAATGCTGAGGGAGGCAGGACCAAAGTAAATCTGGTCAAACAGTGAACCCCAATCATCTGAATATATGACGGAGAATGAGAGACAGACCCAGTTGTTTGAATCAACATTGTGGATGCCCTGAAATAGAGACAACACAAACAGAATGCCAAACTGCACCATTGCCAACCCCTGAAAAGCTGCATTAAATCTCCTCAATTATCAACACTTTGAAGATAAGTAGTGAAATTACACTTAATTCCTTAGTTTCAATGTGGATTCCTGCAAGTTTTAGCAAATCAGTCACATGTTGTTGATGATTCAGTATAAAATGTAAAGGTGTAGGAGACATAAACAAAGGCAGAATGTTGAGTGAAACTGGCTGTTGATCAGAATTTCTGGCAGACCCACAGCTCACCTTCAGCAAAATAATCTGTCTAGATAATATCGTCACTTCTGTGTTCCAGATGATTTCTTCTGTACTGGCAACTTAATTCAATGAAGTGATTAATCTCAGCCCCACGCACAGACATTTTTGTGGCCCTGTAAGTGCAGAATAAAGGGAGGAAGATGCAATAAAACAAGGGTTAAAAAGAAGGCAAATGACAGAAATGATGGAAGAGTGACCCAGTCTATGCCCAGAACTCGTGGAATAAGATGCGAAAGCAAGATGCATTGTATGGTTTAAGTTGCTGAACAGGTTGAAATGCCAGAGGACTGTATTCTCAATCTAGAGAGCAGCTGTAATTTCAAAGGAACTGATGTGGAAAGCTGCATTGCTGACACAGTTGCTGAGGTGGCAACGATTCTGCAACAATGAAAGAGATGCCTAACAGCAAGATTTGGGACAAATACAGTCAGGGTCATTGTTGGAATCAGTAGCTCTGCAGGATATAGTGGTCAGAAAGCCAATGCGCCACATAGGAGTCGGAGAAATCATGGAGTCTTAGAGGTCTGTAGCACATAAAAAATTGCACCTTGCCATATCTGCTGCTCAATAACAGTTCCCTTCCTATCATGGAGACAGTACAAACTGCCAATGCTGGTGTCAGAGAGAATGCAGTGTGGAGCTGGAGGAACACAGCAGGCCAGGTAGCTTCAAAGGAACAGGAAAGTTGACGAAAGGCAGATTAGGGTGGGGAGGGTAATATTTTCTGAATCTATGCTTTTATCGTGACCATTGTCTCTGCAACTCACTTGTCCACTCCACACTCCTCACTAACACCACCATACTTAGCACCTTTTGCTGCAACTGCAGGAAGTGCTACATCTGCCCGTACACCTCCACCCTCAACTGAATTAAAGGCCCAAAGCAAACCTTTCATACAAGACAGGGGTTCACCTGCACATCCATCATTCAGTCCACTGTATCCTCTGCTCCCAGTGTGGCCTCCTCTACATCAGTGAGACCAACCGGGCGCCTGGAGACCGTTTTGTAAAGCACCTTCTCTCTGTACAAGACAAATGACAACACCATCCAGTCACCAACCATTTTAATTGTCCCCCTCACTCCCTGGGTGACATGGCCATCCTGGGCCTCCTCCAGTCTCACAATGTCACAACCTGCAAACTGGAAGAGCTGCACCTCCTATTCCGCTTTGGGAGCAGACAGCCTGATGGCCTAAACATGGAATTCACCAGTTTTGAAACTTCCCACCCCCAGCCTCATCCCATGTCCAACCCTCCCTCACATCCCGCACAACCTTTCCATCTTATCTACCACCTATCCACCCCAGCCACTTCACTCACCAATCCCCACCAGCCCCTGCCTGCACTCATCTATCATCATCCCACCTACCTTCCCAGCCCCACCCCTTTTCTCTTATTTATTTCTGAGCTCCCTACCCCCTCCCCATTTCTGAACAATGTCCTGACGCGAAATGTCAACCTTCTTGCTCCTCTGATGCTGCCATCTTATTATTCTAATCCAGTTTTCCAAAGTTAGGCCCAGAGCCCTACCTTTAAAAGTGCACATCTAAAGATTTCTCTGTTATCAGGGGCTCTGCCTTCATACACTTACAGGCAGTGAGTTCCAGATTGCTGCCGCACTCTTGATGGAAAAATAAACCCCGACATCCACTTTAAATCCTGTGCCTCTTTTCATTAATGCCCTTTGTCATTGACCCATCCACAAAGGGGAAATTATTTCCTTTCTGTGCTGTCTATGCCCCATACATCTGAATCATTATCCCTCATCAGTTTCCCCTCCTCCAAGGAAAAACCTCCAGTCTATCCAATCTCACTTCATAACGAAAACCTTCCAACTTTGGAATCATCCTGGAAATCTCTGCGCACTCTTCAATGCAATCACAATACTCCGAAAATATGGAATCCAGAACAGCACACAATACGCTATTTGTGGCCTAACCAACAGTTCCAGCAGATCTTCCCTGCTCTTAAACTATATACTTTGGCTTATAAAGGCAAATATTCCTTCTGCCTACTTCAGCACTTTATCAATCTGTCCTGCTACCTTCAGATGTTCATGTGCACCAATGATCCTCAGTGCTTCCCTGAATTCTACCATCTATCATGCATTCCTTTGCCAACAATGTGATTCTTAACATTGAACAGTAATAGCAAACAGAATCTGAAAACCACACAGTGTAAAGGAAATTAATGATTGTAAACCCCCTTCTCACAGTGCTCCCTAAAGTAAGAAGGGCTTAATATGCTACAATCACAACAACTGCTGACAGGAATGTGCGAACACTGTGGTCATTAGATCCACTGTAGCTAGTAACCAAAATCTATTGCAGTTCCATACTTACTGACATTTCCAATCATTCCTTTCCTCAAGGTAGCCTCCAGTCTGACGTGTGCTTCGGGAGTTCATAATATTTCACAAAATGCAATCATTTGAGATAGTTGTAAACCTGCTAAAGGAGTTGAGGCAAAGCAACTCCGGCATGAGTATAACTTTGAACTCCGTATCAGAATGCAAAACGCTCAATTAACAAGGAAAACAGGGGAAATCTCTTCCATAAATTGTCAATAATTATGGAGACTCACCAGGAACACCAATGATGGCAAGGATCATGTAGAAAACCTTCCTGGCTAATTGAATTGGCAGATGCATGTTCAGTGCACAGTGGTTACCCTTCCTTGCTGCAGACAATATGCAAGCATCAACTCCAAAGTGTCACATTCTCGGGGCTTTTCTATGATGTTTTGTGTGATCTCCATGGGGAGATTGATGTTGTAACATTGTGGAAGTTGTTTTTCTTTCTTCAACTTTTGAGCTCATGAATGATGACAGCTTTATCATTCCCCGTTGGCAGAAGATGTTTATCACCGAAATTAAATTGTGGCTGGACCGGTCTGACCTCATTGAGGAAAGAATCATTATTGGAAGCTGCATTAATTGTTGTTGGACACATCCCCACCGGCATTTGTCCATTGTCTGTGGACATATTTTAATCAACCTGTTCGGAAATGTAATGACACATCTCTGGAGTAGGTGGCACTCAAACCCAGGGCCAACTGCTCAGAGCAAATGATACTCCCATTGCTCCAGATCATTCACCGTGGAGCATTGCAATAAAACAAACAGCAATTTCAAGTGCAGATTCTGCAAATGCCAGGACGTGTGGTCCATGTCTCACCAGGAAAGCACATAATTTTCGCCACTTTATGAGCAAAGAGACAGCCTGTTGTTGTGATATTGCTGCCTGAAGATAAATATATTGCACAGCTTTCTAGTCGATGGAGTGTAATGTTGTTTGCTGCATCAACTTTGTTTTCCACCCCTTCATTCACCACATAAACCTAAGCTAGCTTTATAATTAGGGTTTGATTTTTGTTCAGCAATGTGGTGTTTCGAAATGTACCTCACATTCTCTCAGTGACGTCTGTAACGACCATTTATTAAATGAATCTCTGACATTAGCGACTCCTTACCATAGCTGCACCATGGGACGTCATTATCTATGTCTCAAATAATTCACATCATCCCAGATTATTTGCACCAAAACAGTTGACCTTTCATTTTACCATTAATAATTCTTTTAGATATATCCAGTACCTGTCCAATGTTCACACATACTTTGGAAAGTTGAGTTGCAGACCAACACAGTAAATGCAGATTATCCCCAAGTACTTCAGGACCCCAACTCATAAGCAGTTACTGGCATCAGTATTGGCTCAGAAACACTTGGCAGGTCATCTCATATTGGGACCACAGGAGGAGCCTCTGTGTCACAAACCAGAAGCTGAGAAACCAAAGAGATTCTGCCACGGCACAGGGTGTGGTGGATGGCACTGAAACACACTGTGAATGTAACAAGAAGGTGCTTGGTGATCTGCACAACAATGAAACAATTAACATGACTCAGAGCAGTAGCACAACAATGATACAATTAACATGATTCAGAGCAGTAGCTCAATTGGAATCTCAGGGAGACCCTTTCACTGGCTTAGATTCACACATAATTGCAGGTTTCAAAACTGAGACACAGTCAACATGGCATGTATCTTTCTGCTGAAGTGGCTCCTCTCGAACTGCCAGACAAAATGCGCCACAAGGCGCTACTTGATCTGTTCACATCAGTGAGCTGTGGATGAACTTCTGGGAACACCGTGAATTAGCCCTGAATTTGTACAGAATCTACTCAATGGAACATGATCTCCATGTGACTGGACAGCTAAATATTATTGTCAAATCAATCTGGTGGAGAAATGTCATGATATGTTCTTTTTAAATTGCCCATTTTCCTTCATCCCCAACGCTGTCTGCTGGAACAGAGGAATTAACCACATTTTACAAAATTTGAAGGGGAAGTAGATATTTGCAATAGCCCATCATAATTTGGGGTGGCATGGTGGCTCAGTGGTTAGCACTGCTGTCTCAATGTGCCAGGGACCTGGGTTCAGTTCCACCCTTGGGCAACTGACCATGTGGAGTTTGCACATTCTCCGCATTTGCGTAGATTTCCTCCCACAGTCAATTGTTGTGCAGGTGAGGTGGATTGACCATGCTAAATTGCCCGTAGTGTTCAGGAATGTGTAGATTAGGTGGATAATAGGGGAACGGGTCTGGCTGTGATGGTCTGAAGGTCAGTGCCGACTTGTTGGGCCATACAGTAGGTAGGGGTTCTATGAACTTAGAATCAGACAAAGGTTAGAGTACAAAACAAAACAATTCACACATTGTGCTTGTGAGTGTTCTTTGCAATGATAACCTGGCTATTTTCACCATCTACTTTTTGCTAAAATGGGAATTATTTCTCTTTGTCTCCTGGTAATTCTTCATTTTATTTTCAAAATTAACCTGACTGTGCTAAAACTTTTAAAACTTTCATGGAATAGTATGACTGAACCATGATAATTTTCAGACCCAAATCATGCTTTTTGAAGCCTGATAGAGCAGGAGATCCTCACAATTTGGCTTCTGAGACTCAACTCCAATTATTGACAATTGCATGGATCCTCTTTGGGTCATAGTCATAGATGGCTACAGCACAGAGAAAGGCTATCGGCCCATTTACTCTGTGCTCATCAGAAAAAAAACCTCCTCACTCGTGTAACTCCATTTTCACAGAATTTGGCCCAGAGCCTTGTGTATTGCCAGTACACACCTAAATACTTGTTCAATGTTATGAGGGTTTCTTACAGCAGAGTGCTCCAGATTCCCACCTCCCTCTGGATGAAATGGTCTTTCGTCACATGCCATTTAAATTTCTTTCTCCCTTACCTTAAATCAATGTCCCCATGATCATTGATCCCTCCATCAAGGGAAAGGTTTCTTCCCATCTACTCTATCTATGCTCCTCATAGTTTTCTACATCTCAATCTTGTCCCCCTCTCAGTCTCCTCTGCCCTGAGGAAAACATCCCCAATCTGTTCAAGCTCTTTCATTCCCAAAACTCTCCAGCCCAGTCAACCTCCTGGTATGTCTCATTTGCACACTGTCCAGCATTATTCCATCACTCCTGTAAAGTCAATTCCAGAACTGCACACAACGTTCTAGCTGTGACCGAACCAATGGTTTATACAGTTCCAGCATCAGCTCCCTGCTCTTAAACTCTCTGCTTTGGCTCACAAATGCAAGATTCCCATTTGCCTTCTTCACCACTTTATCCACCTGTCCTACTCCCATAAGGGACAGGAGTATATGCCCACTGTGTCATAAGAGAGGTCAATTTTATTCTTTGAAAGTGAATGACAGGTAAACATAAATAACAATAATTATAATACAAAGTGATAACAACAATGTAGTGTTTGCTGTTATACTTAATATGCATCTTATTGCTGGTGTTGGTCAAATTGTGAGTAGGATACCTTCAACTCCAAGAAAGGAAACAGATAGACTCCCTGAACTCCAATTATGTCATCTATGGCCGGCTTGTGAGGTATATTGTGGGGCAAAAAAAATAGTAGAACCCATTTACAAAGTTTACCACAGCTCTTCACTAAAATCAAACAATGACAAAATGAAGACACTTAAAATATTAGACAGTCAACTCAGTTTTCTGAAGGGCATGACATGTCTGACAAATTTAACAGTTATTTAACGATGAGACCCAGGCAGTGGATGGGAGTAGCGTTGTAGATGTTGTACAATTGGGCTTTCAGAAAGCATTTCAGATGGTGTCTCAGGGCAGGTTGGTTAGCAAATTAGAAATGTTTGAGATTGATGAGTTGCATTTGTTAGAAATTGGCGAAAGGATAGGAAGTACATATGGATGGGCATTTTGCAGACTGGAGATGAGTTGAAAGTTGTGTTTTTCCTTTTACTTTTACTTTCCGTGATTTTACTTTTCACAATATCTGTGGTTTTGTTTCTTCATGTTTGATCTATGCTACTGAAGTTTTTGCATTATTATATTACAGAAATGGGTCCCAGAGATAACACAGATTCAGAAAATATTTATGAAAATGATGGGGATATGCTTCAGGTTTTGTGCTGCTGGTAAATAATGGTGAAATTTCCAATTACATCAATCTACTAACTGATCCATAAACAAAATTGAAAATATCACAGAGGCAGATTGAAATGCTTTCCACTTTATGAATGAGACACGACCCCATTCTCAGATGTAATCTACACAATGGAGCACTGAATATTGTTCAGAGATAATGGGGCCTGCAGATGCTGGATCCTGAGATGCTGCTTGGCCTGCTGTGTTCATCCAGCTCCACACTTTGTTAGACTGAATATTGTTCAATCTGTTTTGAGTGGAAGATCATGAGAAATTTCAAAAGTTCAATGAAGTGAATGATTGACATGTGTGAATGCGTGTGTTTTACGTGTGTGTGTGTGCGCGCGCGCGTGCGTGTGCATGTGTGTGTCTGTGTGTGTGAGTGCGTGTGTGAGTGTGTGTGTGTGTGAGGATTAACCAATTATATAGAACTACAGGGAATCTGTAGCTGACAGCTCTCTTGCACATCGACACATCTGCATGTAATATATTTTGAGATACATTATTAAATCTACTCAAGAACCTTAGACATTTTTAAAGTCCATCTTCCTTTTATGATTCCTTGAATGATCGCTGCTCTCTCTGTCTGACCAAAGACAGATGGTGCCAAGGGGAATTACTGTGGCAGTAAACCAGGTTAAGGGATGGTTAGGGAAGTTTATTTATGAATCGGGCACAGGCTGGAGACTGAAACCAATGGCCATGGCATCTGAGTTGGCGATTTCACTGTGAAACAAGCGAGTCCTTCACTGGCTCTTATGTTTTTAAGTATTGGTAATAGTTCCATTTCGTCAGCATCTGATACATTTGCTTCTAAATTACCTCCATCATTCCCTCCTTAAAATAAAAAGCACCTTGAGAATGAGCACACATCTGACAGCAAGTAGGGGAAGAAATAGAGATTTTTGCTCTTCAAACCTGCTCTGTCATTCTCTCATGTCAGAAGTCCATCAACAACAGGTGATCATCCAATAGGTTTATTTGAAATCACAAGCTTTCACAGCGCTGCTCCTTCATAAGTGGCATCCCCATGCAATTGGTGAATAACTGGAGTTCGGTCTCAGAAGCCAAAGGTAGGAACTCACTGCAAAAGCTCGTGATTTCAAGTAAACCTGTTGGACTATGACCTGGTGTCATGTGACTTCTAACTTTGTCCACCCCAGTCCAACACTGGCATCTCCACATCATTCTCTAATGTCACAACTAAACTTAATTTATAGACTTTGTGTCTATTGATGATAACATTTTGTTCCTTTGCTTGGGAAGAATCTGTCTCCAAAAACCTTAAAAATATGCGATGAACACTACATTCTGAGGCAGAGACTACCTCAGGGATAAAATAATTCTCCCCATCACTGTCCTAAAGGAGTATACCCCATTTTTAACACAGTGTCCTGTAGTTCTAGATTCAGCAAAAATAAATAAATAAATATCCTTACCATGTCCACCTTGTTAAGAACATTCAGGATTTTACATACAGTAATCTAACTACGCCTTGTCCTTCAGAAATCCCAGTTTAAACAAGGTAAAGTCGATCAAACTTTCCCCATAAGAAAACTTGCACATCCCAGTAAATCTCATTTGAACTGTTTCCAACGCTTTTGCAATCTTCTTGATATGAGACTATCAAGCTGCACACAGTATTCAGATGTAGTTTCATCAGGGCGCTGCCTAACTGAAACAAAACACGTTTTGTTTTAGCGTTCCATTTCCCAGCTTAATAAAGGATAGCACTGCCATTATCCTTCTCAATCACTTATTGCATATGCATACCAACAGTATCTACCTTGTACTGGAAGACCCAGATCAGTCTGCACTTACCAATTCTGCAGTTATTCCAGTTTAAAATAATATCATTTCCTTTATTCTTCAAACCGTCTTCATGTTTTCCCCAATTTATACACCATCTGCCAGATATTTTCCCTCTCACTTAACCCATCTCTGCAGCATGTGGCATTTTTTGTCATTGCAACAGACTTCACAAACTAGCATAGAGTCATAGAGTTGTACAGCATGGAAACAGACCCTTCAGTCCAATTTGTTCATGCGGACCAGATATCCTGAATTAATCCAGACATCTTTGCCAGCATTTGGCACATATCCCTATAAATCCGTCCTATTTACATGCCCATCTATTTCAAATGCTGCAATTTTACCAGCCTCCACCACTTCCTCTGGCAGTCCCTTCCATCCCTGCACCATTCTCTGAAAGAAAAAGCTGCCCCATATGTCCCTATCATATCTTTCCAAATCTGACCTTAAATCCATGCTCTCTTGATTTGGACTCCCCTACCCTGGGAGAAAGACCTTGGCTATTCACCCAACCCATGTCCCTCATGCTTTTATAAAACCTCTATAAGGTCACTCTCAGCCTCCAACACTCCGAGGAAAATAGCCCGAGCTTATTCAGTCTCTCCCTATAGGTCAAAATCTCCAAACCCAGCAACATCCTTATAAATGTTTTCTGCACCTTTTCAAGTTAAACATCTTTCCTATGGCAAGAAGGCTAAACACTGTATTCCAAAGTGGCCTGATCAATGACATCCTGCCTCCTCTACTCAATCCACAGACCAACAAAGGCAAGTTGCCAAACACCTTCTTCATTACCCTGTCTACCATTGACTTCACCACCAAGGAACCATGAATTTACACCCAAGGCCTCTTGTTCGGCAATGTTCCCCAGCATCCTATCATGAAATGTACAAGTCCTGCCCTGATCTGCCTTACCAAATGCAACACCTCACATTCATCTGAATTAACACCACCTGCCATTCATCAGCCCATTGGTCTATCAGATTGAGGCCCCATTGTACTCTGAGATGAATTTGTACACTGTTGACTACACCACCAACTTTGGCGTCATCTGTAAACTCACTATCCATCTCTACTACGTTCACATCCAAACCTTTAAGTAAATGACAGAAAGCAGTGGAGCCAGCACTGATCCTTGTGTCACACCACTGATCACAGGCCTCGAGTCTGTCAAAAAATACTCTACCATTACCCTCTGCCTCTTACTTTCTCGCCAAGTTTGTATCCAAATGGCTAGTGCTTCCTTTATTCCATGTGATCTAACCCTCCTGACCAGTCTATCATGTGCAACCTTGTTGGATGCCTTGCTGAAGTACATGGAGGCAATGCCCACTGCTCAACTTTCATCAATCTTCTTTGTCACTTCTTCAAAAATACTCAAGTTAGTGAGACACAATTCCACATGGCGAAAGTCACGTTGACTATCACTATTCAATCCCTGCTTTTCCAAATCTTCGTTTCACAATCCCCTCCAACAGCTTGCTCTCCACTGATATTCCCATTGTGTGAACGACAAATGTGATCAATGTGCATTCTCTTTGCTCACCTGAATTATTGTCATAGTTTGAGAAGCCAGCAGGGACCCCTAAAGGATTCTGCTCATCAAAACTTAGCAGTCTGAGAAAAGAATTGAAGAAATTCTCTGTTTTCTGTTGGTCAGGTGATCCTTGGTGTGTTTGCTGTTGATGACTGTACCACGAGCTCTTATTTTTGCATAAAAATTAGTAAGTGGAACCTTACTGACTGCCTTCTAGAAATTGAAATACAAAACATCCATTCAAAGACTTCAGCAAATGGTCATTCATACACTTCATATTTCCTCTTCACTGCTCACTTTCCTCCCGAGATTTTGATCATCATTGAACTTGACGGCTATAACTTCTGTCCTTTCATTAAAGTCATTTAAACACAAACACTTGAGATCCCAGCAATGACCCTATGGCACATCACTTGTTGCATCTTCCAATCATAGAATAATATTGTACAGAAAAGGCCCATCACCCTATTGAGCAATTCCCTCTAAAAATATTATAATCGCATTAGCTATTAAAATATACTAGTTGCAACTTCCTGCGCTGGGCCCATAGCCTTAAATATCATGATACTTTAAGCACTCATCCAAGTACTTTTTAAAGAAGGTGGGGCTTTTCTGAAGAAAGGTCTAGGCCCGAAACCTCAGCCTTCCTGCTCCTCTGATGCTGCTGGGCCTGCTCGACTCCTCCATATCTCAGATTCTCCAGACATTCCTCACATTTCCTGTAACACTTGAATTCTCGTCCTGATTAAAAATCTATTTTATCCTTGTATATGCTGAAAGGCTCAGCATTTACAAGTTCATGCATTAAAAAATAAGTGACAAATTACCTACCCTCTGAGGATTAACAAAATCTTCCTCAATTCAGTCTTACATGGGCAAATTTATAATTCTGGGATTATTCCCTCTGGTCCTAGATTCTCCTCCAAGTGGATCTGACCTTGTCACATTTTCTCTGTCAAATCAATTAAGAATCTTAAATGTAACTTGAATTTCTTCTAAATTCTAAAGCATACAAGTTCAAATCCCCCCCTTAAAATTCATCTGCTATTTTCTTATTTTTCAATAATAATTCTCAAGTTTCATTTTCTCTTCTTGTTTTAAAAAAATAAACTCTGGTGAGATTTCCATCTCACTCTCCTCACTGCTTTCCCAACTTATAAATTAATTAATCAGCATACACATTTTTTTGCAATCTGTTGTCATGCCACCTGTATTTGCCAAATTGTATGTATTTTTTCTCTTTGAGTTCAACTTTATCTTTGATCATTTTCGTTCACGACAGATGGTGGATCTACGCTTCAGAAATTTTACTGTCCAAATTGTGAATTCTGAAACACCCCATTAAACATCTGCCCTTGCATCTCTATTGACCAATTCCTTACCTAACTTTCCCCACAAAATCTCAAGATGTGGAGCAGAGGTACATGATCTTGTTCATCAAGTCTGCTCCATCATTCAATGAGATTGTGGCCAGTATTTTTTAAAATTCATTTGAGGGGTTTGGGTGTCCCTGGCTGGGCCATTTCTTGCCCATCCCTAGTTGCTCCTAGAAAGTGGTGGTGAGCTGTCTTCTTAAACCACTGCAGTCTATGTGCCAGCCCTCAATGCTACTTTCTTGCCTTATCCTCAAAGCCCTTGATGTTTTTCTATTCAGCTGTCGGACATGGGTATCTCTGGTTAGGCCATGAAGAGCTTGCTGCTTAAGACTCGGGATCAGTGAAGAGATAACCTTCTGGTCGCTAAGTTACAGGGATACTGTGATCTCATTAACAAGGTCACAATATTGCTTCATATGGATAAACAGTTTGACATTGGATTGAAGCCAAGTGGTTTTATCACTATTAACCCAGAGCTCCAGGTCAGGTTGGTGGATTTTGAAATTAATCAACATCTGGAATGCAAAGTCTAATGATGATCTTGAAACTGTTGTCATTTGTCGGAAAAATCCACCTGTATATTGCTGACTTCGAAAGATGGAAATCTGCCATCTTTACCTGGGCTGGCCTACACATGACTTCAGACCCACAGCAATCAGGTTGATTTTTAACTGCTCTGGGTAATTAGGGCTGGGCAATAAATGCTGGCCCCAGCCAGTGATGCCAACATGCTATCAGTGAGAATAAAAAGATTTGACAGACTCTGTTCTTACTTATTTCGGGGAATTTTGCAGGATGAAAGGAAATGAAATTGAGTTTTAGAAAATCATGACTAGCCTCAACAGAATGAAGAATATAGGAACATTGGAACGAGTAGGCCATTCAGCCCTCAAGCCTGTTCTGTCACTGAATTAAATCATAGCTGATCCATGGCTTAACTCCATATATTGACCTTTGACATGGATCCTTTCATACATTTGCTGAACAAAAATTTATCTCTC
This sequence comes from Stegostoma tigrinum, assembly GCF_030684315.1. Taxonomy (NCBI): domain Eukaryota; kingdom Metazoa; phylum Chordata; class Chondrichthyes; order Orectolobiformes; family Stegostomatidae; genus Stegostoma; species Stegostoma tigrinum. The sequence goes on along the minus strand of NC_081399.1, from coordinate 12,575,211 downwards.
TCAGATTTAAAACTGGCAACTGATCCTGCATCCACTGCCATTTGTGGAAGACACCACCTTTCTGTGTCAAAGCTTCCTAACATCTCTCCTGAATGCTCTGACCCTAATTCTCAGTCAGTGTCCCCTAGTTCTAAAATCCCCACCCAGTGGGAATCGTTTGTATTTATCTACCCTGTCTTTTCCTGTCAATATCTTGAAGATTTCAATCAGATCACCCCTTAACCTTCTAAATCCTGAAGGAAACAGGCTTAATTTGTATAAACTCTCCTTCTTAACCCTTGAAGTCCAGGTAACATTCTTGTAAATTTACATTGTGTTCCTTCCAAGGCCAATATATCCCGCCTCAGGTGTGGTGCCAGATCTGCTCTCAGTGCTCCACGTAGGGTTTAACCAGGGTTTTGTGTGACTGCACCATAACTTCTGAATCCTTGTCATCCGACTGTCGAGATACAAAGGCTGGTCTTTCCAAAAACTTTCCTGATCGTTTTCTAAAGCTGTTTGTGATGTTCTACTGATCTACGCGCCTGAACGTTCAATCTCTTTGGGCACCGACTCACTTAACTCCATTCCATCTGGAAAATACCCTCATCTGTCCTTCTTTGTTTAGAGTATATGTATCCCTTGGGATCTGCAACAGTCGGAGACCCTGCACATCTTGAAGAAGCATCTCGGTGTAAAATGTTCTATCTGTTCGAGGCACTGCTTTCCATTGAGTTTCTGTATGAGTTGAGACTTTGAATTGATTTAAAATGTATTATTGGTTGAATTCATCATTGGGGCAGATACAGAGAATGCATTTTATTCAGATAACCTCATGCAGCCACGCCCTGGAAAGCTGTGGAGAAGCCAAGCAGGCTGGAATAATTGCAATGATAGAAGTTTCAAGCTCATTGAAGGTTACCACAGAAATACTAGTGGGAGGCAGATGAGACTGAGGTGTGTGAGTCTGTCTGAGACAGACAGTACAAATAATAATGAAATTAATGGAAGAATACAACCTTCAATGTATGTCAAATCATAAGGCAACAAAGTCATAGGAGCAACTTAGGCCATTCAGCCCACTGAGTCTGCTCCATCTTTCGATCATGGCTGATATGTTTCTCAACCCAATTCTCCTGCCTCTCCCCATAACCCTTGATCCCCCCTGACTGATCAGGTCTGTCACTGAGGCTGGAAGGTTTGAGCTGTAGGGAGAGGCTGCATTGGCTTGGATCTTTCTCTCTGGACTGCAGGAGGTTTGAGGTGTGACCTTATGGAGGTTTATAAAATCAGCAGTGACATTAACAAGATGAGAAGCAAAGGTATTTCCCCAGGGTGGAGGAGTCCAAAACTAGAGGGCATCAGTTTAGGGAGAGAAGGGAAAGATTTAAAAGGGACGTGACCACAGAGTGTCATGTGGAATAGATTCCCTACAGTGTGGGAACAGGCCCTTTGGCCCAACAAGTTCACACTAGCCCTTGGAACATCCCACTCAGACACATCCCCTGATAACCCACATACTCTTGGACACTACAGGCAATTTAGCATGGCCGATCCAAACAGCCTGCACATGTTTGTACGGTGGGAGGAAGCTGGAGCACCTGGAGGAAACCCACACAGACACGGGGAGAATGTGCAAACTCGACACAGACAGTTCCCCGAGGCTGGAATCAAACCCGGGTCCTTGATGCTATGAAACTGCAGTGCTAATCACTGAGCCACCGTGCTGCGTGTATGTGTATGGAATGAGCAGCCAGAGGAGGTGGTAGAGGCGAGTACAATTACAGCATTTAAAAGAGATATCAAGGTGTACAGCTGGATGAACACAGCAGGCCAAGCAGCATCAGAGGGGCAGGAAGGCTGGCGTTTCTGGCCTAGGCCATTCTTCAGAAATTGGGGAGGGGAAGGGGATTCTGAAATAAATAGGGTGAGATGGGGAGGCAGACATGAATGTATAGAGGAGAACATAGGTGGAGAGGAGACAGATGGGTCAAAGAGCCAGTAAGATGGAGCCAGTAAAGGTGAGTGTAGGTGGAGAGGTAGGGAGGAGATAGCTCAGCCCAGGGAGGATGGACAGGACAAGGGTGTGGGATGAGGTTAGTTGGTCGGAGATGGGGCTGCAGCTTGAGGTGGGAGGAAGGGATGGGTGGGAGGAAGGACACGTTAGTTAGGCGGGAACAAGTTGGGCTGGTTTTGGGATGCGGCCGGTGGAGGGGGGATTTTGAAGCTTGTGAAGTCCACATTGATAATCATTGGGCTGCAGGGTTCCAAAGTGGAATATGAAGTGCTGTTCCTGCATCCTTCGGGTGGCATCATCATGGCACTGCAGGAGGCCCAGGATGGAAATGTCGTCTGGGGAATGGGAGGGGGAGTTGAAATGACTGAGGTGCAGTTGTTTAGTGCAAGCCGAGTGTAGGTGTTCCACAAAGCAGTCCCAAGCTTCCACTTGGTTTCCCCAATGTAGAGGAGGCCACAAAGGGAACAGCAGATGCAGTATACCACATTAGCAGATATGCAGATGAACATATGCTTGAAGAGGAACGTCTTCTTGGGCTCTGGGATGGGGGTGAGGGAGGAGGTGTAGGGGCAGGTGTAGCACTTCCTGCGGTTGCAGGGAAATGTGCCAAGTGATGGGGGACTGGACAGGAGTGTGGATTGGACAAGGGAGTCCCAGAGAGAGTGGTCCCTCTGGAAATCAGACAAGGGTGGGGAGGGTAAAACATCTTTGGTGGTGGGGTTGGATTGCAGATGGGGAAGTGTCGGAGGATGATGCATCGGATCCGGAGGTTGGTGGGGTGGTACACGAGAATGACAGGGATTCTGTTTTGGTTGTTATTATGGGGAGCGGGTGTGAGGGATGACTGCAGGAAATGCGGGAGACACAGTCAAGGGCGTTCTCAACCATTGACGGGGGTGGAGTTGCAGTCCTTGAAAAACAAGGTTATCTGAAATGTTCCAGAGTGGAATGCCTCATCCTGGGAGCAAATGCGGTGGAGGCGAAAGAATTGGGAATAGGGGATGGCATTGTTGCAGGAAGGTGGGTGGGCAGAGGTGGCAGGTGCAGTTAAAGGACATCTGACAGGTACATGGATAGGAAAGGTTGAGAGGGATATGAGCCTCATTCATGCAAATGGGATGAGTTCACTTCAGCGTATCTGGTTGGCATGGACAAAGGATACATTTCTATGCTGTGTAACATTATGACTCCATGTATAAAGTGATTGAAATTTCCTAATTGTGATTTGAAGGTTGCTACTTGTGAGAGAGCTCCCAGGGATTGATCATGTACTGGGGAAGGAGCTGGATTTGGCTGAGATGTCTGAGAACATTTTCCAGGCCTTAATGCTTGGCCTCCAATATACCTGGTAGCCTTCAGTTACCGCTGTTGGACGTGATACAATTTCTGAATATCAATTCACCTCTTTTTGTTCTGTAAATCCCTGTGGATAAGTTATGGAAAAAGAGGATTGCTCTTCAAACAATATTGAAATGATGAACATTTAAGAAAACAAAACATTTGATTTCTTTTGCTCAAGTGCGACTCTGAATGAACTGGGACAGTGCATGAATAGATTTATCTGTCAGCCTGTTAGTTTGGTCACCGTTTGAGTCATCATTGCTGCTATCCAGTTTTAACAGCGCAGTATTTTCATGCTGAGTGGAGAAAAGGATTTGCACAATGCCATCTGTAATATTGTTCGATTTTAAACTGCAGTGATTGAAGGAAAAAAGACTTCTGGCAACATCAGACACATACAGAGGGGCAAATGTCATAATAAACTGAAAACAAAATTGTTGAAAATCATCGCGGGTCAGGCAACATCCATGGAGAGAAAGTAACCGAATGTTTTGAGGCTGGATGCCTCTTCTAGATTCGCCTTAGCAAACTGTCTCTCCATGGATGTTGCCTGATCTGCTGTGATTTCCAATATTTTTTAATTTTCTGGACAGATTCCAGCATCTGCAGTAATTTGCTCTCACAAAATAAATACCAATTGCAAACAATCTCAGTGAAATTCCATCTTAATTGCAACTGTTGGTCACATTTATCAAATGTGCTTATGTCTAAATTATTACAAAATAATAGAAATGGACAAGTTATATTTGCTAAGAATTACAATTTTAAAATCCACTTGGACAAATAACTCATGTTGTGTTATGTGATATTTCAAACATAGTTAATGAAGACAATCTCTATATTTCACAATGTTCTTTCTTCAGATTGGCCGAGAGATGTGTCATTCCTGAATCACCCAGTTCATTCATCTTGAACTGGCAAAGAATAAAAAGGATTAATAATTGGCAGAAAGAAATGGGTAGCATTGGAAATGTTTATTTTTTTTGTTATTGGAGTTTTTGTGATACAGGACATGAACAAATGCAGTGTAACTTAAAAGCCGTTTAATGGCTTGTATCTGTTTGGTTTGATATGAGAATATTACTGACCCTCAGAGGCTGCAGATCCTTCATATGATTGTAATTCTCATGTCTGGAGTTAGAATTTGTGATACTATACAATAAATGGGTCACATAATGTGCTACAGAACAGACTGGTTAACAATGTTAATGGCATTAAAAGGACAGAAGCATCTTCAAAACCCATCTGGAGAGTGAGAGGAACAGAACACAATCCTGATCAGTTCATCATGGTATGAAGGTAAGTTTCCAGTGGGTTTCTCTGTGCTTTCAATGAGGAGTCCTGCTTCACCTCAACTGTGTTCATGGCCCAGACTCTGGTGTTCAGGACAAAAGAATTCCCAGAAACAACTTCCACTGGTTGGAGTTTCTAGAATGTGGGAGCAGACTCTGACGTTGTGGGCCAGTGTATTCAGGACAGATGTTAAAAAGCACTTTGACACACAACGGGTGGGAGAGGTTTGGAACTCTCTTCCACAAATGGGAGTTAATTCTGGATCAGTTGTAAATTTTAATTCTGAAGTAGATTTTTGTTTCTCAAGCAACGGTGGGAGGGAATATGGGCCAAAGGCAGGAATATGGATTTTGGCCAGAGAATGGTGGAACAGGCTGGAGGAGCTGAATGGCCTCTTCCTATTCCGATGTTCCTCTGACTGTTCAAACCTGACTGATAAGGCAGAGTTTATTTGTATTTTTGTCAATTCAATAAAATCTAACAGTCAAACAGATCCTTTTGGCCCACGAAGCCTGCATCCATTTCTAGTCCTTACTTAGACCTGCTACTTATTGCCCATACACAGTTTCCCTCCCTCTGTTCACCTCCTATTCAGGTGTCTATTAAGATTAACCTGAAACATTGTTGATACTTCTGCTCCCACCACCTTCACTGACAATACATTCCAGGCATCCACTACCCTCTGGGTGATAAATATTCCCTGAACTTTGTCCCTAAACTTTCTCTCCATCACCTTGAAACTGTGCCTCATGTTGACCTTGCCACCTTGGGGAATACGCTCTCACTATCCACCCCATTTATGCCTCTCGTAACTTAGTAAACATCTGTCAGGTTACCCCTCAGCTTCTGTCTTTCCAGTGAAAGCAACATGAGTTTATCCAGCCTCTCCTCATAACTAAAACCTTACTTTACATTCATGTCGCACGTTTTCCAGCTGATGCACATTCTACTTTCTACACCACAACCAACCAGGTCCAGCTCCTCAATCTCCTTAATCATCATTATTGCCTTTGAAAGGATCATGCAGACACACATATTGAAGGGACACTTTGGGAATTTTATTGTCTCCCTTGGAGTTCAGGGGTCTTCCAGCAACTTTGAGTCTCCAAATTCGAGAAGACAGCACAATATCTCAAGGATCCTCTTTTGGTTTCTCTCACTTTCCAGATTCTGCGCACAAGTGTTGAATTTTTCTTTTAGTCAGTGAGATACATTTGAGGCTGCTTCAGAATGTAGATCCCCCTGAAAAGCTCAGTCTGTTTTGCTGCATTTGGTGATGACAGGCCCACGAGAAAACATGAAACAAACTTAAATCTGTGCATTGTACATTCAGTGAGTGTTTTTCGCACTTGGTCTGCTGGTATATTTTGATATTTAAGTTGTGCAGCGACAAAATCCTTCAAAACGGAGTGAGTGAACACATAGCGAACACCATCATTGCCTTCATTTCAGTCATAAAAGCAGAAATCCAGCTGGAAGTAGGGAGCTTGTGCTGGCTGAATTGGCCTGTTTTAAACACAATGGTTTCGGTGTAAGTTCCCCAGTCGGCCAAACTTCCCAATTTCGGAAACCTGTAGTGAGCAATGACATCATCGTCACAACATTTCTCCAACAGATAAGTGAAGTAATTGAGGAGCACCTTGTCCTCGTTGTGATTGCTGGATTCTAGGCTCCTTCTTTCTGCTGCGCTTCCAGCATTGAACACAGAACCAAACAGAAGCGGTTCTTATGGCACATGCTTCATAACTTCTCATCTTGCTCAATACAAACCAGAAATTCTGAAGCAAGCTGCCCAGCTGCAGAGCAGTGTTGCAAATATTGTTTCGTTGTGTCTACAATGAGCCCCAGGATATCAACAGCTTGATTAGATCTGACATTTCCAACAGTCTGCAATTTCCATAGGGAAATCATTCCCAACATCAAGCAGGCTTTCAGCAATCACCCTTCCATAAGGCAACACACAATGTGAGATACTTCATTGAAATGTTCAGGCCCTCAACTCTGAGATTTGTGATCATTGCTGCTCAGTGTTGTCGCGAAAATCAACAGTTTTCTGGAAAAGATCCAAGATCCAAGGAGGAAGAAATCTAGTATCTAGATGCTTCAGCATGTTTTCCCATCAATGGAATGTGAAAGTTTAGGAATCCTGCAGGAAGCAAATCCCTCCACAATTACTGATGTAACCGGATGGACAGGGGTGGCACAGCGGTTAGCACTGCTGTCTCATGGTGCCAGGGACCCGGGTTTGATTCCAGCCTCAGGCAGGTATCAGTATGGAACTTGCACGCTCTCCCCGTGTGTGCTCGAGTTTCCCCCGTGTGCTCCAGATTCCTTCACAGTCCAAAACTGTGGGGAATACACAGATTCGATGTGTGAGGTATTAGGACAGGCTATGGGGGTGGGAGGCTCATCAGAGGGTCTGTGTCGACTCATATGGCCTGCAACCACACTACAGTGATTGTTTGAATAAGAGTGAGGTCAATGATGCCTCCATTGTCAGGAGCCCATATTGTTCACTGAGATCCCTTCCCTCAGGAAAGGCAGGATGTTCTCCTCACTTAGTCCTTCATGTAACACCAGATCCTGGGTCATTGGGGATGAGGAATAAAAGCTGACCTCGGCAGCAATGCACACATTCAGTGTGTGAGAAGAATGACTTTTCATTCAATGAGTGAAATGTTCTTGTTTAAAGAAGGCAGTTCCTCCCCTGGACTACAAAAGGACAGCTCTGAGACATACTTTCAAATTCGGAATAAACTATCACGACGCAGCATCGGTTGGAATAATTTGTGATTTCAGGGTGAGCTCATGTTGCTTGAGTGAACAGTGTAATTGCTGGAAGATTCTTCCAGATTCTGTTTTGTTATTTCATTGTGATATAATGAGCAACAATGCTCCTTCATAATCAGCATTAAACTTGTAATTAGTTTGTTCATTCACAGAAATTTGAAAAACAGCAACAAAGCTGAGTAATGCTGTAACCTCGATCTCTCTAAGGAGCTTCCACACAGTATGATGCAGTGCCTCTGGGAAAGCATCTGCTCAGAGTTTCAAACAAGGAGCTTGTCAGCTGCCTGAAGGAACAGATCACCTCGCACGGAAAAATGCATCGACCAATTGATCAAGTGGAGAAATTGTTCTCCACCATCATTGCTTTCACTGGCATCCCTGGTATGGCATTATTCCAATTAAACTTGCTTAAATCTGCTGCTGATCTCCTCTCTGGTTTCAGGCTTTGAATAATCATGTGTCCAGCTCACTGACTGGTCAGCCTTATCCAGACACCAGAACAGCGACAGCAATAATCTTGGTACAATTCTCCACTGACAGAGACACCCAACAACCCTGCTGCTGCTGCATTTTCTGATCTCAGTTCTCTGTCATCTGTTCCAGTTTCATGTAGTTTGACAGTATGAGGAGAGATCAGGCAAGTTAGTTCTGATGGAAGGTCACTGACCCTGAAACGATAACTCTGTTTTCTCTTCCACAGATGCTGCCAGTCCTGCTGAGCAAGTTTCGTTTTTGTTATACAAATGACGACGATTTTTGCTCAAATTTCAAAGGTTAGCGGGTAATCTGAGCAAAGTCCTGCAAGACATTTACAGGAAAAGACAGCAAAAGATTTGCTATTTCCATTAGTTGGGGATTCTCAAACAAGGGAGCAGAGTCTGAGAATGGGAGACAGAGCTTTTAGGAGAGATTTTAGGAAACATTTCTGCACACAAATGACAGTGTGTACTGGATCGGTCGTTAATTTTAAATCTAAAGTAGTTTCTTTTATTAAATAAAGGAATTGAAGGGCATGCATACCCCTTTGATCCGTAAAGTTTAATCTCACTGCCTTCTGGAAATTCTACCCTGTTCAATGTCTCTGGTCAAGAGATACAAACCTTGACAGATTACCCTCCTGATCTCTCCAAATCAAGGTTTCTGTCATGTACAAATGTGTAGATTTACATTGTAAATATTACAGCAGACATAACACTCACCTGTTGTCACTATGGGAGGCCTGCATGCTCTGTTATGCTGCATTTTTGTAAGACACATGGAGTAGTCTTGTTTGAAATCGGGTGACCTACCTCCTGGTCCTGTTGTGGCTCCAATCAGGATTTGGTTCAATGCCAAGAGCAGGAGATGATCGAATCCATGCAGAAGAGAGTTTGGTTTATTGACAGTCCAGTTGTCAGACCTATCACTGATTTGGGAGTGTGATTTCTAATGGGGTTCTGTGTCAGTCAATGTTGGAGCTGAGAAATGTAAGAATCTGTTACAATCATTCAAACTGTAAGTTTGCAACCAAACTCCCAGCCTTCCTTCTACACTCCGAGGAGGGGCAATGCGCTCATCCCCTGTCCAAACTCCTTCATCTCTGTTGTGATTGCGCTGGAGGACAATCCAAGGTGGGTCTGAAAGTCTTAAAATTCAAATTCACTCAACAGCAACCACTTCCACCCCCAGAGAGCATCAGCCTTTGGTGGTAAAATCTTATTGCATAGTTCAGCAACAGTAAAATATCTAGTTACATGAATTCCTCCAGTTGTGAAGAAATAGAACATATGCATGATAACAAATGCTAGTCTCCCTCGTGTTTTTTTTTTCAGCATCAGGCTTACTAATTCCAGCAGGCTGCTACTCCAATGCAATCCCGAACAGAATTTTCCTGTCTTGGTGGAAACAGTCAAAATATTGCAACCAACCTCCCTTCTGTTGGAAGTGGTACAGTGCTGCCCTCTGCTGGCGTCCCCAAGCCTCTGCATAGAAGTGGTGAAGGTTGAAAACCCTCGAGGATTCTGGCAGAGAGGGAGGGAGGAGAGAAAGAGAGAGGGAGGGCAGCAGCTCACGGCAGCATCCAAGGCTGGTGTGGAGAGGATTTAATTTAGACTGAAATTCTTCAGTGTAGAACACGGTCATGTGGAGAAATGTTGTGCTCCCTCTTCAATGTAGAAATTATTTCTCTTTGAGCAGACGTTAAATAGAGACTTTCCACTGCAGTTGTTCCCAGGCATCTCCAAGAGAACTGTTCCATGAGGAGACAGGGTGAAGCTTATTGCAGTTTTTGCAGGTTAGAAAACTTTCTGATGTATTGTCACAAATTCTAAGTGAGTGAGGATTCAAAGATGGTTGAGACCAGCACTGGGCTTGATCACCTTCTTTGATAACAAAGTTTGCAGCTGGATGAACACAGCAGGCCAAGCAGCATCTCAGGAGCACAAAAGCCGACGTTTCAGGCCTGGACCCTTCATCAGAGGGGGGGGATGGGGAGAGGGTTCTGAAATAAATAGGGAGAGAGGGGGAGGGGGACTGAAGATGGAGAGAAAAGAAGATAGGTGGAGAGGAGAGTACAGGAGGGGAGGTAGGGAGTGGATAGGTCAATCCAGGGAGGACGGACAGGTCAAGGAGGTGGGATGAGATTAGTCGGTAGGAAATGGAGGTGCAGGCTTGAGGGGGAAGGAGGGGATAGGTGAGAGGAAGAACAGGTTAGGGAGGCGCGGACAAACTGGGCTGGTTTTGGGATGCTGGGGGGAGGGGACGAGCTGGGCTGGTTTTGGGATACAGTGGAGGAAGGGGAGATTCCTGCAGTGCCACAATGATGCCATCCAAAAGTTGCAGGAACAGCAACTCATATTCCGCTTGGGAACCCTGCAGCCCAATGGTATCAATGTGGACTTCACAAGCTTCATAATCTCCCCCTCCCCTGTTCCATCCCAAAAGCAGCCCAGCTCGTTCCCTCCCCTCACTGCATCCCAAACCAGCCCAGCTTGTCCGCGCCTCCTGGGCCTGGGACGGGGACTCTGTACTTAATTCACTGACTCAGTTATACTTACCGGGACTGGGACACTGTATTTAATTCACTGATTCAGTTATACTGACTGAGTCGGGGACACGATATTTAATTCACTGACTTAACTATACTGACCGGGACATGAGACACTAAACTGTCCACACTGTGTCTCTGTCATTGACCCGTGTAAGATTGAGCAAAAAATTCATATAATCTAAAACACTGGGCAAAAAACTGGACTGAAGCGACAGCAAACACACGGGCACAAGAACAGAATAGAGATTTCTATCTGGGAATATTGTTCAGTCTGGCATTCCAGTTTGTACTTCAATTGAGATGAACAATCAAATGAAAACGAGGACAGGTCATTCCATCAAACGTTAACTATGACTTGTCTCCACAGATGCTGCCAGATCTGTTGAGGATTTCCAGAAATTTCCGTAATTTTAAATCAACTAACAGTAACAGTCTGTAGCCTGAGATGGATTTTACAAATTAGGCTACGCAGCACAGACAGCATGGGGCTCACAGAGACACCAGGTATTCACCTTCAAGTGAAATCTATTCACAGACTGTCCAGGTATTCAACTTCAAATGAAATCAGTTCATGCATCCTCTTAACAATCAGGAAACCAATTCAGAAGGAACACTGGAAACACAGTGGAAAGCACTGGTTTGGTGTGAAAAGAACAGGCCCTCAGTCAGGACAATTGCAGGCCCAATCTCACCAATGAGAGCAATTCCAGCAACGAATCCAGGAGGAATTCTGAGAAAGTTGCGAGAGCCTCTGAGCAAGAGCTACCAGTCAAAGGCCTGTTCTGAAACAGGGGAACCAATGGCAACCATCCACAAACAGCAGATCCAAGAACCAACAAACTCCAAAGACCAATTGACTCGACAAGTGCTAACAGGTCTCAGACACATCCTGGGGTGAAAACCGGGCCCACAAAACCAGCAGAAAGTAAAGAAAACCAGGCACTCACTTGATACATCCAATGCACACCTTCCTGCATCAATGGACTCAACCCAAACTGAGAAACTTACACAGTGCAAAGTTTTCATCTGGGTTCCAGATAGGGGAAGCAGGGAAAGCCAAGCGTATGTCAAAACTACTGTTAATCACAATGGTGAGCTCAAACTCCCAGGACCCAAAGTTTCCCACCCAGCAAGCAGGAAGGGAATGGTGGGTGGTGACAGTGCATTGGGACGCCAAGGGTAGGTCATCTTATTAAACATTCTGTCATTAAAACTGATTTTTAAAATCTAATTGGGGTGGCACGGTGGCTCAGCGGGTTAGCACTGCTGCCTCACAGCATCACGGACCCAGGTGCGATTCCAGTCTCAGGCAACTGTCTGTGTGGAGTTTGCACGTTCTCCCCGTGTCTGCGTAGGTTTCCTCCCGGTGCTCCGGTTTCCTCCCACAGTCCAAAGATGTGCAGGCTCGGTGGATTAGTCATGCTAAATTCCCTCATAGTGCACAGGGATGTGTAGATTAGGTGGGTTATTGGGGTCTGACTGGGTCGCTCCGATGTTCGGTGTGGACTTGGTAGGCCAAAGGGCCTGTTTCCACACTGCAGGGATTCTAATTCTAAAAAAAAACTGTTGGTTTGATTATCTAATAGTGTTTAATCTAACTAATAGTGTATTTAATGGCATTCCTGTTCATTGTCGAGTCCTTTTATGTGTTTTATTGTGTTTCTCCATACTTCTGGCATTGTACTTACCTTGTGTGTAGTGAATGAACACTGAGATTCTTTTGCTCTGAAACACCTGCCTACTGCCTTCCTCATTTCACATTCCCTAAATAAGTCCAGCATCTTGAACTAGGGATCTGAGGGTAATTTGAACCACTTAACAATCAGAAAATAAGTCATTATAAACCAGAACCCGGCAGGTCAGTCCTGGCACCTCAACGTTCAGAAGGAGAGATGCAAAAGAAAGGATGGAAGGGGAGGTAAGACAGGAAGGGGAGTGATGTTTTCGATTTGGGCCAACATGATGGCTGTGTTTCGAGAGGATATTCCTGGGGGCTATATGAGCAGAACTGAAAAGTAAGAATTGTACTGTACATCTCCAAATAGTCAACAGGAAATTGAGATTCAAGTTGAGGACTAAGATCTCTGTGAAAATAATAGGCTGCACAGCTAAGGGGTTTTACCTTTCAAAACATAGACTGGGACTATCACAGTGTTAGGGGCTTAGGTAGGGTGGAATTTAAGTGCATTCAGTAAAATTATTTGATTCAACATGTGGATGTCCCAACTAGAGAAGGAGCAAAACTCAAACTCCTCTTTGGAAATAAAGCAAAGCAACTGACTGAGGTGTTGGTGGGGGAGCACTTTGGCACCAGTGATCAGAATTCCATTGGTTTTAAAATACTTGTGCAGATCAATAGATCTGATCTGAAAGCTAAAGTTCTAAATTAGAGCAAGGCCAATTTCGACAGGATGGGGCAGGAACTTTCAAAAGTTGATTGGGGAGAGGCTGATCACTTGTTAAAGGTTGTTCGAAAAATGGGAAGCTTTCAAAAATGAGATAACAAGAGTTCAGAGAGAACATGTTCCTACTAGTGTGCAGGGGAAGGCAGGCAGGTCCAGGGAATGCTGGATGATAAGAGATATTGAAGTTCTGGTCAAGAAGAAAAGGAAGCATATGTCAGTATTGACAGCAGGAATTGAGTGAAGAAGGTTGCCCAAGACTACAACAAAATCTTGATCAGATGGTCTGAGGAGTGGCAGATGGAGTCGATTTAGATAAATGTGAACTGTTCCATTTTGGTAAGATAAAACAGGGCAGGGCTTACACAGTTAATGCTTGGGCCCTGAACAAAGAGATCTCAGGATGCAGGTGCACAGCTCCTTGAAAGTAGCGATGCAGGCAGACAGGGTGGTGAAGAAAGTGTTTGGCATGTGTGTCTTCATTGGTCAGTTCATTGAGTATAGGAGTTGGAGCGTCATGTGGCGGCTGTAAGAGGACATTAGTGAGGCCACTCAGGAATACTGCACACACTTCTGGTTGCCCTGCTATCGGAAAGATGTTACAAACTCTGAAGGGTGCAGAAAAAATTGCAAATGTGCTGCTGGGACTGGCGAGTTTGAGTTAAATGGAGATTGCTCAATAGGCTGGGATTTTTTTTCCTGGAGGTTTGGAGGCCAATGAGTGACATTACGGAGTTTTATAAAATGAAGAGCGGCATAGGTAAGGTGAAGCAATAAAGCTAAAGTACTTTTCCCCAGGGTAAGGGAGCCCAGAGCTCAACACATAGATTGAAGGTGAGAGGGGACAGATTTACAAAGGCTACCTTTTCACTCAGAGGGTGGTGCATGTATGGAACAAGCTGCCAAAGGATGTGGGAGAGGCAGGTACAGTGTCAACATTTAAAACGCCTTTGGCCATGAATATGAAAGTTTTACAGGGATATGGGCCAATCGCAGGCAAATATGATTATTTCAGTTTCAGATACCTAGTCAGCCTAAACAAGTTAGAGTGAAGGCTTTGTTTCTGTATTGTGTGACTCAGTTGTAAATATAGTCTTACTTAATTATCTCATGTCATTGCCAACAATTGCTATCAATATGATGTTTCCAAAACAAACCATACCTGAGTTTATTTGTTAAATCGCTGCAGATAATATAACTGTTTTGATGATTAAATTGAGTCCCTGGAAGTTTGATGCCTGTAAAATTATACATTCACTTCCATTGCCACGGCCATGCCACAGTCAGAATTTGTCAGCTCACAATAACATTATCCACTGTGACGGAGACTGTGGAAACAGTGATCCAGCTGGTGAAGGAGCTTTACTCTTTGATTCTTGCAAGTCCCATTGGTCTTTCTGGTAATTCATGGTTCAGCCCCAGTACCTTGGAGGAGAGAAGGTGGAAGCCCTGCATTAAAATAGGGAGGCAGAAAACAGAAAGTACAGGCCAGTTGGCTTAACATGTCACAGGGAAACTGTTGGAAGGTATCATTCAACCAAATATAACAGAACACATTGATCAGCTCGAGTTAATCTGGCAGAGTCAACATTGTTTTGTGATTCTATTGTACTTATTGAGGATATAAAGGGGAATGTCCAAAGCTCAGCTTTTCTTTTAATAAATTGACTCTTCAAACTGTCATGGCAGGAAGTAAAGTCTCAAGATAGAGGGAAGACGGTTGACAATAAAGTTAATTCATTCATTCGTTCAATTGAATGGGGGCACTGTGGTTCATTGATATGAAAACCAATTGGAAGCAACATTTCTATTCACCATTGTCTGAGGCTTTATGTTAGTTGCACAATTTCCAGTTTTTTTTCCCCTTTGCACTAGCTGTCTCCTCTTCACCATGAATCTGCATTTGCTCTGCACACCCACCTCCCATCAGGATGGTCTGAAGCGTCTCTGCTTCACCCTCAAAAGGGGATCTGAACAGTCCTCATCCAGCACCATTCACATTCACCAGGCTGAGTTCATTTGAAACAATTTTTTCTTTAACTTGTCTCACTTTGTCCAAGTGAAAAGTGTGGTTCTGGCTACCTGCGCGGGTCCCAGTTGTTTCTGTGTCATTTTGGGGTTTGGAGAATATTCTTTGGTGCAGTACAACCCACAACACTCTCTCCAATATAATTGGGAATGCGAGAAGTGCTAGTCCTGCTCTTGTCAGAGTTAGAAAAGAAAGAGTAAACTGTTTCCGATTACCTTCCTTCTCTCATGGCCCCCTGATCCATTCTGACTTGGAAAGGCTGTCCACCAATATCCATCACAAACCCACCAATTCCCACAGTTACCTCAAATACACTTCCTCACATCCTGCTTCTTGGAAGGATTCTTCTCCATTCTCCCAGTTACTCCATCTTCATCTGTTCTGGTGATATCTCCTTCTGCCCCAATATATACAACATAAGCTCTTTTGTTCTCAACTGAGGATTCCTCTACTCCACTCCGATGAACAGGTCCTCACTGATACACAAAAAGAATCAACAAAAGTTGTAATAAGGGTTCAACTGAGAACTTTTAGGAAAGGCTAACTTCTCCTGTTATGACTGAGGTATTTGTCTGCATTTAGACTATGCCATTTATTCTGAGTTAAAATCTAACAGTGATGAATGAAAAGGGATGGTAATATACACCAAGGCAGGATAATAAAGTGTGAAGCTGGATGAACACAGCGGGCCAAGCAGCATCTCAGGAGCACAAAAGCTGACGTTTCGGGCCTACACCCTTCATCAGAGATCTCTGATGAAGGGTCTAGGACTGAAACGTTAGCTTTTGTGCTCCTGAGATGCTGCTTGGCCTGCTGTGTTCATCCAGCTTTACACTTTATTATCTTGGATTCTCCAGTATCTGCAGTTCCCATTATCTCCTACACCAAGGCACGGCTCACTCTCCTGAAATTGCTGGGATGCAGCTGTATATTTCTCAACTTACAGTTACTGCTGATTAAAGTCTAATATATGGTGATGTCTTCACATGCTGAAAAGCTCATGGTCGCAGCTCTCTGCCTGACACTATCCGTATTATTCTTTAAAAATCTGGTTCATCAGTTGTTATCTCAGCCACCATTTACTGTCCTTCCCTCATTGCTGTTGAACTGAGTTTCTTGTTGGAGCATTGGTGAACACTGCAACCTCCCTCTCCAAGGATTCCCAGGCTGAAATGTAACTGCGGAAGACATACAGGCAGTGGGCAAACAGGACTCCTCCACAGCCCGCTGCCTGGACCTGTTTACAGCCAGCCTGACCAGGCCCAGGAGGAGGCCCACAAGCCACTTGTTCAGCCATTTCAGTGGTAGATAAGAGGCAACCGCCTCACTGTCACATGTAGGCCACACCAGGAAAGAGCGGCTGTTTTCCTGATTCCTAAAGGGTAATAGTGGTTTAGGGATAATGGGAACTGCAGATGCTGGAGAATCCGAGATAACAAAGTGTGGAGCTGGATGAACACAGCAGGCCAAGCAGCATCTTAGGGGTATGAAAGCTGACGTTTCAGGCCTCGACCCTTCATCAGAACAGGGGGATGGGGAGAGTGGTCTGAAATACATAGGGAGAGAGTGGGAGGCGGATTGAAGATGGAAAGAGGAGGCCCAGGAGGAGGCCCACAAGTCACTTGTTTAGCCATTTTGCTGTCACATGTAGGCCATACCGGATAAGAGTGGCTGTTTTCCTGATTCCTGAAGGGTAATAGTGGTTTAGTGACAATGGGAACTGCAGATGCTGGAGAATCCGAGATAACAAAGTGTGGAGCTGGGTGAAAACAGCAGGCCAAGCAGCATCTTAGAGGCACGAAAGCTGACGTTTCAGGCCTCGACCCTTCATCAGAACAGGGGGATGGGGAGAGTGGTCTGAAATAGATAGGGAGAGAGGGGGAGGCGGATTGAAGATGGAAAGAGGAGAAGAGGAGAGGAGACAGACAAGTTAAAGGGGAGGGGATGCAGCCTGTAGAAGTGAGTGTAGGTGGGGAGGTAGGGAGGGCATAGGTCAGTCTGGGAGGACAGACAGGTCAAGGGGGTGGAGTGAGATTAGAAGGTGGGAAATGGAGGTGTGGATTGAGGTGGGAGCAGGAGATAAGTGAGAGGAAGAACAGTTTCAGGAGGCTGGGACAAGCTGGGCTGGTTTTTGGATGCAGTGGGGTGAGCGGATATTTTGAAGCTTGTCAAATCCACATTGACACCGTTGGGCTGCAGGGTTCCCAAGTGGAATATGAGGTGCTTTTCCTGCAACCTTCAGGTGGCTTTGTTGTGGCACTGCAGGAGGCCCATGATGGACATGTCATCCAAGGAATGGGAGGGGGAGTTGAAATGGTTCGCGACTGGGAGGTGCAGTTGTTTATTGCAAACCGAGTGTAGGTGTTCTACAAAGCAGTCCCCAAGCGTCCGCTTGGTTTCCCCAATGTAGAGGAAGAAACAACAGGTACAGCGGATGCAATATCCCACATTGACAGATGTGCAGGTGAATATCTGTTGATGTGGGATGTCTTCTTGGAACCTGGGATGGGGGTGAGGGAGGAGGTGTGGGGCAGGTGTAACACTTCCTGTGGTTGCAGGGTAAAGTGCCGGGTGTGGTCGGGTTGGAGGGGAGTGTGGAGCAGACAAGGGTGTCACAGAGAGAGTGGTCTGTCCGGAAAGCAGACAAGGGTGGGGATGGAAAAATGCCTTTGGTGGTGGGGTCAAATTGTAGATGGCGCAAGTGTCAAAGGATGATGCGTTGTATCCGAAGGTTGGTGGGGTGGTATGTGAGGATTAGGGGGATTCTCTTTTTGTGGTTTCAGGTACGGGGTGTGAGGGATGAGTTGTGGGAAATGCGGGAGACACGTTCGTGGGTGTTCTTGACCACTGTGGGGGGAATGTTGCGGCCCTTGAAGAACAAGGACATCTGGAATGTGCGGGAGTGGAATTCCTCATCGTGGGAGCAAATGCGGCTGAGTCAAAGGAATTGGAATTAGGGGATGGAATTTTTGCAGGAGGTTGTGTGGCCGGATGTGTATTCTAGGTAGCTGTGGGAGTCAGTGGGCTTGAAATGGATATCAGTTTCTAGGTGGTTGCCTGAGATGGAGACGGAAGGTCAAGGAAGGTGAGGGATGTATTGGAGATGGTCCAGGTGAACTTGAGGTTGGGGTGGAAGGTGTTGGTGAAGTGGATGAACTGTTTGAGCTCCTCTAGGGAGCACAAGGTGGCGCCAATACAGTCATCAATGTCACGGAGGAAGAGGTGGGGTTTCGTGCCAGTGTAGGTACAGAAGAGGGATTGTTCCACATAAGAGGTAGGCATGGCTTGGACCGATACGGGTACCCATGGCCACCCCCTTTGTCTGTAGGAAGTGGGAGGAATCGAAAGGGAAGTTGTTGAGGGTGAGGACGAGTTCGGCCAGGCAGATGAGGGTGTTGGTGGAGGGAGACTGTTCGGGGCTGACCATCATAAGGTCAGAGTAGTGGTGTTTGTCAATGATTGCACAATGCTCAGCATTATTCATGACTTCTCAGATACTGAAGCAGTCCCTGTTCAAATGCAAGAAGAGCTCAACAATATGCAGGTTTGGGCTGACCAGTGGCGACAAACTATCACTCCACACAATTACCAATCAATGACCATCTCCAATAAGAGACAATCTATCCACTGCCTCTTGAAATTCAATTTTGTAACCATCACTAAGACACCATGATCAATTCCTTAGGCTTTCCATTGACCAGAAACTCAACAATACTTGTCAACGAGCATAGTGATTTCAAAAGCAGGTCAGAGGCTGGGAATACTGCAGTCAGTAACTCAGCTCCTGGCTCCCTAAAGACTGTCCACCATCTACAAGGTGCAAGTCAGGAATGTCTTGGAATATTCTCCACTGGTCTGGGTGAGTGTAGTTCCAACAACACTCAAGCAGCTTGACACCATCTGTAACACAGTAGCCCATCTGATACCCACAAACAGCCACTCCCTCCCCTACCAACGTTCAGTAACAGCAGTGTGTACTATCTACAAGATGCACTGCAGAAATTCACCAAAGATCCTCAGACAGCACCTCCAAACACACTTCATGTGGAAAAATAAGGGCAGCAGATGCGTGGGAAAACAGTTCCCTGCCAATCCATTCACCATCCCGACTTGGAAATGTATTGTCATTCCTTAACTATCTCTGGAACAAAATCCTAGAATTCCCTCCCTCAGGGCATTGTGGGTCTACCTACAGCACATGGACTGTCATGGTTGAAGAAGTCAGTTCACCACCTTCCCAAGGGAAAGGCAATAGATGCTGGGCCCAGCCAGTGATGCCCATGTTCCATGAGAGAGTTTGAAACAAACTACCCTCCCAGGCAGTGTTTTCCAGATTTCACCCCTCTCCGCTGCAACCCACACTCTGGATAAAGCAAGTTTTCCTCAAATTCCCATTAAAACTGCCACCTATCACTTCAAAATTGTGCCCCCATCTTATTGACTCTTCAGCTAAGAATAGCCAATGCTTCCTTGATACTCTGTCCATGTAACTTAATCTTACACAGGTCTATCAGGACCTCCCTTATCCTTTTCTGCTCCAAAGAATATAACCCAAGCTTATTCAGACTCTCTTCATCCCTGAACTGCTCTATTCCAGGCTCCCTCCTGGTGAATCTCCTCTGCATCCCCTCTGGTGCAATCACTCCCTCCCTATAATGCAGTGACCAGACCTGTACACAGTACTCCTGCTGTGGCCTAACCAAAGACCTGTACACCTCCAACATAACCTCCATGCTCTGAGAATCCATGCCTCATCTGATAAAGGCAAGCTTCCCATTTGCCTTCTGAATCATCCTATTTCCCCGTCCTGCCACCTTCAGGGATTTGTTGACAAACACCCCAGTATCCCTCTGTTCCTCTGAGCTGCCTAATCTCCTGCCATTCATTGAGTACTCCCTTGTCTTGTTACTTCTTCCAAAGTTCATGATACCACATTTATCAGGTTTATATTCCATCCACTACTAATTCCTCTTTGAGTTGGTGGTTTGCCTCACTGACAGGGAGAGGAGGGCAGAAAATGGCAGGACCACAGCTGATGTGTCGAAGATCCAAGGCTGCTACTGTGACAGCGTTATAGCTTGCAGAGCTCACGGTCCAGGCTGGTCTGTTATCTTTCCTGGGGATGGTCCTGTCCCACTGACAGGGCAGACCCACCAGAGAATGACAGCACCCTGAGTACTGCTGAGCCAGGGAAGTCTGTGACATTCATTCCAGCTTCTATCTCAAAGCTTCAGCTCAAACACAGAAAAGGGGAACATTGGACAGAGATTCATGATCAGCTAAAGGGTCATAGAGGTCTACAACACAGAAAAAGGCCCTTCAGCCCATCAAGCCTGTGTTGGCCAAAAACAAGTGCCTAATTATTGTCCTTACTCAGTCACAGGATGTGGGCATCACTGGCTGGAGCGGCATTTATTGCCTCCCCTAATTACCCAGAGGGCAGTTGTACTCAATGACATTGCCATGAGTCTGGAGTCACATGGATTCCTGATTTCCTGAAAGGTGAATAGTGAACCAGATGGACATCTTCCCCAACAATCAACAACAGTTCACAGTCACCATTACATTCCCACTTTTTTTCAACTGAATTCCAATTCCACCATTTTCCCAAGGCCGGATTTGAGCCTGGGTCACTAAAATGCTACCTGGGTCTCGAGATTGACAGCCTAGCAATAATATCGCTGGGCTATCACTGCGCCGGAAAAACTAATCCCATTCTAATCCCATTTCCCAGCACTTAGCCCACAGCCTTCCATGCCTTGGCATCACAAGGGCACATTGAGAACATAGAACAATACAGCACAAGAACAGACCATTCGGCCCACCATGTGTGTGCCAAGCATGATGCCATTCTCCTCTAATCCAATCTGCCTGCATACAGTCTGTATCTCTATTTGCTGCCTGTTCATGAGTCTGTTTAAATGCCTCTTAAACTTGGGATAAAACCTCCAACCATCCACGCTATCCATGTCTCTCATAATTTGATATCGTTCTCTCAGGTTGTTCCTTCAGCCTCTAATGCTCTCATTAAAACAACCGACGTCCAAACATTGACTGGGTCGACCATAGGTTTTAAAAGTTTGGGCAGTGAAGAATTTGTCAAATGTGTTCAAGAAAGTTTTCTTTGTCAATATGTGGAGAAGGAGCAAAGCTAGACATTCTTGTGGGCAATAAGGCAGGGTAGGTGATGGAAGTAAAAGTGGGGAAACACAGTGATCATAATTCTATTAATTTCAAAATGGTTATTTAAAAGAATAAGCCTTCCATAAAAGCTTTTAATTGGAGGAGGGAAAATTTGAATGGGATGTGACAAGAACTTTCAAAAATTGATTGGAGGAGACTGTTTGCAGGTAAAAGGAAGTCCGACAAGTGGGAGGAGTTCAAGAGTTCAGAGGCATTTTGTTCTTGTCTGAGTGAAGGGCAAGGCAGATAAGGTTAGGGGACAATGGATGAATAAAGATATTGAAGGTCTAATCAAGAATAAAAGTGAATCTTATTTTAGATACTGACAACTTGGTTCAATTGAATCTCTTAACCTCGAGAAAGACTGTAAGGGCATTCTTAAGTTAGAAATCAGGAAGGCAAAATGGGGATATGATATAGTATTGGCAGATAACGTTAAGGATAATCCAAAGACATTCTACAAATGCATTAAGAACAAGAGGGTAACTAGAGAGAGGGCAGGGCCTATTGAAGATCAAAGACGTCATCTTTGTGTTGAGCCCCAGGAGAAGTGTCAGTTTTTACTGTATAGAAAGAAATGGAGTCTCGTGAATGCAGAGAAATACACGTTGTTTTAGGATGTGAGTTTGCTCACTGAGTTGGAAGGTTAGTTTTCAAACGTTTCATCACCATTCTAAGTAACACCATCAGTTATGATGATGTTACCTACAATGGTGACTTAACGTCTGAAAACTAACCTTCCAGCTCAGTGAGCAAACTCACATCCAGAGCCTCAACCTGAGCTACAAATCTTCTCAAAACTCATTGTTATTTTAAAACAGTGCACATTACAGAAATAATATAAAGCTGGATAAATCTTTTGGAATTTGATCTAACTTACCCCAGTAAGTTAGGGAAGTAAGGGAGGAAATTTTGAGATGCCTCGCAGAAATTTTTGCATCATCTATAACTACGGGTGTCGTGCCTGATGACTGGAGAGTGGCTAAAGTTGTATCTTTGTTTAAGAAAGGCTGAAAGGAGAAATTGGGGAACTCTCGACCTGTGAGTCTGACTTTGGTCATGGGTAAATTGTTGGAGGTGATTATTAAAGTTAATAATCTTCAAGTTAATAATCTAATGCTAATAATAAGAGCGGCATGCTGGCTCAGTGGTTCGCATTACAGCCTCACAGCGCCAGCGACCCCGGTTCAACTCCAGCCTCGGGTGACTGTCTGTGTGGAGTTTGCACATTCTCCCCGTGTCTGCATGGGTTTCCTCCGGGTGCTCCAGTTTCCTCCCACAATCCAAAGACGTGCAGGCAAGGTGGATTGGCCATGCTAAATTGCCTGTAGCATTCAGGGTTATAGGGGGATGGGTCTGGGTGAGTTGCTTCAAGGGGCAGTGTGGACTTGTTGGGGCAAAGGGCCTGATTCCACACTGTAGGGCATCTAATCTAAATATAGGGTTGATGGACATATAGACAGGCAAAAAGTGACTACAGATAGTCAGTATGATTTTGAGCAAGGAAAATCATGTCTGACAAACTTGATTGAGTTTCTTGAGAAATATTGATGATGGCAGTGCAGGAGACATTGTTTATTTGGATTTTAATGGCGATGTTGAAACGGTTCCACATGGTAGGCTAATTAGAAAAGTTTGGTCACGTAATTCAGGGTGAGCTTGCCAATTGGGTACATAATTGGCTTAACAGCAGGAGACAGAGAGTAATGTTGGAGGGTTGCTTTTCCAGCAGGAGGCCTGTGACTAGCGGTATTCCACAGGGATCAGCTCTGGGCCCTGTTTTGTTTGTCATTAATTCAAATGATTTGGATGAGAACACAGGGGACACAGTCAGTAAGTTTGCCGATAACCAGAAATTGTTGGCCTGGCAGACAGTGAAGAAGGTTTCCGAAGATTACTGAGGGATCTTTATCAAATGTGTCACTGAGCTGAAGAATGGTACAACAAACAGGGGCCTTATACAATTACTGGTAGGGTGTTGCGTTGTGTTATAGAACAGAGAGACCTAGGGCTGCTGGTGCACAATTCTTTGAAAATATGTAACATACAGACAGGATGGATAAAAAGGTGAGAAGGTGGTGGTAAATGATCTTCTTGAGCAACTGCAGCCCATGTGTTGTAGGTTGATCCGCAATGCCCTCAGGGAGGGAACTTTTGGATTTTGGATTTTCACCCAGCAACATTGAAGAAACAGTGTTATATTTTCAAGACAGGATGGTGAGTGGCTTGGAGGGGAACTTACAGGGGGTGATGTTCCCATCTACTTGCTGCCCTGTACTTCAAGTTGGAAGTAGTTGAGAGTTTGGAACGTGCTGTACAAGGATTGTTGGTAAATTTCTGCAGTGCATTCTGTCGGTAGTACACACTGCTGCTACTGAGCAATGGTGGTGGAGGGAGTGGATGATTGTGGATGTGCTCCAATCAAGAATTGGGGTCTTGTATCGTGTTGAGCTTGTTGGGTGTTTTTGAAGCTGCACACATCCAGGCAAACCCAAGCACCAAACAAATGATGACAAATGCCTGGACTCCCTATTTTTCAGCATCAAGCTGCTGAATTCCAGGGGACTGCTACCCCAATGCAGTCCAAACAGCAACTTCCTATTGTGGGGTGCAGAGTCAAAATAATGCAATGAAGCCCTGTTGTGTTGAAAGTGAAAATGATACTGTACCACTCTCTGCTGGTCGTCCCACATCACCGCACACAAGGTGGTGGAGGGTGAAAACCCGTAAGGATTCAGAGAGAGAGCGGGGGGGTGGCAGCAGCTCACTGCACCATCCAAACTAACAGCACCATCATCGCTGACAGATGCACACACACGTACATGCACACAAAGATGGTTGGCGTGTGTGGCAATGGGGCTGGATTCCCTCAGTGTGGAACATGCTTATGTGGAGAAATGTCTGTGCTCCCTCTTCAGTGTGGAAACCCAGGTACCTCTGAGGAAACATGGAGAATTTTATTGCACTTTCTGCTGCTTACAATATTTTCTTATATATCAAGGACAATACTACAAGGCGTCAGTCAAAACTGATCTGCCTCGAAAGGCATTCTTTGAAGACAATACAAATGTGCAACGTGAGGGTTTCACAGACTGGATTGCTTCTGAGTAAAATCTGCTGCTCTTGCAGTGGCGTGACGAATCCAGCAGAGGACGGCATTGTATCTCCTTAAATACAAGAGGGAGAGGGAGAGGGAGGAGAGGGACTCAGCCTTTGATTCAGCACATTTTAATTCATACATTCAAACATCAGGACAAATGTGATTCCCCATTGTAGGCAGAGATGGACACAGCACACACATACAGAGTCATGCACCAACATGAGTATCAACATGATCACCTTAAACACAAGGACAGGTAGAGGCGGGGGGTGGGGGGCGGCGGTGGGGTCGGGGGCTGGGGGGAGGCGTGGTGGTCTGACCCCACTGAGAACATAGAACATGGCAGTGCAACACAGATCCTTCACTCCTCAATGTTGCGTCGACCTGTGAAACCAATCTGAAGCCCATCTAACCTGCACTATTCCATTATCATCCATGTGTTTATCCAATGACCATTTAAATGCCCTTAAAATTGGCAAACCTACTACTGTTGCAGGCACGGCATTCCACGCCCTTACTATTCTGAGTAAAGAAGCTCCCTCTGACATCTGTCCTATATCTATCACCCTTCAATTTAAAGCCTCTGTGCTAGCCATCACCATTCGAGGAAAAAGCCTCTCACTGTCCACCCTATCTAATCCTCTGATCATCTTGAATGTCTCTCTTAAGTCACCTCTTTACCTTCTTCTATCGAACGAAAACACCCTCAAGTCCCTCAGCCTTTCCTCATAAGACCCTCCCTCCATACTAGGCAACATCCTGGTAAATCTCATCTGCACCCTTTCCAGTGTTTCCACATCCTTCTTATAATGCAGCGACCAGAACTGTGTGCAATACTCCAAATGCAGCCACACCAGAGTTTTGTACAACTGCACCATGACCTCATAGCTCCGAAACTCAATCCCTCTACCAATAAAACCTAAAACCGTATGCCTTAACAGCCCTATCAGCCTGGGTGGCAACTTTCAGGGATCTATGCACATGGACGCCGAGATCTCTCTGCTCATCCACACTACCATGAATCTTACCGTTAGCCCAGTACTCTGTATTCCCATTACTCCCTCCAAAGTAAATCACCTCACACTTTTCCGCATTAAACTCCATTTGCCACCTCTCAGAGCAGCTCTGCAGCTTACCTATGTCCCTCTGTAACCTGCAACATCTTTCTACACTATCCACAACTCCACCGACTTTAGTATCATCTGAAAATGTACTAACCCATCCTTCTACACCCTCAGAGGTCATTTATAAAAATGACAAACAGCAGGGGCCCCAAAACAGATCTTTGTGGTACACGAGTAACTGAACTCATGATGAATATTTCCCTCTGTCTTCTTACAGCTAACCAATTTCGAACCCAAACCACTAAATCGCCCTCAATCCCATGCCTGCGTATTTTCTGCAATAGCCTACCATGGGGAACCTTATCAAACACTTTACTGAAATCTATATTCACCCCATCAACCGCTTTACCCTCATCCACCCGTCTGGTCACATTCTCAAAGAACTCAATATGATCTATTCTTCACAAAACTGTTGACTATCTCTAGATAATAAAATGTGAGGCTGGATGAACACAGCAGGCCAAGCAGCATCTCAGGAGCACAAAAGCTGACGTTTCGGGCCTAGACCCTTCATCAGAGACTTCATCAGGGTCTAGGCCCGAAACGTCAGCTTTTGTGCTCCTGAGATGCTGCTTGGCCTGCTGTTCATCCAGCCTCACATTTTATTATCTTGGAATCTCCAGCATCTGCAGTTCCCATTATCTCTGACTATCTCTAATCAAGTTATTCCTTTCTCGATGATTATAAATCCTATCTCTTATGATCCTCTCTAAAACTTTACTCACAAGCGAAGTCAGGCTCACTGGTCTATAATTACCAGGATTGTCCCTCCTCCACTTCTTGAACAAGGGGACATTTGCTATCCTTCAGCCTCCTGGCACTATTCCTGTAGACAAGGGTGACATAAAGATAAAAGCCAAAGGCTCTGCAACCTCCTCCCTGGCTTCCCAGAGAATCCTAGGATAAAGCCCATCCGGCCCAGGGGACATACCTATTTTCATATTTTCCAGAAGTGCTAACACCTCCTCCTTAAGAACCTTAATGCCGTCTAGTCTAATAGCCTGTACCTCAGTATTCTCCTCGACAACATTGTCTTTTCCTGTGTGAATACTGATGAAAAATATTCATTTAATACCTCTCCTATCTCTTCAGACTCCATGCACAACTTCCCACTACTGTCCTTGACTGGCCCTAATCTTACTCCAGTCATTCTTTTATTCCTGACATACCTAGAGAAAGCTTTAGGGGTTTCCTTGATCCTACCTGCCAAAGACTTCTCATGTCCCCTCCTGGCTCTTCATAGATCTATCTTTAGGTCCTTCCCAGCTAACTTGTAACTCTCAAGCTCCTGAACTGAGCCTTCACGCCTCATCTTTACGTAAGCCTCCTCCTTCCTCTCGACAACAGCTTCAACTTCTCTAGTAAACCACGGTTCCCTTCCTTGACTACTTCCTCCCTGCCTGACATTTACATATATATCAAGGACATGCAGTCGCTGTTCCTTGAACAAGCTCCACATTGCAATTGTGCCCAGCCCCTGCAGGTCCCTCCCCCATCCTGTGCATCCTAAATCTTGCCCAATCGCTTTGTCATTGCCTTTCCCCCAGCTATAACTTTTGGCTGCGGTATACACCTTTGCCTTTTCATTGCTAAAGTAAACATAACCGAATTGTGGTCACTATCACCAAAGTGCTCACCTCCCTCCAAATCTAACACCTGGCCTGGTTCATTACCCAGCACCAAATCCAATGTGGCCTCGCCTCTTGTTGGCCTATCTGCATACTGTGTCAGGAAACCCTCCTGCAGATATTGGACAAAAACTGGTCCATCTAAAGTACTTGAATTATAGCGCTTCCAGTCAACATTTGGAAAGTCCCCCTTAACTACCGTGTTGCTATCGCTCCTGTCTAGAATAATCTTTGCAATCCTTTCCTCTATATCTCTGGAACTTTTCGGAGGCCTATCGAAAACTCCCAACAGGGTGACCTCTCCTTTCCTCTTTCTAACCTCAGCCCATACTACCTCAGTAGATGACTCCTCATCAAATGTCCTTTCTGTTACCGTAATATTGTCCTTGACTAACAGTGCCAAACCTCCCCCTCTTTTACCACCTTCCATGATCTTACTGAAACATATAAACCCCGGAACCTGCAACAACCATTCCTGTCCCTGCTCTACCATGTCTCTGAAATGGCCACAACATTGAAACCCCAGGTACCAACCCATGCTGCAGGTTCACTCACCTTATTCCAGATGCTCCTGATGTTGAAGTAGACATACTTCAAACCACCTTCCTGCCTGCTGGTACACTCCAGTGACCTTGAAAACTCATTCATGACCTCATTACTCTCAACCTCCTGTACACCGGAGCTACAATTCAGGCTCCCATCCCCCAGGTGAATTAGTTTATACCCTCCCAAAGAGCATTAGCAAATTCCACCCCCAGGATATTGATAGCCCTCTGCTTCAGGTGTAGACTATCCCATTTGTAGAATGAGCCACAGTTATCCAGGTATTTGAATCCCTCCCTCCTGGAGCATCCCTGTAGCCACTTGTTCAACTGCTCTCTCTCCCTATTCCTCGCTTCGCTAGCATGTGGCAGTGTAACAAACCAGAGATAACAACTCTGTTTGTTCTAGCTCTAAGCTCCTTGAATTTCTGCCTTACATCCCCATGCCTTGCGTGACCTGTGTCGTTGGTGCCTATGTGGGCCATGGTTTGGGACAGCTCCACCTGCCCATTACAGATCCCGAAAACACAATCTGAAACATCATGGACCCTGGCATCTGGGAGGCAACACACCAACCGCGAGTCTCTCTTGTTCCCACAGAATCTCCTCAGGCAGCTGTCTGTGCAGACTTTGCACATTCTCCCTATGTCTGCATGGGTTTTCTCCAGGTGCTCCAGTTTGCTCCTTCATTCCAAAGATGTTCAGATTAGGTGAATTAGTCTTCTAAATTGCCCATAGTGTCCAGGGATGCGTAGGTTAGGTGGATTAGCTGTTGGAAATAGTAGATCATAGGGATAGAGAATGGGGATGAGTTCGGGTGGGATGCTTTTCAAAGTGTCGGTGTGGACTTGTTGGGTTGAATGACCTGTTTCCACGCTGTAGGGATTCTAAGATTCGATGGAACCCTATGAAATCCAGCAATCAGAAATGAAGGCTTACCCAGCACGCCACAGCTCTGGGCCAATGGAAACAGCGTCACTCCGAATCAGCAACACAGCATGACAATCCCTCTGTTAGATTCTGAACCAGATGCTCCTGGCCACGTTTCCAACGACACCGACTTGGGGCAATCCACCCAGGTAGGAATACGATGATGACCTCAGTGCTGACAGTGTCCAACAGTTCGCCTACACAGGTGAGTTGAACTCTCAAAATCTGTTTGTAAATTGCTAATGTACTGTGCGATGCTTTCCGACATTGGTTTCCCTGGCCAACGTCAAAGCAGACTCCTGGTCATGCAGGAGGTGTAGGATACCACATTTCAGCAGCCACAGGAAATGGCTGCGCTAATGGGCCCACAGCCCTTGGATCTGCTAACAGGGAAACAGCCTGTTTCTCCAGCCTCGGTATTCTGCTGAGAGGAGGCAACTTCACCATCTCTGAAGTTAAAGAGCTGGTGGGTGGGCACCACCTCACAGCAGCATTATGTACAGAAACATTCCCCTGAGACTAATTAACGTGCGTGCCCAGGTGGTAAAGCGGGAGTGGTTGGCCATCCTGCAGCAACTCCCACTGCTGCAGGAGACGTCCAGGCCTGTCGTTTTGGCCAGAGACATCAGCTTCATCATCGATGTGGATTGAGGATCTTGAGGGGCTGACAGCAATCTCTGGCACCATGTCTAGATTCCTGATGGAAACAGTTCAAGTCCCCAAGCTGCACAACATCTTCAGCACCCCTACATACACAACAGTGTCGACACACCTGGTCGAAGCTGGACAGGACTAACTGCTCAAGAACAGATTTCCTGTTTGTGTTGGCCTGATCCACTAACGTCAAGCCGGCGTTCTTCTTTGACCACTGCCTCCTGCTGGCCGACTGTCACCTATAAAACGACCAACGTGCCAGCAAGGGAATATAGAAGCTGTCCGTGAAACTGTTGACACCTGAAAATACTGAGGAGTTGAAAAGGGATGATGCAGGTTGGAGAACCGCGAGGATCCTCTTTCAGTCTTCATTGGACTGGTGAGAAACACAGTCAAGGAGAACATCAAGAAGTTCTTGTCAGAGGGAGAGGGAGGGACGGAAGTCGGGAGGGGAGAGAGAGGGAGGGACCGGTGGGAGAGAGACAGAGGGACGGAGGGTGGGGGAGAGAGAGGGAGGGATGGTGGGGGGGAGAGAGAGGGAGGGACGGGGCGGGGGAGAGAGAGGGAGGGACGGGGGAGAGAGAGGGAGGGACAGAGTGGAGGAGAGAGATGGGGGGACGGGGGAGAGATGGGGAAGGGACGGGGGGAGAGAGAGGGAGGGATGGAGGTGGGGAGAGCGAGGGAGGGACGGGGGGAGAGAGGGAGGGACGGAGGTGGGGGAGTGGGAGGGACGGAGTGGTGGGGGGAGAGAGGGTGAGCAGGGATGGGAGGTGGGGAGCAGGGATGGAGGGGGAGCAAGGATGGAGAGAGGAGGAGCAGGGGACGGAGAGAGGGGGAGCAGGGGACGGGGGGGAGCATTGGGGGAGAGAGGGGGAGCAGGGGACGGAGGGGGGATGGGGGTAGCAGGGACGGGGGGGAGAGAGGTGGGGAGAGGGGGGTCAGGGACGGAGAGGCGGCAGAGAGAGGGACGGAGTTGGGGAGCAGGGACGGAGAGGGGGGAGCGGAGGGGGAGGGTGGGGAGCAGGGATGGCGGGGGAGCTGGGGGGGAGAGAGGGAGGGACGGACCAGGGATGGAGGAGGGGGCGAAGCGATGGAGAGGGGGAGAGCAGGGATAGAGGTGGGGAGCAGGGATGGAGCGGGGTGGAGAGGGGGAGCAGGGACAGAGAAGAGGGGAGCAGGGACGGAGACTGTGGGGGGGAGCAGGGACGGAGAGTGGGGGGAGAGAGGGGGAGCAGGGACAGAGTGGGGGGAGCAGGGACAGAGTCGGGGGAGCAGGGACGGAGGGGTGGGGAGAGAGGGGGAGCAAGGACCAGGGGGAGAGGGTGAGAGGAGGGACAGGGAGAGGGGGAGTAGGGACGGGGGGAGAGGGGGGACGGGGCTACTTTCGATTTGAATCTGGAAAGATTATCAACAACGTTCCATGGTACTGTAATACTAGCTACGGTTATTATAATGACCGTCAGTGGGCAAGTTTTCAATATTTTGAAAAATTTTTAACGCCATTTTTCCCATTCACTTTTATTCTCTTTATCAACATTCTGACAGTCAGACACATCTTTGAGGCCGTTAAGGTACGCAAGGGACTGAGGGGTCGGGGGTCTTCTGGAACTGATTCAATTTCTGGACAAAATGGTACAGGAGCTGATGGCAATAGTGGACGCAATGGTGATGATACAGCAAAGGCTGGCTTTGGTATGAAACAGTTGCTGGTGAATAGATAAAGAACTGAATCATGGGGTAGTAATAGTGGATCTTGGAACTCTGAGGCACAAGACCGCAACAAAGCAAAAAATTGGGGCAAAGGGAACAGAACAGCATCAGGTGGTGCTCAGGGTTTGTGGGGGCAACAGCCAAGGACTGATAATCGCTCAGAAGGGGAATGGGGTGGCACTCCTAATGAACAGAATTGTGGCACAGGCAAATGGAACAATCACAGGGTAAATCCCCTCCCAGAAAACCAAGGAGACAACACCCAAAATTCCAACTGGGTGAAGGCCTCTAGTTCCACTGGAAGTCATTCTGGTAGTCGAGGCAATAATAAAAGGGGAGGCTCAGAAAACCACCCAGGAGGACGACGTTTAATCAAGACTGATCCTCTTGATCAAGAGGAGGTAATACAGTCTGTAATAAGTAGGTCTGATCTGGACCCTAAGAGTGTTGTCAAATACTGGGTGGGGGTCAAACCGACATTAAGCAGAACACAGTGTGGGATGTACAGGAGTCAACGAGGAATGAGAGGCGCACTGATAGAGGAACAGAAGGATGGGAGAGCACCGCCACTCAGAGCACTAACTCAGGAGGCTGAGGTGAAGCACCTAGTCAAAGCAGTCACTGCAACTCTGGGTGGGGAGATGCTCTACAGTCTTCAAGTATGGAGTCTGAAAGCCCAAGTGGATGGGTGGACCCAAAAAACAGTCAAGGATGGGCAGGTGGGACACCAGAAGAGAAGGCACCATCATGGAATGATGCGCCTAGAATCAAAGAACCTGGTTGGGGTGCAAGACAGCAACCAACTCAAGGTTGGCCACCCAACAGCAGGTGGGGTGATGGAAGTGGGCAACCAGCTGAACAACCAAAAGCAGGTGAATGGGACAATTCAAACTCCAGATGGGGTGACAGTAGGCGTGGTGAAGTAGGATCTTGGGTTGCTGGTAACTCTAATTCAAACCAGAGAAGTGGGTGGGAGGATCCAACATGACACCAGGGATGGGGTGAGCCATCAAAAACAGCCACCACTAATTGGAACAAACAACAGGATGTCTCTGGCTCTTGGAGCACTGCCTCTGCATGGAGCTGGCAATCAGGACCAGGCTGGGGCTCAGCCTCTGTGCCACCTGCACCCATCCCAGTTGTGCCAAAGGAGGAAGAACCTACTGGATGGGAAGAGCCTTCGCCACAGTCCATCTCTCAAAAGATGGAGATCGATGATGGCACCTCAGCCTGGGGTGATCCCAACAGCTACAACTATAAGAATGTGAATCTGTGGGACAAGAACTCCCAAAGTGAGAGCTCTGGAAGTGGACCGGTGCAACGGGAGCAGAATGCATCTGGTGTGGTTACAGGACGAGGTTCTACATCAGGTTCTGGTAAGATGCTTGGTTATTTGTGCATTGCTCAGTTTGATATAGGAGTATGTACAGACATAAAAACTGTTAATTTGTATCATCAGTTTACAAAGAACTAAGTTATACAGTCCAAGTGTTTATGTGGATTAAATGATAATTTAGTGAAGGCATAGAAGCCTGGTCAGAATTCCCATGTCTGATCTTTATCCAAATGCTTTCTTTGGAACGTTCATCTGTGTAGGTTGTAAGAGAGGGGGCAGGAGCAGCATTAACTGGCGTGCCCTTTTTGAGTGAAGAGTCTGCTGGTAGTTGTCATCAGACTTGCAAGAAGTGTGATTATCTGGATATGGTACTGGAGAACTGTCAGCAACTGTAGGACTATTTTGTAGTGCAGAGAAGAGAGCAAAAATAACACATCATTTAAATGTTAATTCATCTTGAAGAAAGAAATGTTGTCTCAAAATACTTTAACGCAAAGTGCCAAGTTTTGACATACAAGGTGATCGGAGGATTAGATAGGGTGGACAGTGAGAGCCTTTTTCCTCTGACACTGATGGCTAGCACGAGGGGACATAGCTTTAAATTGAGGGGTGATAGATATAGGACAGAGGTCAGAGGTAGGTTCTTTACTCAGAGCAGCAAGGGCGTGGAATACCCTGCCTGCAACAGTAGCAGGTCATTGGATAAACATATGGACTACAATGGAACAATGTAGGTTAGATGGGCTTCAGATTGGTTTCAATGGTCAGCGTAACACCGAGGGCCAAAGGGCCTGTACTGTGCTGTCGTGTTCTATGTTCTGTGTATATTGTTGTCCCCGGTACTAAAAACTGCAAGTGCTGAATAACTGCAAAGCTGTGTTCAAAATTCACTATCCAACAAGACTCCACAGATTATGGCCAGTGGTTGTACTAATCTTAGCTGTTTGTCACTGCAACGTCTTCGTGAATTGACATCAAGTAGCTTTTTAGTTTAGCCTCCCACTTGATTTATCATAACCATTTTAATATTCAGAACTAATGGTGAGAATTCAGATACACCAAATAGAGTACCTTGTCAGCTGGTACTACTCTGCTTGAAAGTGGAGTCACTTTTCTGATCAAATGCTGAGAGACAAAAAAAACCTAGTAATTGTGTTATGAAACAGAAAGTGATCTCTGTTTATATTTGCCTGCAGAGCCTCACACAGGATAACTGTTCTTGCTTTCACCTTCTCACCATTTCCAAAGTATCTTGTAAATTTTGTGTCTAAAACCTCCTGCCTTGCCTTGTAATATTTTTCCAGGATCAAATGGACTAGTATTTTAAACCACATTAAACAGAATGTTTTTGCTTTACTCAACTGTTTATCTATGAAAACCTTTTGAAACAGAAGGATTGTATCTACGTGGCACCTCAGAGTCCTGCACTGATTAATCTGCTGTTTTTTTAAAAAAATATCCTCATTTCCCTCTTCAGATTATTTTTTCCTCAACTTGTTCACTTTAGGGATTATGATTGGAGAGAACATGTGACAAAATAGCATGAACTAGAATGTCAATTTTGTCAAATCCCTGAACTACTTGCTTGGAACCCCAACAAATACAGTTTTAAAACAAAAACTGCTATGACTGTTCCCTGTCTCTCATGTCTGATCTTACTGGCTTCATCCTCCCCAGGTCTCACTGTCTGATCAGAATGCAGGCTATTTATGGTGCAGAAGGAAACCATTTTGTCCATTGTGTCTGCTCCAACTCCATTACTTCATGCAGCTCCATCACGTAATGCCAATCTCATTCCTTTTACCCAAACCTGGGGATATCAGAAAAAGCATGGGTTCCAACATTGATCCCCAAAACTTCATTCCAAACCTCTCAGGCCAATATTCTCTCTTTCCGACCACTCTGTCAATGTTGTATCCATGTTGGCACTGCCTCTTATACCATGACCTATAACCTTCCTCATAAATCTGTCACGTGTACGTTCCGGAAATCCTTGTAAACCAC
The DNA here is from genome assembly GCF_030684315.1 of Stegostoma tigrinum. Taxonomy (NCBI): domain Eukaryota; kingdom Metazoa; phylum Chordata; class Chondrichthyes; order Orectolobiformes; family Stegostomatidae; genus Stegostoma; species Stegostoma tigrinum. The sequence goes on along the minus strand of NC_081399.1, from coordinate 12,541,121 downwards.
AGCAAACGTTGCCATCATTGACCCCTTGCGTCAACTTTTCAAGAGACTTCAGCAAGTCAGTTGTGCACAATTTCCCCTTGCTTTTCTTAACCATCCACCTTTTTCCACGACTACCTTTATTCCCAATTTACTGTTGCCAGGAGCTTCCCCACCACCAGAATTAAACCGACGAGGCTGTAAATGCAGGGATTGACCTTACGATTTTTCTTAAAACAAGCCCGTAAGGTTGTCAATCCTCCAGTCTCCTAGCACCTCCTCCGAGTCCAGGGGACACTGTAATATTATGGCCAGCTCCCCCACAATTTCTCCTCTCACTTCATTCAAAATCCTTGGATGTATCTCATCCACGTGTCCCGTTAGCCCCGAGTGCCAACACCATTTGGACAGGAAAATCGATAGAAAAGATTTCCTCCTCAGTATATCTGCACATTAATAGTTTGCTGATAAATATCAAAGCTGTTTTCTCACCGCCACTCGAAAGATTTTTTTTAAAAAAAACACACATCCCTTTCTAAGGCAAAACACCCCAAACCCCACGCAAAGTCCGTTCAACGGCCGCGTTTTGAGACTGCGCGCGAGTCCTCAGGGCGGGACATAGCTCTCCATCCAGCTTCGATTGGTTAGAAAACCTGTCAATCCTACAGCTGCGGCCAGTAGGAAGTGGGTACGCGCGCAGGGAACGCTGTCTGGAGGTGAATGTGAACGTGAACGTGAACGAAAGAGAAATCGCTGGAGAAACTCGGAGACAGTAAGAAGTGCAAATTCTGGAGGAACACGTAAGTTGGCATTTTGGGTCGGGACCCTTTTTCACAACTGGGTGGGGGAAAGGCAGCTGTGAAATAAATAGTGGAGGGTGGGGCTGGGGAGGGTAGGTGTGATGGTGATAGGTGGATACAGGTAGACAGTGGTGGGGATTGGTCAGTGAGCTGGGAGGGCGGACAGTTGACACAAGCAGCGTTAGAGGAGCCGGAAAACTGATGTTTCGGGTTGAGTGGACTCGAAATGTCAGCTTTCCTGCTCCTCTGATGTTGCTTGGCCAGCTGTGTTCATCCAGCTCTACACCTTGTTATTTCAGATTCTCCAGCATCTACAGTTCCTACTATCTCTGGGAGAGAAGGTGGACAGGTTGCGTCAGGTCAAGGAGCTGAGAGGGTGACTTGGACATGGGATGCGGCGGCGGTGTTGGGGAGATTTTAAAACTGATGAATTCTATGTCCAGGCCATCAGGCTATAGGCTCCCGAGGCAGAATGGGAGGTGCTGCTCCTCCAGTTTGTGGGTGGTATCATTGTGACACTGGAGGATGTGTGACACTGGACATGATATCCTGGGAGCGGAAGGGGGGTTAAAATGGGGTATTCCGTCTTTATTTTTGTTGGGAGGTGGGGATGTGAGGGCAGAAGTGCAGAAAATGCAAACAATATGGTTGGAGAAACTTAGCAGGTTTGGCAGCTTCGCTGGAGTTGAAGCAGAGGTAACATTTCAGATCCGGTGACCCTTCATCAGAACTGATAGTAGCTAGGGAAAGGTGTAGACAGGGGGCTGAGGGCTTTCACTCCTGCAATAGGTAGAGATGGAGCCCAGAAGAAAGAGAAGAGCAGTCAGACAAAGTGATGGATAATTGTAAGTCAGGGAGAAAGAAAAGTTGATCATGAGGCTACAGGTGAAAATGGGGTTGGCTATGCCTGAAGCAGCCCTGTATCGTGACAAGGTCGTGGACTGTCGGTCGAGGACGTGGACGAAGGTGTTGAGGCTCCAAAATTGTTGAACTCAATGTTGAGTCCTGAAGGACGCAGGGTCCATAAGCGAAAAGTAAGTTTGTGTTGTTCTTCTAGTTTATGCTGGAGACCTGCAGCAGGTCCTGACCCAGAGATGATGGGGCCAGGGAACACGGTGCTGTGTGGAAACTGGGAAACACAGGATTGTTTCTACATAATGTAGGTGTCCCGCAAAGTGGGTTGCCCAGTCATCCAGCTTCACACTGTGTGATCTCAGATTCTCCAGCATCAGCAGTTCCTACTATCTCTGCCCAGTCTGTGTCTTGTCTCCCAGGAGTAGAGGAGAGCACATTGTGAGCAGTGAATACAGTAAACTGGATTGCGTGAAGGTGCAGGTAAAGTATTGGTTCACCTGGAAGGTGTGTCTGGGGCCTTGGATCATGACAACGGAGGACATTAGTGATATTACTCAATGTCCATCACCCTTAAGGATCAATCACAGATTGATCACATATTGAGCCAATTAAAAATGAGTGTCATCCAGTCCAATTAGAATGTAATAATATCACTGACCTTACAACAAGTTGTGACTTGGGAATAGAGTCAGCAAGTGGCGTTTTCAGTGACCAAAGCACGTCACCAAGTTTGAAGCTGAACTTAATATCACCTGCATTCCAATCAGAAACACAACGACATCAAGGTGTTGGAGGGGGTTCAGAAACCTTGAGTCGAATTCTTGCCCCAAGCCGAACTAGAAAGCAAGGCCAGAAGTGCTTTTCGATTTAACGCCCTGCTTTATGAAGCATGACTTTATAACTTCAGTAACATTTCCTGAGTTACCTCACCAGGCTGTCTCCTGTTGCCTGAAATTGTTCAAGTCTGAAACAAAACAAAAACAGACCTGAGGATTTGGTTTTAATTGGTAATCTAAATTTACATAGGTGAGATGTAAGAAGAGCAGAGAAGGGTGAAGAGACTTTTAATTGATCTGTTCAAAATCAGAAAACTTTTAAAAGGGCGGCACAGTGGCTCAGTGGTTAGCAGTGCAGCCTCACAGCACCAGGGACCCGGGCCAAATTCCAGCCTCGGGCGACTGTCTGTGTGGAGTTTGCACATTGTCCCCGTGTCTGCGTGGGTTTCCTCCGGGTGCTCCGGTTTCCTCCCACAGTCCAAAGATGTGCAGGTTAGGTGGGTTGGCCATGCTAAATTTCCTGTAGCGTTCAGGGGTGTGTGGGTTAAATGGGGATGGGTCTAGGTGGGATGCTTCAAGGGGCGGTGTGGACTTGTTGGGCCAAAGGGCCTGCTTCCACACTGTAGGGAATCTAATCTAAAAGTGTAAATAGGAAGAGCCTGCTTTCAGTGACCACAGGTTCAAAACAAGACAACACGCGTTGAAGGTAATTAGTAAATTAACCAAAGCCAACATGACTCCAATGGAAATGCCTGGGAAATTAAAACTTCCATGGGACAATTACCCAGCAACTACAGTCCTCAGATAAACTTCCCAAATCTGAGTTAGAGGCAGAGGTCTTGAAGAATTCCCATCTGCTCACCTTTAGTAGTTAATCTGGAAAAGGTACAGGTTTGCCTGATAGTGCTGCTGATTGACTGTCGAAGAGACTGGATTACATCACACACCAAAGGCCCAGGCTTCAAGGCAAAGAGATTTTATTCGTGATATCACGGAGAGTCAACACTAACAAAAGGTCAGGTCCAAAGACTCTGACAAGCACAAAAAAGAAGCAGAATTTATTCGGTGGCACAAACAAGTTAAAACAAACTGCAATTGCACTGTGTTTTTATCAAGGCAAGGTCATAAATTAGGCAACCAGACACATATTAATGAAAGCGGAATGTGGTGAAGATAAGAGTGTATAGATAACTGCGAGCCCTAGCTTTTTGCTATCTATCCCACGTGACTCCTCAGATTAGGGAAATTCAGGTTGCAGTTACAGCAATATGTCCTGTTTCATGAAGGTAAAGTTTCACTACTTCATGCTCCTAGTCGTGTATTATTTTAACAGAATACTATTCAGCCTAAATTAAAGTCTCAACATGCAAGTATTTCACACTGACATGAGCCCATTTTGACATTCCCTGTCTGAAATTAGACGCCCATTTACAAATAGACCGTTTACAGAAAAGACAGGGAGAAATGAGATGACATGGGAATGTGAGGAGGTGTGCGAATGGGGTAAAATCAGGTAAATGGGGTGTGGTTGACAGAGAAGGGAATGTTGGGCAGGTACCCGCAATGACAGTGGGGATGTCAGATAGGGTTTGAAAGATGAGGCGAGGTCAGTGCGTGAGAGAGGCAAGTTGAAAAAGCGTTTGTTTGCAAGAGGGGAGAATCAGACACGATTCATGTGTAAAAGAGAGGAAATTGGGCAGGGCTTATGTGACAGACAGAAATATCAAATAGGGTTTGTGTGTGCGAGAGAGGAATATCAAACCACATTTATATGTGTGAGAGAGGAATTTAAACAGGGTTTATGTGTGATACATGGGAAAATTCAGTCATAACATTCCAATTGGAATCACAGAATCTCTACAGTATGGAAACAGGCCATTCAGCCTAAGAATGACTCTCCAAACACCATCCCACACAAACCTGTACCTTACCCTATCCCTGTAACCCTTCATTTCCCATAGCTAATCCTCCTAAACCATGAACACAATGGGCAATTTAGCATGACCAATCCACCTAAACTGCACGTCTTTGGACTCTGGGAGGGAACCCGAGCGCCCAGAGGAAACCAATGTAGATACAGAGAGAATGTGCAAGCTGCACACGCTCACCTGAGGTTAGAATTGAACCCAAGCCCCTGTGCTGTGAGGCAGCAGTGCTGACCACTGAGCCACTGTGCTGTTGGAGTTGTCAAACTTGTTTTAAGGAGAAATTAGACAACACCTACATCTCTGGAATTATGTCACAAACTTCCTCTGAACTGCCTCTAATGCAATTATATCGCTTCTCAAGTAAGGGGACCAAAATTGTTTGCAATACCCCAGCTGAATAACACTTGCAGCAATACTTCCCATCTTTTGTACTCTGTTCCTTTTGTAACCAATATCAAGATTCCAATTCCCTTCCATATTAGCTGCTGTACCTGCAGTGCTAGTGTGAGGTCATTAATGTATCTCGATGGGGATTGACAATAAGAATGAGGTCAGCGATGGATATGGTAGGACAGAGACATTAAAGTTGAGGTTCATGATGAATCTAGCTGGACAGGGACAAAAAGGCTGACATCAGTGATGTGTTTGGATGGAGACTGACAGTAGGAGTGAGGTCAGTGGTGTCTCTGGATGGGGTGTGATGATAAGTGGTTAAGGTTAGTGATGTACCTAATGGGCAGTGACAATTTGACTGACGTTAGAGATTAATCTGGACGGAGAGTGACTATAAGAGTGAGGTCAGTGATGCATCTGGATGGAGAGTGACAAGAGGAGGCAGTTCATTAATGTTTCTGTTTGGACAGGGACAATAGGATTAAGATTAGAGGTGAATCTCGGTGGAAAGTAAAAATAAGAGCAAGGTCAGTGATTTATCTGGATGGACAGTCACAATATGGGTGAGGTCAGAGTGTCTCCATTGTCGGAAGCCCATGTAGTTCACTGAGCCCCTTTCCCTCAGGAAAGGCCGTATGTTCTTCTCACTTGGTCCTTCATGTCATAGATAATGGGGTTTGGGGAATAAACTTTGACCACGGCAGCAATGCACACATTCAGTGTACGAAAAGAGTCACATTTCAATCAATGAGTGAAATGTTCTTGTTTAAAGAGGGCAGCCCCTACCTGACAGTGTAGAAGGACAGCTCTGAGACATATATTCACACTTGGAATGCACTGACCCGATGCAGCAGTAACTGAAATAATTTGTGATTTCAGGATGGGGCTCATAGTGGACAGCATTATTGCTGGCTGATTCCAGATTGTGTTTTTGTTATTTTGTTGTGATGTACTGAGCAGCAATGCTCCTTCATAATTGGGATTAAACTTGTCATTGTAATTGGTTTGTTCATTTACAGGTATTTGAAAAGCAGCAACAAAGCTGAGCAATGCTGTAACCTTGATCTCCCCAAGGAGCTTCCACACTGTCTAAGGCAGCGTCTCTGGGAATGCATCAGTTCAGAGTTTCAAACAAGGAACTTGTCAGCTGCCTGAAGTACAGACCAACTTACACAGAAAGATGCATCAACCAATTCAACACATGTAGAAGGTGTTCTACACCATCCTTTCTTTTATTGGCATCCCTGGTATGGCATTATAACAATCGAACCTGTCTTAATCCACTCTCTGGTTTTAGCATTTGAACAATAGTGTCTCCAGCTCACTGGCTGGTCAGCCTTATCCAGACACTGGAACAGTGATAGCAGTTCACTGAAGCAGCACTCTCGGTACAATCCTCCACTGAGAGAAACTCCCAACTTCCCTGCTGCTGTAGCCTTTTCTGTTCTCAGTGTTCTGCCATCTGTTCCAGTTTCTTTTGGTTTGAATGTATGAGAAGAGATCATGCAAAGTTAGTTCTGAAGAAGGTTTCACTGGACCCAAAATGTTAACTCTGCTTTCTCTCTCCACAGATTTTGGCAGTCCTACTGTCAATAACAATGGGCTTGAAATATAAATATTAGAGGACAGTTGAAGATGATTCTTTACATATAGCAGGGAGTGAGTGTTTAGAACTCACTGATTCAAAGTTAAAAACCTTTATTGTGTTGTAATAAAAATCTTGGATAGTCACCTGAAGGGTCATAACCTACAAGCTCCAGCCCAAGAGCTGGGAAGTGGAAATGGCTTCCTTCTGCGCTGTATGTTTTCCCTGTTTTTTATGAGTGTATGATGGGGTTGAACATAAGATCACTAAACAATATGTACTTCATTCCTAGAAATCAAGGTATGTTACAAGGCTGTTCCACATTTCCATGAATATTTCATCGATAGGCAATGAGCAAAGAAAAAGCCTATGTTTATGTAACACCTTTATTGTAATAAAAAATTCCAAACCAGCTACGCAGGAGTGATCATAAAACAAAGTTCCACCAACTCCAGGCATTAATTTCAGAACAGATGCACCATGGACTGTGATTCACTGTCACCAGTTTTAAACCATTGCACAAAGTCAAAACTGAATATTCCCCCTACCCAGAATTGTTGAGTGTTAACCTGTGCAGAATTGAATGTGAATCAATGTTGGTTTCTGCACTTGTTGTCAGTTATACAGACTGAAGGAAGAAAATAGTGATCATTGCACAGTGTGAAATTTTTAAATCAAGGTGGAGGATTGAGGTGGGGGTGTAGGAAGGAGAAGAATTTCCGGAATGAATAAACAGAGTGTGTGGAGAGGTCATTGCTCGGTGGGGAGGTGAAGAAAGATCCTCCTGAAGTGGGAGAAAAGCCCAGGGGGATGAAAGACACTGTATTGTTGCTGACAATTACTTTGAAACACTTATTATAAAATGAGCATGACTGGGAATCATTGGAACATCCCAAATGGGCTGTCAACAATACTACACATTAAATACCTGCATGGCCATAAGCCAATTGGCTTGATGTCCTTTTCAGGTCAAATTTTCAGTTATCTGCTGGTGGGCAATTGTAGCCTCAAGGCTCAGGTACCAGAGATCAGAACGTTATAAAGACTGATCTGTTATGAGCCAACACCAAAGAATGACCATGGAAACTATATAAATTCACCTGGTTCACGAATATCATTGAAGGAATGAGAGCTGCCATCATTATCTAAGCTAACAAAGTGTCAAGCTGAATGAACACAACAGGCCAAGCAGCACCTCAGGAGCACAAAAGCTGATTTTTCAGGCCTCGACCCTTCACCACAGAGGGGGATGGGCAGACGGTTCTGGAATAAATAGGGAGAGAGGGGGAGGCAGACTGAAGATGGAGAGAAAAGAAGATAGGTGGAGAGGAGAGTATAGGTGGGGAGGTAGGGTGGGGATAGGTCAGTCCAGGGAAGATGAACAGATCAAGGAGGCAGGAAGAGGTTAGTAGGTAGGAAATGGAGGTGCGGCTTGAGGTGGAAGGAAGGGATAGGTGAGAGGAAGAACAGCTTAAGGAGGCGGGGACAAGCTGGGCTGGTTTTGGGATGCAGTGGGGGGAGGGACGAGCTGGGCTGGTTTTGGGATGCAGTGGGGGAAGGGGAGATTTTGAAGCTTGTGAAGTCCACATTGATACCATTGGGCTGCACGGTTCCCAAGCGGAATATGAGTTGCTGTTCCTGCAACCTTTGGGTGGCATCATTGTGGCACTGCAGGAGGCCCATGATGTCGTCTGAGGAATGGGAGGGGGCGTTAAAATGGTTCACGACTGGGAGGTGCAGTTGTTTATTGCAAACCGAACGGAGGTGTTCTGCAAAGCGGTCCCCAAGCCTCTGCTTGGTTTCCCCAATGTAGAGGAAGCCACACCAGGCACGGAGGATACAGTATACCACAGGTGAACATGTGCAGGTGAACATCTGCTTAATATGGAAAGTCATCTTGGGGCCTGGGATGGGGGTGTGGGAGAGGTGTGGGGGCAAGTGTGGCACTTCCTGCGGTTGCAGGGGAAGGTGCCAGCTGTGGTGGGGTTGGAGGGGAGTGTGGAGCGGACAAGGGAGTCACGGAGAGAGTGTTCTCTCTGGAAGGCAGACAAGGGTGGGGATGGAAAAATGTCTTGGGTGGTGGGGTCGGATTGTAGATGGCGGAAGTGTCGGAGGATGATGCGTTGTATTCGGAGGTTGGTGGGGTGGTATGTGAGAACGAGGGGGATCCTCTTGGGGCGGTTGTGGCGGGGGCGGGGTGTGAGGGATGTGTTGCAAGAAATGCGGGAGACGCAGTCAAAGGCGTTCTCGACCACTGTGGGGGGAAGGTTGTGGTCCTTGAAGAACTTGGACATCTGGGGTGTGCTGGAGTGGAATGCCTCATCCTGGGACCAGATGTGGTGGAGGCGGAGCAATTGTGAATAGGGGATGGAATTTTTGCAGGAGGGCGGGTGGGAGGAGGTATATTCTAGGTAGCTGTAGGAGTCAGTGGGCTTGAAATGGACATCAGTTTCTAGCTGGTTGCCTGAGATGGAGACTGAGAGGTCCAGGAAGGTGAGGGATGTGTTGGAGATGGCCCAGGTGAACTTGAGGTTAGGGTGGAAGGTGTTGGTGAAGTGGATGAACTGTTTGAGCTCCTCTGGGGAGCAAGAGGTGGTGCCGATATAGTCATCAATGTAACGGAGGAAGAGGTGGGGTTTGGAGCCTGTGTAGGTGCGGAAGAGGGACTGTTCCACATAACCCACAACCTAGAATACACCTTCTCCCACCCACCCTCCTGCAAAAATTCCATCCCCTGTTCCCAATTCCTCCACCTCCGCCGCATCTGGTCCCAGGATGAGGCATTCCCCTCCCGCACATCCCAGATGTCCACGTTCTTCCAGGACTGCAACTTTCCCCCCGCAGTGGTCGAGAACGCTCTTGTCTGTGTCTCCCGCATTTCCTGCAACACATCCCTCACACACCGCCCCCGCCACAACCGCCCCAAGAGGATCCCCCTCGTTCTCACATACCAGACACCAACCTCCGAATACAACGCATCATCCTCCGACACTTCCGCCATCTACAATCCGACCCCACCACCCAAGACATTTTTCCATCCCCACCCTTGTCTGCCTTCCGGAGAGAACACTCTCTCCGTGACTCCCTTGTCCGCTCCACACTCCCCTCCAACCCCACTACAGATGGCACCTTCCCCTGCAACCGCAGGAAGTGCTACACTTCGCCCCACACCTCCTCCCCCACCCCCATCACAGGCCCCAAGATGACTTTCCATGTTAAGCAGATGTTCATCTGCCAATGTGGTATACTGTATCCACTGTACCCGGTGTGGCTTTCTCAACATTGGGGAAACCAAGCGGAGGTTTGGGGACCGCTTTGCAAAACACCTCCGCTCGGTTTGCAATAAACAACTGCATCTCCCTGTCGCGAACCATTTTAACTGCCTCTCCCATTCCTCAGACAACATCATGGGCCTCCTGCAGTGCCACAATGATAGAACATAGAACATAGAACATAGAACAGTACAGCACAGAACAGGCCCTTCAGCCCACAATGTTGTGCCGACCATTGATCCTCATGTATGCACCCTCAAATTTCTGTGACCATATACATGTCCAGCAGTCTCTTAAATGACCCCAATGACCTTGCTTCCACAACTGCTGCTGGCAACGCATTCCATGCTCTCACAACTCTCTGCGTAAAGAACCTGCCTCTGACATCCCCTCTCTACTTTCCTCCAACCAGCTTAAAACTATGACCCCTCGTGCTAGCCATTTCTGCCCTGGGAAATAGTCTCTGGCTATCAACTCTATCTATGCCTCTCATTATCTTGTATACCTCAATTAGGTCCCCTCTCCTCCTCCTTTTCTCCAATGAAAAGAGACCGAGCTCAGTCAACCTCTCTTCATAAGATAAGCCCTCCAGTCCAGGCAGCATCCTGGTAAACCTCCTCTGAACCCTCTCCAAAGCATCCACATCTTTCCTATAATAGGGCGCCCAGAACTGGACGCAGTATTCCAAGTGCGGTCTAACCAAAGTTTTATGGAGCTGCAACAAGATCTCACGACTCTTAAACTCAATCCCCCTGTTAATGAAAGCCAAAACACCATATGCTTTCTTAACAACCCTGTCCACTTGGGTGGCCATTTTAAGGGATCTATGTATCTGCACACCAAGATCCCTCTGTTCCTCCACGCTGCCAAGAATCCTATCCTTAATCCTGTACTCAGCTTTCAAATTCGACCTTCCTTCCCGAAGGTTGCAGGAACAGGAACTCATATTCCGCTTGGGAACCGTGCAGCCCAATGGTATCAATGTGGACTTCACAAGCTTCAAAATCTCCCCTTCCCCCACTGCATCCCAAAACCAGCCCAGCTTCTCTCCTCCCCCAACTGCATCCCAAAACCAGCCCAGCTTGTCCCCGCCTCCCTAAACTGTTCTTCCTCTCACCTATCCCTTCCTCCCACCTCAAGCCGCACCTCCATTTCCTACCTACTAACCTCATCCCGCCTCCTTGACCTGTCCGTCTTCCCTGGACTGACCTATCCCGTCCCTACCTCCCCACCTATACTCTCCTCTCCACCTATCTTCTTTTCTCTCCATCTTCAGTCTGCCTCCCCCTCTCTCCCTATTTATTCCAGAACCCTCTCCCCATCCCCCTCTGTGATGAAGTGTCTAGGCCCGAAATGTCAGCTTTTGTGTTCCTGAGATGCTGCTTGGCCTGCTGTGTTCATCCAGCTTCACACTTTGTTATCTTCGATTCTCCAGCATCTGCAGTCCCCATTTTCTCTGCCATCATTATCTAGTCTGGCCTCTGTGTGACTCCAATCTTACATCAACATGGCTGAGTTTTCATGTCATTACAGTGACAAGGTTTGAGCAATAATTTCTGTCCTCTTGTTGGTTCATCTCAAGAACTGATAAAAATAGAGGCTATGAATTTAATTCAAAATGAGTAAGTGAAGGACAGGAGGAATAAGCTGGGAAAGGGTGGAGGGGGCAGGGGGAGGGCAGAGTTACCAAGTGAGTGACACAATATCGCAGTAATTAGCACTGTTACTTCACAGCGCCAGCCACCCAGTTTGATTCCAGTCTTGGGTGACTGCTAGTTTGGACTTTGCATGTGGCCACGTGATTTCCCCGTGGGTGCTCTTGTTTCCTCCCACAGTCCAAAGATGTGTAGCTTGGGGTGGACTGGCCATGCTAAATCACCCATTGTGACCAGAGATGTGTAAGTCAGGTGGATTGGCCATGAGAAATGGAGGGGTACAAGGTTAGTGTCAAGAGTTAAGTCTGGATGGGATGCTCTTCGTAGGTTGGTGCAAACTTGATGGACTGAATTGCCTGCTTCCACACTGTAGGGATTCTATGATGTTAATTGAGGAGCCCCAGGGTTCAGTGATGCAGCTGTTACTGATTCAAATTAAGTAACAAACTGAGATTGGAAACACAATGCAGAGTGAAAAAAAACACTCAGAAATATTTTTAATACCTTGTATGCCAAGAAGGGCTTGGCAGCAGCACCACAGATCGAGCTCGTCGGGTCCTAAAGGACAAAGCTGCTGGACTGGGTCTGCAACAGCTGGTGAAGGAACCAACAAAAGGGGAAAAACACACCTCATCCTTACCAATCTGCCAGCTGTAGATGCATTTGTCCATGACAGCATCAGTAAAAATGACCAGCGCACAGTCCTTGTGAAGATGAAGTCTGCCTTCACATGGAGAATAACCACCATTATGTTGTGAGGTACTATCACAGTTTTAAATGGGACAGACTTCAAATAGATCTAGCAACTCAAACCTGGGCACCCATGAGGCGATGTGGACCATCAATAGCAACAGAACTGTACTCCAGCACAATCTATAACCACTTGGCCCGGCATATCCCCTACTCAACCATTACTATCAAGCCGGGGGATCAACCCTGGTTCAATGGAGAGTGCAGGAGGGCATGTCAGCAGCAGTGCCAGGCATACCTGAAGACGAGGTACCAACCTGATGAAACCACCAATCAGGACTTACTTGTACACCAAACAGCGAAAACAGCAAGTGATAGACAGAACTCAGTGATCCCACTACCAAAGGGTCAGATCTAAGATCTGCAGTCTTGCCACATATAGTTGCGAATGGTGGTGGATAATTAAACAACTCACGGGAGGAGGATGCTCCACAAATATGCTCATCCTCAATGATGGAAGAGCCCAACACATCACTGCAAAAGGTACGCGTGAAGCTTTCACAGCAATCTTCAGCCAGCGGTGCCAAGTGGATGATCCATCTCAGCCTCCTCCATTGGTCCCTAGCATCACAGATACCAGTCTTCAGCCAATTCAATTCACTCCACGTGATATTAAACAACAAATGGAGGCACTGGATACTGAAATCCCTGAAAACATTCTGGCAATAGCTCTAAAGACTTGTGCTCCAGAACTTGCTGCTCCCCTAGCCAAGCTGTTCCAACACAGTTGCAGCACTAGTATCGACCCAAAAATCTGGAAAATTGCCCATGTATGTCCTGCATACAAAAAGCAGGTCAAATCCAACTCAGCAAATTATTGTCCCATCAGTCTACTCTCGATCATCAGTAAAGTGATGGAAGGTGTCATCAACACCTGCTCAGAAATAACCTGCTCGATGACGCCCAGTTTGAGTTCCACCAGGGCCACTCAGCTCCTGACCTCATTACAGCCTTGGTTCAAACATGGTCAAAAGAGCTGAATTCCAGAGGTGAGGTGAGAGTGACAGACTTTAGTATCAACCCCTCTTTCAATCAAATGCGGAATCAAGGAAAGCTAGCAAAATTGGAATCAATGGGTATCGGGGGCAAACTCTCCACTGGTTGGAGTTATACCTGCACAGTGGAAGAAGGTTGTGGTTGTCAGAGGTCAGTTTACTCCATCCTTATTGCTATTGTGAAGGTGGCAGTGAACTGCCATCTCGAACACTGCAGGCCATTTAGTGTAAGAATATCCACAGTGCTCTTAGGAACAGATTTCCAGGACTTTTACTCAATGACACTAGCAGCCTATAAAACTCTTATAAGATTAGACAGGTTAGATTCAGAAAGGATGTTCCTGATGGTGGGGAAATCCAGAAACAGAGGTCATAGTTGAAGAATGAGGGGCAAATCTTTTAGTCTGAGATGAAGAAAAATCGCTTCATGCAGAGAGTGGTGAACCTGTGGAATTCAGTACCACAGAAAGTGATTGGGTCTAAAACATTTTATGTTTTTAAGAAGGAGCTAGATATAGTTCTTGTGGCTAAAGTGATCAGGGGATATTGGGAGGAGAGATAGATTAGGATATTGACCTAAATGATCAACAATAATCATATTGAATGGAGTAGCGAGTTGAGGGGCAAATGGCCTACTGCTGCTACTATCTTTTATGTTTCTGTGCTTCTATATTTCTCAGTCAGGATGGTGAGTGGCTTGGAGGGAAACTTGCAGGGTTGGTATTTCCTGCTGTATCTGCTGCTCTTGTCCTTCTAGATGGTCGTGGTTATGTGTTCAAAAGAGTTCTACGGGGAGCCTTCCTAAGTTCTTCGGACATAAGGGATGTAATAATGGACTAAGCTGAGTCAGCATGACTTTTTCAATATGTAATCATGCCTGACAAATTTATTCAAAATTTTTGTGGAGGTGCCATGCAAGATAGATAAGAGGAAAGAAGTGCGTGCAATACTATTGGATTTTCAGAAGTGGTTTGATGAGGCAGCATACGCTAGGCTACATAATAATATAACAGGCTACGGTGCAGGGGGTCAAACATTAGCATGGATAGAGGATTGGCTAACTAATAGGAGGCAAAGTGTTGGGATAAAGCAGGGATGGAATTTTCAGGATGACAATCTATAGCTAGTGGAGTTATGTCAAGAACTATCATTCTGACCTCATCTCTCAGGAAATATCAATAAAACAGATTGTTTGATTTTACCTCATTGATTTTGGAATCTTGCTGTGCATAAGAAAAGTTAATGTGGTTCTTGCCTCACTACAGACGTGTCACTTTGAAATTATAACATTAGTTGGTAAAGCATTTTGGAGCCTCCTGAGGTTATTGATGGTGCCCTATCAGGGCTGTTGCGGCAATAGCACGGGAGCAATATTGCAAAGGCCCAGGCAAATCCTCCAGACAGTTGAAATCATACATGGCAGCTAGGTGAATTTATATTCAATGAAGAAATCAGGAATGAAAGCTGCCTCAGTGATCCTGGACTAGGAGCATCCTGTCTTACTTTCTTTATTAATTTTGTTTTGCTTACTTTCATTTCACATTCTCTACTCTGAATTTAACATTAGTTTCATGGAAATGTCTAGTATGTCTAGTTCTCTTCTCTGCTGTAAATATTAATGCCACGTAACTCCTTAGCATTTTCTAAATACTTGATTTGAAGAACTTTCAGTTAATTTCAGATAATAATCCACCCTCCTGTTTTTGCTCTGAAGTGGATAACCTCACATTTATCCACATTGTACTCCATTTGCTCTGCATTCACCCACCAACTCAACTTGTCCATATCACACTGAAGTATCTGTGCATCCTACTCACTGCTCATCCTCCTATCCAGATTTGTGTCATTTGCAAATTTGGAGATATTACATTTAGTTTCATCTTTCAAATCTTTAATGCTTATTGTGAAAGCTGTGATCCTAGCACTGATCCCTGCGATATACCCTGGTCACTGTTTGCCACTCAGAAAATGGCAATTTTTCCCATTTTTTGTTTCTGTCTACCAACCAGTTCTTTCAACATCTGAATACACTACCACCAAATCCCTTGTGCTTTACACAATAATCTCATCTTCTTCAAAACTCACATTCCTAACTGTCAGCAGCAAATTTAGCTACCATACCTCAATCCTTTCATCCGAATAATATGTACAAAATAGTAAAAATTTGAGGCTCCAGCACTGATGAGTGGCACCGTCTCTTGACATCCCACAGCCTCAAAAAGACACCTTTATTCCTTCCTACTGTCTGTCAGCCAGCCAATCTTCTAGCTCTGCCAATATGTTACCCACTACACCATGAGCTTTTATTTTCTGAAATAATCTTTGATGTGGCACCTTATTAAATGCCTCCTGGAAATCTAAGCACAATACATCCTTTATCTGCAGAGCAAGTTACATCAGAGAACACCAATAAATGACTTCAAGGTGATTTCCCTCCAACAAAACCATGTTGGCTCAGCCTGATTACCCTGTACCTATCCAAGTGTCCTGTTATAATGTCTTTAATGACAGCTTCTAACATGATGCTGATGATGGATGTTAAGCTACATGCTTGTAGTCTCCTACCTTCTGCTTTCCTCCATTTCTATATAAAGGAGTTACATAGCTATTTTCCAATGTAAAGAAACCTTCATCAGATGTAATGGGTCTGGGAAAATTAAACCAACACATTAACTATCTCAGAGATAATGGGAACTGCAGATGCTGGAGAATCCAAGATAACAAAGTGTGTAAGATAACAAAGTGTGTGGCTGGATGAACACAGCAGGCCAAGCAGCATCCCAAGAGCACAAATGATGAAGGGTCTAGGCCCGAAACATCAGCTTTTGTGCTCCTGAGATGCTGCTTGGCCTGCTGTGCTCATCCAGCTACACACTTTGTTATCTTACAGTAACTATCTCACTAGCTAATTCTTTTAAGACTCTAGGATGAAACCCATCAGGACCTGTCAGCTTGCCATTCCAACAATTTGCTCAGTACTGCTTCCCTGGCAACTACAAATTTTCTTGAGTTTCTCCCTCTCTTTCAATTCCTGATTTACAGCTATTTCCAGCATGCTATTCATAACCTCTCTACTGAAGAATGTTGAAAATATTTATTCACTTCATCTGTCATTTTAACTTCCTTTACAAGTTCCCCAGGCTCATTTTCTATAGAAAAAAAATACTTACTTTGATAAGATTTTTTCTGAATTATCTGAAGAAAATGTTCCTGTTTTCAGTAGTTTAGACTAACTTTCTTACATACTCCAATTCTCCTCTCCTTATTAATCTTTTAATGATTCTTTCCTGTTTATATGCTTTCCAATCTTCTTACCCATCACTTATTTTTACACAATTATGCCTTTTCTTTGAGTTTGATAGCAGCAATGACCTTTTTTAGTTAAGCGTGGACGGTGAGTCCATCCCTAGTATTCTTATTCATTGGAATGTGTTAATCTTGCACTTTCTGAAATATCTCCTTAAATGTTTGCCACTGCATTTCTACTGACCCATCCCTTATCTGAACTGCAGTCCACTTTTGCTAGCTCTTCTCTCTTACCCTCATAGTTGCCCTTGTTTTAATTAAACAAAGTAATCATGGACCCAAGATAATAAAATGTGAGGCTGGATGAACACAGCAGGCCAAGCAGCATCTCAGGAGCACAAAAGCTGACGTTTCGGGCCTAGACCCTTCATCAGAGAGGGGGATGGGGGGAGGGAACTGGAATAAATAGAGAGAGAGGGGGAGGCGGACCGAAGATGGAGAGTAAAGAAGATAGGTGGAGAGGGTGTAGGTGGGGAGGTAGGGAGGGGATAGGTCAGTCCAGGGAAGACGGACAGGTCAAGGAGGTGGGATGAGGTTAGTAGGTAGCTGGGGGTGCGGCTTGGGGTGGGAGGAAGGGATGGGTGAGAGGAAGAACCGGTTAGGGAGGCAGAGACAGGTTGGACTGGTTTTGGGATGCAGTGGGTGGGGGGGAAGAGCTGGGCTGGTTGTGTGGTGCAGTGGGGGGAGGGGATGAACTGGGCTGGTTGAGGGATGCAGTGGGGGAAGGGGAGATTTTGAAACTGGTGAAGTCCACATTGATACCATATGGCTGCAGGGTTCCCAGGCGGAATATGAGTTGCTGTTCCTGCAACCTTCGGGTGGCATCATTGTGGCAGTGCAGGAGGCCCATGATGGACATGTCATCAAGAGAATGGGAGGGGGAGTGGAAATGGTTTGCGACTGGGAGGTGCAGTTGTTTGTTGCGAACTGAGCGGAGGTGTTCTGCAAAGCGGTCCCCAAGCCTCCGCTTGGTTTCCCCAATGTAGAGAAAGCCGCACCGGGTACAGTGGATGCAGTATACCACATTGGCAGATGTGCAGGTGAACCTCTGCTTAATGTGGAATGTCATCTTGGGGCCTGGGATGGGGGTGAGGGAGGAGGTGTGGGGACAAGTGTAGCATTTCCTGCGGTTGCAGGGGAAGGTGCCGGGTGTGGTGGGGTTGGAGGGCAGTGTGGAGCGAACAAGGGAGTCACGGAGAGAGTGGTCTCTCCGGAAAGCAGACAGGGGTGGGGATGGAATAATGTCTTGGGTGGTGGGGTCGGATCGTAAATGGCGGAAGTGTCGGAGGATAATGCATTGTATCCGGAGGTTGGTAGGGTGGTGTGTGAGAACGAGGGGGATCCTCTTGGGGCGGTTGTGGCGGGGGCGGGGTGTGAGGGATGTGTCGCGGGAAATGCGGGAGACGCGGTCAAGGGCGTTCTCAATCACCGTGGGGGGGAAGTTGCGGTCCTTGAAGAACTTGGACATCTGGGATGTGCGGGAGTGGAATGTCTTATCGTGGGAGCAGATGCGGCGGAGGCGGAGGAATTGGGAATAGGGGATGGAATTTTTGCAGGAGGGTGGGTGGGAGGAGGTGTATTCTAGGTAGCTGTGGGAGTCGGTGGGCTTGTAATGGAGCTTTTCCGGAGAGACCACTCTCTCCGTGACTCCCTTGTTCGCTCCACACTGCCCTCCAACCCCACCACACCCGGCACCTTCCCCTGCAACCGCAGGAAATGCTACACTTGTCCCCACACCTCCTCCCTCACCCCTATCCCAGGCCCCAAGATGACATTCCACATTAAGCAGAGGTTCACCTGCACATCTGCCAATGTGGTATACTGCATCCACTGTACCCGGTGCGGCTTTCTCTACATTGGGGAAACCAAGCGGAGGCTTGGGGACCGCTTTGCAGAACACCTCCGCTCAGTTCGCAACAAACAACTGCACCTCCCAGTCGCAAACCATTTCCACTCCCCCTCCCATTCTCTTGATGACATGTCCATCATGGGCCTCCTGCACTGCCACAATGATGCCACCCGAAGGTTGCAGGAACAGCAACTCATATTCCGCCTGGGAACCCTGCAGCCATATGGTATCAATGTGGACTTCACCAGTTTCAAAATCTCCCCTTCCCCCACTGCATCCCTCAACCAGCCCAGTTCATCCCCTCCCCCCACTGCACCACACAACCAGCCCAGCTCTTCCCCCCCACCCACTGCATCCCAAAACCAGTCCAACCTGTCTCTGCCTCCCTAACCGGTTCTTCCTCTCACCCATCCCTTCCTCCCACCCCAAGCCGCACCCCCAGCTACCTACTAACCTCATCCCACCTCCTTGACCTGTCCGTCTTCCCTGGACTGACCTATCCCCTCCCTACCTCCCCACCTACACCCTCTCCACCTATCTTCTTTACTCTCCATCTTCGGTCCACCTCCTCCTCTCTCCCTATTTATTCCAGTTCCCTCCCTCCATCCCCCTCTCTGATGAAGGGTCTAGGCCCGAAACGTCAGCTTTTGTGCTCCTGAGATGCTGCTTGGCCTGCTGTGTTCATCCAGCCTCACATTTTATTATCTTGGAATCTCCAGCATCTGCAGTTCCCATTATCTCTAATCATGGACCCATACATTTCTCCTTTGAACTGTATGCCCACTAGGGTGCTTTCACTGAGGTCAGTATTATATCTTATTCCATTGGTCAAAACCAGGTCTTACATAGCCTGCCTCTGGTTGGTGCCATAACATGTTAGTCTAAGAAACTGCCCTGAAAACATTCAATAAATTCCTCATCTAGACTACTACTTCCTCTCTGACTTTTCCAGTCTCAATGCAAGTTAAAATCCTGCACGATAGTTCTTGCACCCTGTTGACAAGCTCCCATTATTTCTTCATTGATACCCTGTCCTATCACATTGTCACTGTTAGGGGCTCTGTACACAACTTGCACAAGAAAGCACTTGCCTTCTTGTGACATTCCCTTAAATATTCACATTCCAACCTGCCACATCTCAGTTGTGGCCACTAGACTGCACTTACCTCAAATCTCAATTTGTACTCGTTCATCAGCTTTGTTTCAAAAATCACATACAAGCATTAAGTTTTGTCATTTTATTATTTTTGTAACCTCTCATGTTATCTACTGATTCCCTTAGATCTGCATTCTCTGACCCTTCCTGTCATTTTTAAATTTATCATTTCTCACGTTAAATTTCTATCCCTATAGCACTTTCCACCACAACAAATTTGGGCTTATGTTCAAAGTATCTCTCCAAAGCTGCCATTTTTTGCAGCTGACACACAACTGATTTCAACTATTTTAACTCCAAGCCACTGATGATTTCCTGGAAAACTTTAAACAAGGAGTTAGGACACCAATCAGACTGTACTTCACTCACTGCAGTCAATTGGTAATCCATAATGAGTACGAAAATATAATTGCCCAATGTGCAGTTATCATAGGAACTGGATTCGGCCATTCAGTCTCTTCAGCCTGTTCCACCATTTAATGAGATCATGGCGGATCTGCAGCCTAATGCCTTTGGCCCTTATTATTTTATAACCTTGCGTAACAAGAAAAAGAATCTCTCATTAAAATTAACGATTGATCCAGCATCCACTGCTACAGTTTGTGGAAAAACATTCCAAACATATACCATCCTGTGTGTGTAGAAGTGAAAAGTCTTGTCAAAACTCTGACATTACACTCCCTTGTTCTAGAATTTCCCACCAGTGGAAATTGTTAATCTACCCTGTCTTTTCCTGTCAATATCTTGAAGACTTTGAACAGGTCACCCTTCACCTTCTAAATACTGGAGAGTTGAGTCAATCACCATTGCTGTGAGTCTGGAGTCACAAGCAAGCCAGACCAGTTAATCACAGCAGTTTACTTCCCTGACGGACATCAGTGAACATTAGTCGGGCTTTCTGACAATTGACAATAGTTTTATGGTCATCGTCAGACTCCAAATTCCAGAATTTTTCATTGAATTTGAATTCCACCATCTTCCATGGTGGGATTCAAACCAAGGTTCCCAGAAAATTACCTGGTTCTCAATTAACAGTCCAGGAATAATACCACAGGTCAGAATATGGCATCAGAAATCTCTTTTAGCAGTTTGTTATGTCGAAGGAAACATGCAGTACTGGATGAAATGCTCACAAGTGTTGGCATAAATCATCTGTAGTGGTGTGAGCTGTACATGCTAAGAATTCATTATATATAGTGGGAGGATACAGTTGAAATTATTTAAATTTTGGTAGAATTCTAAAAGTTCCATCAGTAATTGTCAGCTCCCAGCTTGGGAAGGACTACAAGCAGTTTGTGAATGTGAATGTGAACACAATATGCAGGCAGAACAGACATCCCAGATTACATACATTGCATTGACAGGAATAACGCAGACATTAAAGCCGACGTCCTAGCAGAATTCAGCAAGTTTTGTAATGTAGTGGTAGTATCCCTGCCACTAGACAAAAGTACTCAGGTTCGGGTCGCACCAGTTCCAGAGGTGCATCACAACATATCTGAATATGTTGATTAAAATAGGTTGATTAAGGTAAGGCTAGGAGAAACTAGTTTCAGTCTGCGGGATATGGTTTATTATAAAGAGAGGGAATTTAAAGAATGCAAACGACTGAGCAAGGACTGACAGAAGTCAGAAAAAAAAACTGAACAGGATGGAAAGTACATTGGATTGGAAATCATGTAGAATCGATTAAGTGTCACTTTGCATCAGCAGTTTTATTTGAAAAATGTTGGTTACATTCTTATTAGTCAAAGTAAGGCTTCAGAAAAAATTGCAGCAGCTATCAAAAGACTGAAATGGAGGGACTGCAACATTTAATTGGACAGCTGAAGTGGCTGGGCACTCAAACCGGCCAGATTCCAGTTTTGAAGTCCCAGAAGTTACAAGTATGAAATACGCCAAGGTGAAATATATTATTTGGACAAATAATTGAAAAAATTGAAATAGAGCATTTAAAAGAAATTCCATCTGGAGCATGAAATGAATTTTAAAACAATGCTTCTTATGCAAATCTCTGGTGGGACCCACTCCAGGGAAGCTTGAAATTGTTCTTGTGGAAAGGAGAAGTAAATGTTGCCCTTTAATTTCAGAAGCTAAAGCTAACTTCGCAGCAAAGATTCTTATTCTCAGTGAGGAGATAGATATGTCATTCTTCTTAGTAAAAATACTGGAAGAAATTACAAAAGGGATTCTGCAGCAATGCCAATTGAGTACTACATCGATAAGTCACTATGGGATAATACACATTCAACAAAACGTGTGAAACAATAAAGAAACTGAGAATCAATATTGCAGTCTTAACACAGCTCCTAGAGAACACAAAGATCTCTAAATTTTAATTGTCAAGTAAAAGAGAATATAATCAGTTGTCACTTAATATGTTTTGTTCTATTATTATATATTGGCTTATTCAAAAAGAAAAAGGGGAACCTGTGTTTATTGGAGACAACAAGGTGTAGAGTGAGATGAATACAGCAGGCCAAGCAGCATCAGAGGAGCAGGAAAGCTGACATTTCAGGTCGAGGCCCTTCTTCAGAAAATCGACAGTTCCTACTACATGTGTTTATCTATTTTGATCTGAAGAAATACCTGAAACCTAAGGAAATGAAGGAATGGGTAACAGATATCTCAATGAAAAGTTAATAGGGTATAAGTTGGATATATGAATATGGGGATTCAATAATTAGAGGGAAGGTGAGTTTAAGGAGTGTAGTGAACTGAAATGCACTCTTGCATAAATTGTGTTTGAAGACAGTTATCTTTTGAAGCAAAATATGTAGGCCATGGCCTTGCAAACCTCTTTCCATTCCACCTACTTTCGCGAAGCTCATTTCCTCTGGCAGCTTTTCCCCCTGCCAGCACCGTTCATCTCACTGTTTCTCTCCCACATTTGCTGCTGATAGACCCACAGTGAATCTGTTAGGAGATGTGGGAGAGAAGCAGCCAGCAACTGGAAGAGCCACTCACAGATTACATACATTGCATCGACAGGGATAACATTTCTCCCATTGCTTGTTTTTTTTTGTGAGCTTTTTCAGGGAAAATATGACCCCCTCCCATATGCATTTTGGTTAATATCCCAAATACCAACATTTTCTGTGTTCCCTTTCTTCTCAAAGATGGTTCCACCTTATCCTAGATGTTCATCCCTCTAACATCAGGGGTGTCATATACCATTCAGAAGCTGCTCAAGTTTGTCACTTCTGCTGGCTGTAGAATCTCACTTGTAAAGAACTGCCCTCCGTGTATGCTAGCACCTCTAAGCTCCATGTTCCACAATACTCTGGGTGGCCTCCTGGTCCTTGCTCTTACACTGCTCCCAGACCCTTTCTTGATTCACCTTACAGCCTTCAATAGCAAGTATCAACTGAACAGTTCCAGTACTCCAGGAGCTTCCTCCACTTGTTACTTACAAGCAACTAAATGCAGTCACTCGCTTTCCTATTTCTATTCAGACTACCTTGTTACTTATTCCAAAGATTGTGCCATTTATCAAGAAAGAAACAATGTTTCAAAGAATCTTGTGAACCCACATGTCCATTTTAATTTTTTGAAGCACTTGGAACTTCTCCCAACTTGAACTGACGAATAAATGAAATAAGGTTACAAAAAATTTCTAAAAATAAACAGGAGAACATTGCCTTGTTAAGTATCAGCCTGTATTCTGTGATGCTGTGCTTCCTATCCATTAATAAATTCTCTTTCCCTGCTAATATATTAGCCCCAACGACTAATTCTTAAATATTTATCTTCTGAGTGGCATTTTACAGAATCGCCTTGGAAAATCCAAGTGTATAACATCCACAGGTTGATTGTCTCTCCAATTAATCTCACCGCACAAACAAGAAAAGTTCAAACAAGATTTCCCTTAGTTAAAGCATGGTGATTTGTTCTAGATTTTTTTTATTAGATTCCCTGCAGTGTGGAAACAGGCCTTTTGGCCCAACAAGTCCACACTGCCCCTTGAAGCATCACACCCAGACCCATCCCTCTATAACCCACACAACCCTGAACACTACGGGCAATTTATCATGGCTGATCCACCTAGCCTGCACATCTTTGGACTGTGGGAGAAAACCAGAGCACCCAGAGGAAACCCATGCAGACACAGGGAGAATGTGCAAACTCCACACAGACAATCGCCCAAGGCTAGAATCAAACCCGGGTCTGTGGTGCTGTGAGGCTGCAGTGCTAACCACTGAGCCACCGTGCCATTCTAATCAGACTACACTTTTCGCAAATGCATCAAGATTTCCTTCATAATACATTTCAGCATTTTCCTGATGTTGGAAGTCAAGCCCTCTGCCTGCAAGTTTTCAGTTCTCTCTTGCCCTTATTTCTTGAACTGCCATATTCATTTGCTAACTTGCAATCTGCTGAACTAATCCAGATTTGAGGAAATCTTGGAAAATCATGACCATTATTTCTGCATCTGTATTGTTGCGAACCTTAGCATGAGGGCCATCAGGTCCTGAGAATATGACAGACCGAACGATTAGTCTAGGACACCCAGCTAACATTTTAGAGACATGGGTTTGTGGTGAAATTTGAAATTTGGAATTAAAAGTTGAGCGAATGGTGATTATGAATTGTCATTAAAATTCAGCTGGTTCACTGATGCCCTTTCGAGAAGGAATTCTGCCATCTGGTCTGGCCTACATGTGAATCCATAGCCTCTGCAATGTGGTTGTCTCTTAACTACCCTTCAGAATGGCCAAGCAAAACTGTCGGTTCAAGGACAACAAATGCCGGCTGAGCCAACAACTCCTACATCCCAGGATCAAAAAAAATCCTTTAATTTTCTCCAGAACTTTGTGAATATTAATGAGTTCGGTTTCCTCATTCTTATTAGTCTATTGACTTTTTCTGGCACGAATATTGTGTCATCAACTGTGAAGACAGAACATTGAATAAATAATGTCTATCATTTCCTTATGCCCATAATTTATCCTGTCCATACCTCAAAAAGAAACAGACATTTCCTGAGTGAGCTATAAATACATCTCAGTTCAGCTTGTTATTTTTAAGGGATTTTTAAAAAAATTGAACAATCTTTTAAATGTTTCCTATTTATTTATCATATCCTTAGACTAGTTTTAATATCAGTTTTAGTCAGTTCCCCCATCATATCAATTAAATGAGATTCTTAATGCGGAATGGAGTATCCTGCCTTGCATTGTGCCCTGATATTGTTTGTCTCTGTGATCAATGAAGTATCTCACTGACTCCAGTACTACAAACTGCAAATGCTGGATAGTCACAAAGCTGTATTCAACATTCACTATATGACAAAACTCAATTACTTCTGGTCAGAGGTAGTGGTAATCTTAAATGTTTGTCTCAGCATCATGTTAGTGAATTGACAGGAGGTAACTTGGTTTAGTCTCCCACTTGATTTGTCAGAATCATATTAATATTCAGAACTGGGTGAATTGGCCATGCTAAATTGCCCATAGTGTTCAGGGATGTGTAGTTTAGGTGGGTTATAGGGGGATGGGTCCGGGTGGGATGCTCTAAGGGTCAATGTGGACTTGTTGGGCCGAAGGGCCTCTATCTACACTGTAGGGG
This sequence comes from Stegostoma tigrinum, assembly GCF_030684315.1. Lineage (NCBI taxonomy): Eukaryota > Metazoa > Chordata > Chondrichthyes > Orectolobiformes > Stegostomatidae > Stegostoma > Stegostoma tigrinum. The sequence continues at coordinate 12,516,257 of NC_081399.1, read as the reverse complement.
TTCTACGATATCTAATTGTGGCTGTGTTCAGATGCACCATATAAGGAGCGTCTTGTCAGTTGGTTCTACACTGCCTGAAAATGGAGTCACCTCACTGATTAAAATCTATGATACAAAAGCACACAAAGAGAATCCTTTGTAACTATTTTAAAACAGAAAGTGATCTCGGTTCACATTTGGCTGCAGAACCTCATATTGGATAACTTTTCTAGCATTCAGCTTCTCACTATTTCGTAAAAACCTTGTATATTTTTGTGCCTGAAGCTTCCTGCCTGACCTTGTAATGTTTGTCCAGGGTCTAAAGGACTAGTATTTTAAATTTAAAAATAAATTAAATAGGACTTTCACCTTTCTCTATGGCTTATCTAAGAAAGCCCTTTGAATCAGAAGGATATCAAGTTGGTACTCTTGAAGCCCTGTGCTGATTAATCTGCTGTTATATTTTATTCAACAATCCCCCATTTCCCTTCAGATGAATCCTTTTCCTCAACCCATTTTTCACTTTGGAAATGGATGATGACTGGGGAGAAAATTAGAAAAAAATAGTATGAACTAGAAATTCCTTTTTGGCAAATCCCTGAACTACATCCTGGAACGCCTACAAACACAGTTTAAACAAAACTGCTATGCCTACTCCTTATCTCACACTACCTGGTATGACAGGCTCCAATCTGTCCATGTCACACAATGATCAGAATTCACAGAATAATTACAGTCAAGGAGGCCATTCGGTGAATTGAGGCTGCTCCAGCTCTATTACTGAGTCCAGTTCTATTATCTGGTGCCAATCTCCAGCCTTTTACCCAAATGTCAAAATATCAGAAAAGGCATGGGTCCCAATATTAATCTCCTGGGAACTCCCCTCCAAACCTTCCTTGAGCTAGAAAAATATCCATTGGCTCTCTTTTCTACCACTCAGTCAATGTTGTATCCATGTTGCCACTGCCTCTTGTACCATGATCGAGAAACTTCCTCACAAATCCGTTACGTAGTGCCTTCCAGAAATCCATGCAAACCACGAGTAATAGCGACCATTTCCGTTAACTCAGAAAAACTTCAAGTTAGTTATGTCTCTGGGCACCTCTTCCGAGTTCAGGGGAGACTGTAATGTTATGACCAGTTCCCCCACAATTTCAACTCTCATTTCACTGAAAATCCTTGGATGTAATTTTGTTTTAACTGGTATCCTGTTAACCGCATGTGTCAACATCATTCGGACAGGGACACGGATAGGAAAGGTTTCCTCCTCATTATATCTGCACTTTAACAGTTTACTGATGAATATCAATGCTGTTTTCTCACCATCACTGGAAAGATTTAAAAATAAACTCTCATTTTACTCCAGCGCGAGGCGCCTAACCGTCTAAAAACGCCGCGAGCTCACGCAGAGTCAGTTAAAAGGACGGGCCTCGAGACAACAGAGATAACAAAGTGTGGAGCTGGATGAACACACCAGAGCAAGCAACATCTTAGGAGCACAAAAGCTGACGTTTTGGGCCTAGACCCTTCATCAGAAAAGGGGGATGGAGAGAGGATTCTGAAATAAATAGGGAGAGAGGGGGATGCAGACTGAAGATGGATAGAGGAGAAGATAGGTGGAGAGGAGTGTACAGGTGGGGAGGTAGGGAGGGGATAGGTCAGTCCGGGGAGGACGGACAGGTCAAGGGGGCGGGACGAGGTTGATAGGTAGGAAATGGAGATGCGACTTGAGGTGGGAGGAGGGGATTGGTGAGAGGAAGAACAGGTTAGGCAGGCGGGGATGAGCTGTGTTGGTTTTGGGATGCAGTGGGGGGAGGGGAGATTTTGAAGCTGGTGAAATCCACATTGATACCATTGGGCTGCAGAGCTCCCAAGTGGAATATGAGTTTAAAATAGTATCAGAGATAATGGGAACTGCAGATGCTGGAGAATTCCAAGATAATAAAATGTGAGGCTGGATAAAATGTGAGGCTCTCTGATGAAGGGTCTAGGCCCGAAACGTCGGCTTTTGTGCTCCTGAGATGCTGCTTGGCCTGCTGTGTTCATCCAGCCTCACATTTTATTATCTAGGAATATGAGTTGCTGTTCCTGCAACCTTCGGGTGGCATCATTATGCTGCACGTGCTCCTTCAGGGCGGGCCTCAGCTAATTTCCTATCTCCGATTGGTCACGGAGACTGTCAATCCTGAGTTTGGGGCCAATGGTGAGGTCCCGCCCAGAGATCGCTGTCTGGAGGTGAAGGTGAATAAAAAGAAAAATCGCTGGAGAAACCCAGGAATACCCAAAGCGTCAGCTTTTGTGTCCCAAGATGCTGCTTGGCTTGCTGTGTTCATCCAGGTCCGCACTTTGTTATTACCAAGGTGTAGAGCTGGATGAACACAGCAGGCCAAGCAGCATCAGAGGGACAGGAAAACTGACGTTTCGGGCCCAGACCCTTGACGATTTCACAGCTTCTGTAGAGTTAAAGCAGAGGTAACGTTTCAGATTCAGTGACTCTTCAACATAACTGATAGTAGCTAGGGAAAGGTGCAGATCAGGGGGTGAGGGGTGTCACTTTTTCAAGAGGTGTAGCTGGAGCCCAGAAAGGGATGGATAATTGTGAGACAGGGAGAAAGAAAAGCTGATCATGGGGCTACAGGTGAAAATGGGGTTGACTATGCCTGAAGCAGCCCCATGTCATGACAAGGCTGTGGCTAAAGGACATGGAAAAGGTGTTAAGGCTCTAAAATTGTTGAACTCGATATTGAATCCTAAAGCCTTCAGGGCCCATAAGCAGAAAATAAGTTTGTGTTGCTCTTCCAGTTTGTGTTAAGCCTCGCTGAAGACCTGCAGCAGGCCCCGACCCAGAGACGTTGAGGCCAGGGAACACGGTGCTGTGTAGAAATGGCAGGAAATCTGGAAATTCAGGATCATTTCTACATAATGTAGGTGTCTCCGGGTTGCTTGGCCTTTGTCTTGTCTCCCCGGAGGAGAGGAGAGCACATTGTGAGCAGTGAATACAATAATAAAATTGAGTGAAGGTGCAGGTGAAGCACTGCTTCACCTTGAAGGTGTGTCTGGGGCCTTGGATAGTGAGGAGGGAGGAGGTGAACAAAAAGAAAAATCGCTGGAGAAACCAGCGATTGTATGGGAAGGTGCCAATGGAGGTGCGTTGGGAGTGGGGGAGGAGTGGACCAGGATGTCCCAGAGGGAATGGTCCCTGCAGACTGCTGACAATGGAGGGAAGGCAAATATGTGACTGGTGGTACCATCCTGCTACAGGTGGTTGAAATAGCAACTACTGATTCTCTGGATGCAGGTAGAAAGCGTTCTTTCAGGATGCATCAGAGCATGGTTTGGCAACTGCTCTTCCCAAGACCGCAACAAACTGCAGAGTTGTGTACACATCCCAGTCTATCACTCAAACTAGTCTCCCATCCGTTGACTCCATCTATACTTCCTGCAGCTGTGGGAAAGCAACGAACATAATCAAACCATTCACAGCATGGTTGTACTCTCTTCTACCCTCTTCTGTCAGGCAGAAGATATAAAAGTTTATGTACACATATTTATAGATTCTATATAGGTCTGGAAACAATAGGACCCTTAATGTGGGTTTCGCTAAGGAGTTTTATTTATTGATAATGCAAGGAGTTTGCGTAACCAGATATTTCACTGCATTACTGATCTTTGCTCTGAACCTGGACAATGTTGCTGCAACAACTTAGGTTCTGTAGCATATAACCAACTGCACTGAAGTGATATAAAAAAGGTGAATAATTTGCTGTATTGATTCCTTGAATGACATAATAGAAGAAATCTATGACATTGATTAACCACAGGAGGATGAAGCTCCCAGATATGGTGAAGAGCAAAATCACAGACTTCCTTCTGCTCTCCATCTCTGGGTCGCTGCAATTCTGTCCTTTACTCTCACATTTGAGCCTCTTCCGGACCCGACTGGTCACCAAAATGTGTCTGACTGTCACAGCATTGAGCAACAGAATGAAAATGAATGGCAGTAAAGGGGTCAAAACTGTATCAAGCCAATCTAATGCCACCCACCAAGTCTCAGTATAGTAGATTGACCTTGTTTTACAGGCAAATGGCACATTGTTGATTATCCTCACAGGCTCATATTGAAAATAGAAGGGTATATTTTTCAAACAGAACAGGGTGCAGGTTGTTGCTAGAACCACAGTCGCCATTTTCTCTGTGCAATATTTTGTTTTCAGCTTCTGACAACAAATGGTCACACATCGGTCAAAGGAGAAAGCGATGGTGAACCAGACAGAGCAGTCCCTGGCTGCACGACACAGGACCCGAGTAATGCTACACACAGGAGTGATGTCCAGGAAAGACAGCCCGTAATAATAATAATAGGGAAAGCTCCAAAGTATAACCTCAGTGATAATGACCATCAGATCGGCAGCTGCCATAGTCACCAGGTAGTGAGTAGTGCAAGGGGAAACACCACATTTTCCACGGGAAAGGATTGCAATCGCCAGCAAATTAACTGTGAAAGAAAAATGGGAAAAGAAGCAGTGAATTCCTATCAGAAACTCCCCCTGCCTGTTACAGAGAGCAGCAATAAGATTTTCTCACCACAAATTGACACATAGTGTGAATGGAAGTGGTTGGAGTTAAATGAGTTTGAATTTTAAGACATTCACGCCCACATCAGATTGTCCTCCAGCCCAAACACTCCAGAGATTATGGAGTTTGGACATACTTACAGATGCTTGTGGGAGAGCAGAAGAAAGTCTGTGATTTTTGCTTGGTTGCAAGGGAATGATTCGACCGAGTATAATAGATTCTTACAGTTCTTAGCTCCAACTCTGGCAGGAACAGAACTCCATTCGAAACTTCATTCCCAACTCAGTCATAGGACTGATGAATGAACTGTCAATAAACTGAACTCTCCCCTTCTCCTTGGATCAGGTCATCAGAACCTGCTTAAAATTTCAAACAAGACTACTCTACATATCTTACATGAGTCCAGCATAACAAAATATACAGGCTTCCCTTAGTGTCAATTTGTGAGTGTTAAGACTGCTGTGATATTTACACTTTAAATTTACACATCTGTATGTGACAAACATCTTGCTGCCCAGGGATCAGGAGGGCAATCTGTCAAGATTGGTATACTCTGACCAGAGGCAGGAGGAGAGAATTTCCAAAAGGCCTGGCAGTGAGATGAAGCTTTACAAATCACAATGAGGCACATATCTCTCAATTCCTTCGCTTAACAAAATAAACATGTATTTCATTCAAAATTCACAACCAATCCAGCATCCACTCCTGTTTGTGGAAGAGACTTCCAAACCTCTCCCACCCTTTCTGTGTAAAAGTATCCCTCCTGAATGGTCTGACTCTCATTCTAAACAATGCTCCCTTGCGCGAGAAGATCTCTCATTCCAATCAGTGGAATTAGTTAATCTTTTCCAGTCTTTTCCTATTAATATCTTGTAGGACTTCACTCAGATCACCCCTTAACTTCAAACTCAAGCAAAAATAAGCCTCATTTGTACAAGCAAAACAGAAATTTATCAGCATGTCTGGCAACATCTGTGGGAGAGAAAGCAGAGTTAATGTCTTGGGTCCAGTGATCCCTCATCAGAACTAACTTGCATGATCTTTCCTCATATCTTCAAGCCGAAGGAAACTGGAGCATATGACAGAACACTGAGATCAGAAAATGCTGCAACAGCAGTGAAGTTGGGAGTCTCTGTGAGTGGAGAATTGTACCGAGAATGCTGCTCAGCTGTCACTGCTTTCAATGTTCCGGTGTCAGGATAAGGCTGGCCAGTCAGACAGCTGGAAACACTATTGTTGAAAAGATAAAACCAGAGAGCAGATCAGTAGCCGATTAGAACAAGTTAAATTGTCATGATACCATACCAGGAACACCAATAAAAGCAAGAGTAGTGTAGAACACTTTCTCCACGTGATCAATTGGTCGATGCATTTTTCTGTGCGAGGTGATCTGTCCCTTCAAGCTCCTTGTTTGAAACTCTAAGCTGATGTATTTTCATTGCCTTATACTGTGTGGAAGCTCCTTGGGGAGATTGAAGTTGCAGCCATTGCTCAGTTTTGTTGCTGTTTTTCAAATTTCTGTCAATGAATGGATTAATTACTGTTATGAGTTTATTCCTAATTATGAAGGAGTGTTGCTGCTCAATACATTATAATGAAATAACAAAAACTGAATCGGGAATTTGCCACCCATAATGCTATCCACTCAAACACCACCAGCTCCATCCTAACATCACAAAGTATTTCAAACGATGCTGCATCAAGACAGTTTATTCTTAGTGCAAAAATATGTCTCAGAACTGTCCTTCTATACTCCAGGGTTGAAGTTGCCCTCTTTAAACAATAACATTTCACTCAGACTGAAATTTGAATCTTCTTACACACTGCTGAGATCAGCATTTATTTCCCATTCCCAATTGTCAAGGATCTGGAGTTACATCAAGGATCAAGTGAGGAGAACATGCTGATTTTCCTGAGGGAAGGGGGCTCAGTGAACAAGATGGGCTTCTGAAAATGGAGACATTACTGACTTCACTCTTATGGTCCCTCTCCATCCAGATACATTGCTGACTCAATCCTTTTAAGACCATAAGACATTGGAGCAGAAATTAGTCCATTTGGCCCATCAAGTCTGCTCCACCGTTCAATCATGGCTGATAAGTTTTTCAACCTGCATTCTCCTGCTTTCTCATGGTAACCTTTGATCCGCTTAACAATAAAGAACCTATATCTGTCTTAAATAAACTCAATGACCTGACCTCCACAGCCTTCCATGGCAATCAATTCCATTGTCACAGAATTTTGTCATTCTCCATCTTGATAGACGTTAACTCTGAAATGTTAACTCTGTTTCTCTCTCAGGGCAGATGCTGTCAGACCTACTGGGTTTCTCCAGCACTTTCTGTTTTGCTTCAGATCTTCGTCATTCACCATTTCTTACTGTGTTTGACCCTCAACAGACTTATTCTTGGGATGGTAGGATGCCCTATGAAGGGAGATTTGCAATTTATTCCTTTATTCTCTAGAGTTTTGAAGAATACCTTCAGGGTCAGACAGTTTGGCTACAGTTATTACATTTCCCCGGTTGGACAGTCTCAATACAGGGGAAACAACTAATAAAATTGTGGGGATTCCCACTTAAGTCTGAGATAATGACATTTTTCTTCATTTTAATCAAAAGTTGCAAACAATTGAAATTCACGAACACAGTGTGCTGTGGAAACTCAGTATTTGAGCATGTTTAGGACAGAGTTTAATAGATTTCTGATTCCCAGTGAGAAATAGGGTGAGTAAAAAGCATTCCGTTCCATCAGCTATTATCATATTGAATGGTGGAGCATGCTTGATGGGCTGAATTTTCACTCAATTTCTTATGTGCCTGTGTTAATTTTAAACAATTTACTTCTAATTCTGACTCTGTGCTGCCTGGTCCTGAACTTCCGAGCCAAGGGAATCATTTGATTCACATTGACCTTTGAAACATTTCGTAAAGTTCAATGAGATTGCCTCTCATTCTTACAGTCCTCAAGAATACAGGCCCTGATTCCTCCAAGTATGTGTATCCTCCATATTTCTCATTTATTTCTGCTGGAGCTATCATTTCATTGTTACATGTATCTTCATGTTGCGTTTAGTTATATCTTTAACATTTTTTGTTCCCAGCAAATAAGTGACTTCTCTGGCATTTACAAAACAAGATTGAACCAGCAAACTACAGAAGCAAAGAACTGCAGATGCTGGAAATCAGAAAGAAGAACAGAAATTCCTGGTCAAACTCAGCAGGTGTTGTATCATGTGTGGAGAGAAAGCAGAGTTAATTGTTCAGGTTCAGTGACCCTCCTTCAGAACAGTAGTGAGGAAAGTCAGTGTTTATACAGAAGACAGAGGTGGAAAGGGAGGCTGGGGGAGGGCATTTGACTGAACGATAGGTGGAGATGGATCCCAGACAAAGAGAGAGAGCAGTAATTGGGCAGACAAAGGGATTGACAATGTTGAGTCAGGGAGAAAGAAAATATACAAATGGGGACCACTAGTGGGTAGAAGTGGGTTGATTGTGATGAAAGCAGGCCTTGTGATAACAAGGCCTAGGGTGTAGGGTGTGGGTAAAAGGCATGGGAAAAAGTGCTCAGGTAGTTAATTTATTGAATTTGATCTTGAGTCCTGAAGTCTGAAGGGTCTGCAAGCTGAAAATGGGATGCTGTTTTTCCAGCTTGCACTGAGCCCGAGGTGGAGATCTTGGCTAGGGAGGATGGTGGTGTATGGAAGTGGAAGGCAACTAGAAGCTTGAGGTCATTTTTGAGGACAGAATGTAGGTGGTTCCGCAAAGCAGGACCCAAGTCTGTGTATTGTCTCTCCAAAATGCAAAGGAGACCAGTGAACGTGAGCAGCAAATACAGTGGACCAAATTGTGTGAAGTGCATTGAAGGATGAACCAGTTCCTGACTGAGCACTGAACTTGGTGAACTCAGTTGGCCAGCTTCCAACACAGAGTGACACCAACAGCAGGGGTACAATTCCTGCCTCAGCTGAAGTTCCTGTATAAGACCCTCCCCTTGTCTGAGGCATGGTGGCCCTCAGATTAAACCACCACCAGATGTTCCTGTCTTATGGCAACATTATTGTTGACCATTTTTAATGGACAATCTCACCAGCTCTCCAGCAGAGAGCTTGTTTAGGCCTGCCAGGGTGAATTTTGTCAAGGCTCATCCTGAACAGCTCCGTGATGCAGGACTCACTGCTCTATGGCCTATTCCCTGGCGACCCGCACCAAGACAAACATTGACTGTACTTGAAGAACTATCAACTCCGTGAAATACTCCCTTAGTCTGCTTGAAACTTGTTGTTCTTCCAGAACAAGGAGCTGACCCCAACTGAGTGTTGCAGAGTGACACATTCCAAGGTCCCGGACCACGTGCTGAGGTTTGCACTAAAACTTGGGGTAGCTGCTGCCAAGGCAAAGACAGTCATCTGAGGGCTTTCTGCCAAAATATTCTGAGGGCTTGTTATGTTTGGAGTTAACCTCGTGGCTTTAGTAGGAATGTAAATATATTTGTGTCATGTGTAGTAAATGTTACAATTTAATAATTGGATTGACACTGAAATTGAGGAATGAAATAATCTCAGTATGTTCTATACAATATCTTAAGTGACCAACTTCGCACCGTATCTGAGAGGATTTATGAATAAAGTGTATCTTTGCAATAAAGAAAATTCTACATAATTTGCACTCTTTTGGTTGACGTTTTTTATACTCCTTGGACAAGTGTTATTTCATCTGCATGTTCACTGTTTTCAATGGACCTTGCATCAAGGTGTTTTGGGGAGTTCAGGGTCCAGACGGCTTCAAACACAATATAATCTTACTTCGTTTGAACTTATTCAAAGTTAAATATTTGCTCCCTGTGAACAATAGCAAGTTAACATCTTCCCTCATGGTGTTACATCATTGTAACTTTTTAATTAGCTATCAATAAATGTCACACACTGGCTTGAGATAGCAGAAACTGCCAATGCTGGAGAACCTGAGATAACAAGGTGTAGAGCTGGATGAACACAGCAGGCCAAGCAGCATCAGAGAAGCAGGAAGGCTGACATTTTGAGCCTAAACCTTCTGAAAAAGGGTCTAGACCCAAAACGTCAGCCTTCCTGCTCCTCTGATGCTGCTCGCCTGCTGTGTTCATCCAGCTCTACACTTTGTTATCTCACATACCAGCTTGATTGGTCAGAATGTCCATGCCTGACAGCTTATGCCAGGAATTTTGTTCATATAGCTACCCACCTGGTCCTGGTCATCTTCTAAGATAGTTTATTGGCTTGTCACAACAGAGCTTTGAGTTTTAACTTGAAACCATATTTAGACCTCACCTTGTCTTTGGGAATCCTATGTGCCTAATTTCACCTAATCTGAACAAATTACAGACTCAGTCTCCATTTCCTTCATTACTGACCATCTTATCAAAGGAGTAAAAGGGCATTCTTTATACTTCCTGCGTCCTGATCTCAAACATCTCTCCCATGTGTGTACACAATTTCTCAATAATATTCCATGATATGGACTATCCTGCTTTATCCCTTCACATCATTGCTATGACACTGGGTTGTTTTAGTCTATTTCTTTTTATTTTATTTTACTCTTCAGTATTTAGCATTTTGCAAATGTGTAAATGTAATTATCACCAGTAATGCAGTATTGGTATGAACAATCATCTCATCGAAAGGGGAAGGAAAGAGTTCCGTCAGACAAGGAACATTAATGTTCATATAAATCTATAGCGTAGCCTCTTGCTTTGCACTCCCAGGCATGGTATGCAGGTACGGGTAAGTTCTCTGTTCCAAACCCAGCCTCAGAAAATGAGCCCAGGAATTCATTGACTGAATAGACTGGGATACTCACAAAGCTCAGTCCATTCTCTCTCAAGAAAAAAAAACCTTATTGTCACAGCAAAAACTGACAAAACTTGAAAGGATATAATAATATTGGACAGAGGGAATATTGGGAACACAGATGTTAAGAGTTAGGGATATTCCAAGTGCAAGGAGACATTGTCTGTTCTAGTTTTTTGTGCAGTTTACAGTGAGTAATCACAGAGGATATTCATTTGTAGTTTCCTCCTTCATTTCCTCCAGCGCCAGGGAAGGTGAGTAATTTGATTTGATTTATTATTGTCACATGTACCAAGATACAGCGAAAAGCATTGTATTGCATGCTGTTCAGGTAGATCATTACATAGAGGGTAACAGAGCAGAATGCAGAATATAGTGTTTAGCTACAGAAAAGATGCAGAGATTCATATTCATACTTCAAAGCATCACTCAAATGTCCGATAACAGCAGGGAAGAAGCTATTCTTGAATCTGTTGGTATGTGTTTTCAAACTTTTGTAGCCTCTGCCCAATGGAACAGGGTAGAAGAGAGTATGACCAGGGTGGGAGTGGTCTTTGTTTATTATGGCTGCTTTCCTGAGGCAGTGAGTATCCAATGTTACCAATGCTGGAATAAATTTTGGAATTTCATTGTTACTGCATAGGTACACAAGAATGTAACAGTATAGAAGGAGGCCATTCGACCCACTGTGTCTGTACTCGCTGATGAAAGGGCTGTTCAGCTAGTCCCTCTCTCCAGCTCTATCTCTATAGCCCTCTAACTTTATTACATACCAATATATATATAGCACTCTTTTCAAACCTCCAATGGAATCAGCCTCCACCACTGTCCCAGGCAGCGCATTCCAAATCCTAATAGTTCTATAAGAAAAGAAGTTTCTCCTCATCTCACTCCTAGATCTCTTGCTGACAATCTTGAAGTTGTAACCCCTAGTTACTGACATACCAACTACTGGATACGAATCTCCTTCCTTTCCCTGTCAAAATTGTTCATAATTTTGAACACCTCAATAAAGTCACCTCAATTTCCTCTGCTCTGTGGAAAATTAAACCCAATTTCTCTAATCTTTCCTTCTATCTAAAATCTCTAATTTCTGGTATTATTCTAGAAAACCTGCTTTGAACTCTCTCCAGAGCTTTAACATTCTAACTTAAATAATGTGCCCAGAATGGAACACAGTACTCCAAATGTGGTCCACCAATGATGTGGAGAGGTGTAGCATCACTTAAAGTCAGAGAGTCATGCAAAACAGACACTTTGGTCCAATTCGTCCATGTCAAACATAATCCCAAACTAAACTAGTCCCACCTGCCTGCTCCTGGCCCATATCCCTCCAAACCTTTCCTATTCACGAATCCTTGTAAATGTCTTTTAAATATTGTAATTGTACCCGCATCCACCACTGCCTCGGGAAGTTCATTCCACACACGGACCACACTCCATGTAAAAAATTGTCTCATCTCTTTTTTTAAAATTTCTCTCCTCTCACCTTAAAAATGCACCCCCTAGTTTTGAAATTCCCCATCTAAGGGAAAAGACAACTTTCACTCTATCTTAACCTCTCATTACTTTATAAACTTCTATCAGGTCACCTCTGAGCCTCTCATGCTCCATTGGAAAAAGTCCCAGCCTTTCTTTACAAATCAAATCTTCCATTTTCGAGAAGGTTGTAGCTTGGGTTGTGGATGAGGTTGTAGACTTGCTGGCTGAGCCAGTGGGTTTGGTTGCAAACATTTGACCACCCTGCCAAGGAACATCTTCAGTGTGCCTCTGGTGAAGTGTCGGGCTTCTGTCCAGCTTGTGATTTATATGCCTCCAGTTTGCTGGGGTGGTTGGTATTACATCTGGTTTTGTTTCTCAGTGGTTCGTTGATGGAGTTCTGGTTGGAATACCAGGCCTCCAAGAATTCCCTGGTGTGTCTCTGTTTGGTTTGCACGATTATCACACAAGAAACCCACTGACATCTAAACAACATCCTCACCAGGATAAAATTCACGAAAGAGAAAGAGAACAAGAACCAAATACCCTTCTGGATATAATATTAGAATGCAAAAACAATGGGGAACTCCAGACTAGCGTATATTGAAAGAGCACACATCAGGACCAAATACTCAATTACACTGGCAACCACCCCAACGCCCACAATCGGAGCTGCATCAGGGCACTATTTAAACGAGCCACAACACATTGCAGCGACCCAGAACTACACAAAGCAGAACAGGAACACGTACAGAGTCTTCAAAAGAAATGAATACCCGAAAACCCACCATTACCTCTGAGACAGACCACAACAGTAAGACACAACATGACCAGAATCACGAATCGCCCTGCCATACATAAAGGACATTTTGGAGATGACCACAGACTGCTCAGACCCCTGTGTAACAGAGTAGCCCACCAACTGACAATCACCCCATGGACAGCTGCTAATGAACATAAAGGATTCCATACACAAAACCAGCAAAACTGGGAAATATACAAAATACCATGCAAGGACCGTGAGAAACACTAAACAGGCCAGAAAATTGAATACAAGATACAAGAACACCAACTAGCCACCAAGAGACATGACCAATTCTCACTTGTCTCATTACACATGGACAACAAGGGACACAAAGTCAACTGGGACAACACATCGATAATCGCACAAGCCAAACAGAGACATGCCAGGAAATTCCTGAAGGTCTCATATTCTAACCAGAACTCCATCAACAAACACATTGAATTAGATCCTGTGTACAAACCACTGAGAAACAAAACCGGAAGTAATACCAACCACCCCAGCAAACCGAGGCATATAAACAACAAGCAGGACAGAACACTGACCCTTCACTGGAGGCGCACTGACGATGTTACCTAGCAGAATGACAAAACATTGCAACTAAACCCACCAGCTCGGCAAGCATATCTACAATATCAAACCTTCCATACCTGGCAACATTCTGGTACATCTCTCCTGAACCCTCTGCAGCTTGAACTGGACACAGTATTCCAGAAGAGGCCTCATCAATGTTCTGTACAACCTCAACATAATGTCCCAACTCCTATACTCAAAGGACTGAACAAGGAAGGCAAGCATGGTGAATGCCTTTTTAACCAACCTGCCTAAACGTGATGTAAACTTGAAAGAATTATGCACCCCTAGGTCCCTCTGTTCTACAACACTATCCAAGGCCCTGCTGTAAGCTCTACTCTTGTTTTTTTTTGATCCAAAATGTAATGCCTCATATTTATCCAGATTGAACTCCATCTGCCATTTTTCAGCCCATCGATTCATTTGATCAAGATCTCGTTGTCATCTTAGAAAGCCTTCTTCACGATCTACAAAGTCAACAATTTGGTGTCATCCTCAAACTTACTAACCATGCCTTATTTTAATTATCCAAATCCTTTATATAAATGACAAACAAAAGTGGACCAGAACCGATCTCTTTGAAACACAGCTGGTCACAGGCCTCCAGTCCGAAAAGCAACCCTCCACCATTGCTCTCTGTCTCCTGTCATTTAGATAATTATGTTGGCAAGGTCACCCTGAATCCCATGTGACCAAACTTTACTAATTAGCCTACCATGTAGAATCAAAGGCTTTACTAAAATCCAAATAAACAATATCTTCTGCTGTGCCATCAACCATCTTTTTTGGTTACTTCTTCAAAAAACTCAAGTTTGTGAGACACGATTTTCCTTGCACAAAACCATGCAGACTATCCCTACTAATTTTTGCCTCTCTAAATGTCCATAAATTCTGTCTTTTGTAATCACCTCCAACAATTTACCCACAACTGAAGTCAGCCTCATAGGTCTATAGTTCCCTGGTTTCTCCTCACAATCTTTCTGAAGCAAAGGTGTAACATCATCCACCCTCCAGTCATCAGGCACTTCACCTGTAATTATAGCTGATGCAAATATTTCTGCAAGGGGTCTCTTAATTTTCTCTTTTATTTCCCACAATGTTCTGGAATATATTATTCCCATCTCCTGTGTTCAACACAAAGAAAACCTCCCTGACAGTTAAGAGGCCCTACCCCTCCTCTTATTACACTCTTGCTCTTAATGTATTCATAGAATATTTTTGCATTATTCTTAATCTTATCTGCCAATGCTATGTCATAGGCCCTCTTCGCCTTCCTGATTTATCTTAAGAAATACCCGAGATTCTTTATGTTGATTAACAGATTCAATTGAACCAAGTTGTCAATATCTAAAATAAGATTCACTTTTATTCTTGATTAGAACTTTAATATCTTTATTCATCCATTGTTCCTTAACATTCCCTGCCTTATCCTTCACTCTAACAAGAATAAAATGCCTCTGAACTCTCATCATTGCACTCTTGAATACCTCCCACTTGTCAGATGTCCTTTTACCTGCAAGAAGTCGACTCCAATCAACCTACGAAAGTTCTTGTCTCATACTATTAAAATTTGTCTTACTCAAAACAAAATCTTTAGCTTTTATGGAAGGCTTATCCTCTTCCATAACTATTTTGTAACTAATAGAATTATGATCACTAGACCCAAAGTGTTCCCCACTTTGACGTCAGTCACATGCCCTGCCTTATTGCCCAAGAGGAAATCTAGTTTTGTTCCATCACTTGTAGGAGTATCTGCATATTGATAAAGAGAATGTTCTTGAACACATTTAACAAATTCTTCACCATCCAAACCTTTAACATCATGGTAGCCCCAGTCAATATTTGGAAAATTAAAATCCTCCATTATTACAACCTTACTATGCTTATATGGAGGATGGGCTTAGATTACTTCACAGGTCGGCACAACATCGAGGGCCGAAGGGCCTGTTCTGCGCTGTAATGTTCTATGTTCTATAGATATATCTGAGATCTCCCTGCATATTGGTTTTTCAATTTCTCTTACTTTTGAATGGGGAGGGGGTGGGGGTGTTGCAGTACAGTCCCATTCAAGTGATCTTTCCTTTCATGAAGCTTTTGTCAGCAGTCCTTCAGGAACAGTTTAGCAACAGTACAGGGGGGATTTAATTTGCTGCTTGAATACATTGTTGTAACATTGTCTTCCATGGTCTGATGTATCCTACTAAACAACCGACGTAATTACAAGATTCCACTTAATACCAACTGTAATTTTAAATGATTAACAGTCTGCAGATTTGAAGCACATATAAATACAGCTATCTCTATCGTTCCACAAGTGTACCAAGCAGAATCTTAGAGCTCTAACAAAATTAACTTCTCAGAAAATAGGACAGCCAGTAAGTCTGTTGCTAAAAACAATTTACGACCCAATTCTTGCTGCCTTTGGTATTCCTGGTGAGCAATTTTAACTCATTCTTGCCAATATCTTGTTTAATGGTAATTAATAAATATTTTAATGAGATATTGATTGGTCGCACTCATCTGTCTTTTTACAGCAAACCTGTTGACAACTGTGCTTCTTTTCAAGGGTAATTGTGGCCTTTCCAAGTAAATCTCTGTCCACATGGTGGCCATGGAAACAACAGATCTGCCGGTTATGCTCATCAAAGTGATGTCGCATCATATTTTCAGGTTGAAATTTCCATTTTCATTGCTGAGCCTCACTCCCATCTGTAAGTTAGTTTTGTATTTAAATGTTGTCACCATTTATCCATCTAATTTACGGTCACCTTCGCATTTGACAGGTTTGTAGTTAACTGCTGCCAAGTGTTTAGAGCAAGCCATTGCACCAGGAGAACCGCAGTCACTTTTATATCAACGCTGTCTGTCATAATCGGGCTAAAGAACATTCCGTTTCTCTTCGCATTGGAACCTGAGCAAATCATCAGCAAGGTGCACTGGGGTTGTCAGACAAGTGAGGGCTGCTTTTCCTCACCGCCTGGAGCACCCTACACCTGGATCATCTGGCTTCTCTTTACATTCATCGCATTGTTTAACTCGGTGTCAATCAAGTGTATCTTGGTCAGCAGCAGAGCCCGGACTAGACTGAGAGGTACACGCAGGGAGAATCATCAAGACCCAGAGATGGAGAAGCGAAAATATTCCATCGTCTTACTCTTGCTGTATTAGGCACCTTCAGCCTGCTGTGGCTGACAGTGGTCATTAGTTTTGCAATGACTGGAATGATAAACACCTCATATTACCGAGGTGATCGCACCAATCCTCGATACATCACCAGTGAGACTGGAAATATGTTGAAGCTTTTGAGTTCCTGTCCTACGACTCAGAGGAAATTCAAAGAGCTGAAGAAGGCACTTAAAGATTCATGGAGGCAGTAGGAACTGCAGATGCTGGAGAATCTGGAGGGAGGATTAAAGATTCAGGGACATTGGTTTTAAGACTTTTTCTAAGCGTGGAAATACAAGGTAAAACTTTCTTTGTAAGTTTAGAATTCAGCTTCAGTTTAGTTCCTGGCTGAGGCTGGATCTCTGTCCTCTTTTTCTCTCTCAGCACCACTAACAGTGGAATTACACAGGTACCTGATAACACCTCTGTCCCTTGAGATAACAAGGTGTAGAGCTGGATCCTACAATCAGAACTGTGATAATTACCAGGCAATCTCTTTTGGTGATGTTTATTCAGCAGTAACTATCGGCAGGAAAATGGCGATAACTCACCAGTTCTTCAAAAATCATAAAGGGATTTTTTTTATGTTCACCTAATATACCCTGGTTTAATGTCTCATCTGAAAATAAATGTATCTGTGAATGTGTTGCATTACCTCAGTGATGCACTGGAGTGCTAGCTCAGCTTTTGTGTAATACCAAGTAGGATTTGAACCTGCAGTAATCCGAATCAAGTACGAGTGCTGCCAAATGAACCAGGGCTGATACTTATGATACAAGATTCTGATCCGAGTGTGTGATGTCTGTTTGCCGTGTGATAACCCATGTACTTTGGGAAAAGCCTGCATTTTGTTTTTGCCTGGTTCCACCCTTTAAAACTAGACTGAACAGGGGAATATTCTGAATGCAGGCTAATTGGTTTCCTGATTGTGATGTCATTGAGTTCCAAGAAATCCCTCTCTGATGAACAGCTAAGAAGCAAATGATAAATAGGAAGTTTGTTATAGTAGTGTTAAGTTTCAGCTTGTGTTTCTGTTTGACAATGCTATACGCTCTGAGAGTTTATCTAAGAGGAAACAAATAAGGTTCATTCTGAAAGTTTTCAGTTTGCAGCCTTTGAACAGATTTTACAGGCAGAGACAGGTTAATGAACACAATGGTACTGATGGGTTGAAGTGTATTTATTTCAATGCAAGGAGTATTGTCGGTAAGGCAGATGAGCTTAGAGCCTGGATCAGTACTTGGAACTATAATGTTGTGGCCATTACAGAGATTTAGTTGATAGAGGGACAGGATAGCTGCTCAACATAGGAAAGGATTTATAATCATCCAGCAAGCAATAATTTGATTGGAGATAGTCAACGTGGATTTGTCAAGAGAAGTTCGTGTCTCACAAACCTCATTGAGTTTTTTGAGAAGGTGGCCAAGCATGTGGATGAAGCTAGGGCAGTTGACATGGTGTACATGGACTTCAGTAAAGCCTTTGATAAGGTTCCACATGGTAGGCTATTGGAGAAAATGCAGAGGCATGGGATTGAGGGAGATTTAGCAGTTTGGATTAGAAACTGGCTTTCTGTAAAAAGGCAATGAGTGGAGGTTGATGGAAAATATTCAGCCTGTAGTCCAGCTACTCGTGGTGTGCCTCAAGGATCTGTTTTGGGACCACTGCTGTTTGTCATTTTCATAAATGACTTGGATGCAGGCATAGGTGGGTGGGTTAGTAAGTTTGCAGATGACACTAAAGCCGGTGGAGTGGTGGACAGTGTGGAAGAATGTTGCACGTTGCAGGGAGACTTGGATAAACTGCAGAATTGGGCTGAAAGGTGGCAAATGGAGTTCAATGCAGATAAATGTGAGGTGATTCACTTTGGGAAGAATAATAGGAAGGCAGAATACTGGGTTAATGGAAAGATTCTTGGTAGTGCGGATGTGCAGAGAGATATTGGCGTCCATGTACATAGATCCCTGAAAGTTGCCAACCAGGTTGATAGTACTGTTAAGGAGGCCTACGGTGTGTTAGGTTTTATTGGTTGAGGGATTGAGTTCCGGAGCTGTGATGTCATGCTGCAACCGTACAAAACGCTAGTGCGGCTTTACTTGGAATATTGCATGCAGTTCTGGTCACCCCATTACAGGAAGGATGTGGAAGCATTGGAAAAGGTGCAGAGGAAATTTACCAGGATGTTGCCTGGTCTGGAGCAAAGGCCTTATGAAGAAAGGCTGAGGGACTTGGGTCTGTTCTCATTGGGGAGAAGGTGGCTAAGAGGGGATTTAATAGAGACATTCAAGATGATCAAAAGATTAGATATGGTGGACAGTGAGAGTCTTTTTTCCGAGGATGATGACATCAGCTTGTATGAGGGGGCATAGCTACAAATTGAGGGGTGATAGATTTAAGATAGATGTCAGAGGCAAGTTCTTTACTCAGAGAGTGGTAAGGGCATGTAGTAGTTAACTCAGCCACATCAGGGGCATTTAAACAGTCCTTGGATAAGCATATGGATGATGATGGGATACTTTCAGGGGATGGGTTTAAATTAGTTCACAGGTCGGCACAACATCAAGGGCCGAAGGGCCTGTTCTGTGCTGCATTGTTCTATGTTCTGTGTGCATCATGTCGTCTATCCAGGCTACCCAGTACAAAAGAGTAACAGACGAAATTCTCTCAGCCTGGAAAGATCAAATGAAACCATTGACAACAGTTATGCATGAGTTGGTACAAATGATATTTACAGTTATCTCCTACAACATTCAATGGTTTTTGACTCGTTACCTGACCTGTCCCACTCAGGAGCTTCAGTCACATAACTGAAAATACTGCTGTGTTTGAGTAATCTTTAAGTATACCATTTGGACAACATTCTTCAGTCTGCTGTTTTACATTTTACAGATAATAACACATAAGCTCCTAGTTCAGTTAATATCCTGCCTCTCAATTCAACCGTTTTGCAATCCCGATTCCAATATGGATAATGTTTTCACCAGAAAAGTGGACAAGCTTCCAAATCAATCAGAAATATGGTTGTATTTTTAGTTGCAGTGTGCAAAGAAAAATCATGCAATGTGCCTGAAACACTACTGCCCAGAGGCTCTGACCACCATGATTATGAAGTGCTTTGTGAGGTTAGTCATGGCTCACATCAACTCCAACATTCCAGACTGCCTTGTTCCTTTGCAATTCGTCTACCATCACAACAGGTCCACAGCAGACACGCCATCTCCCTAGCCCTGCACTCAACCCTGGAATATCTGGCTAACAAGGATACCTACTTCAGAGTTAATGGGAACTGCAGATGCTGGAGAATCCTAGATAACAAAGTGTGAGGCTGGATGAACACAACAGGCCAAACAGCATCTCAGGAGCACAAAAGCTGACGTTTCGGGCCTAGACTCTTCTTCAGATGAAGGGTTGAGGCCCGAAACATCAGCTTTTGTGCTCCTGAGATGCTGCTTGGCCTGCTGTGTTCATCCAGCTTCACACTTTGTTACCTACATCAGGGTGCTACTTATTGACTACAGCTCCAGCTTCAGCACCATATTTCCAAACAAACTCATCTTGAAACTCTGAGACCTAGGTCTTGGCTCCGCCGTCTGTAGCTGGATCCTCAACTTCCTGACCCATCGACTGCAATCAGTAGGAATAGGCGACAATACCTTTTCCACACACAATCATTCACACCGATGCCCCTCAAGGCTACATACTCAGTCCCCTACTGTACTTCTTGTACACTCACAACTGTGTGGCCACGTTCCATCCCAAATCTGTTTACAAGTTTGCTGATGACACTACCATTGTAGGTCAGATCTCAAACAATGACAAGGCAGAATACAGGAAATAGATTGAGTGCTTGGCAGCATTGTATAAGGACAACAATCTCTCCTTCAATGTCAGCAAAACAAGGAGCTGCTCATTGACTTCAGAAAGCAGAATGCAGGACACGCCACTCTCTGCATCAATAGAGCTGAAGTAGAGATGGTTGAGAGTGTCAAGTTCCAAGAAGTGGCGATCACCAGTAATCTGCCCTGGTCCATCCACATCGATAAAATGGTCAAGAAACCTCAACAATGCCTCCTCATAAATTTGTCATGTCCACAAAAATTCTTACCAATTTTTATAGATGCACCATAGAAAGCATCTCTGGATGCATCACAGCATGGAATGGCAACTGCTCTTCCCAAAAGCACAAGAAACCTCTGAGAGTCATGAACACAGCTCAGTCCATGAAACAAGCCAGCCTTCCATCCATTGGCTCCATCTATACTTCCCACTGCCTCGGGAAAGCAACAACTTCATTAAAGAGCCCTCCCATTGCAGTTATAATCTCTTCCAGCATCTTCCATCAGGCAGAAGATAAAAATGTTTGAGCACACATACAAACAGATTCAAGAGCAGCTTTTTTCCCATTGCTGTCAGACTTCTGAAAACATCTCTCAAATGTTGATTCTGATCTCCCGCTCTCTCACACACACACAGTACCCCATCTCTGAGGATGTAATGCAAAATTTTGCACTCTCTTTGCAACACTGGTGCACTTTTTATGCATGATCTTCCTGTATACCACACAAAACAAAACACTATGGGACCGCTTTGCGGAACACCTATGATCTATTTGCAACAAACAACTACACCTCCCAGTCGCGAACCATTTCAATTTACCCGCCACTCCTCAGACGACATGTCCATCCTGGGCCTCCTGCATTGCCACAATGACGCCACCCGAAAGATGCAGGAACAGCATCTCATGTTTAACTTGGGAACTCTGCAGCCCAAGGGTATCAATGTGGATTTCACAAGCTGCAAAATCTCCCCTCCCTCGACCACATGCCAAAACCAGCCCAGCTAGTCCACGCCTCCCTAACCATTCCTCCCACCTCAAGGCCCACCCCCATCCCCTACCCACTCATATCATCCTGCCCCCCAAAACCGTCCATCCTCCATGGACTGACTTATACCCCTCTAACTCCCCAACTACATTCACCTTCACTGTCTCTAATGCCGCCGCTTTGACCTGTCTGCCTCCTCTCACCCTACCGCCTCCTTTATCCATCTTCTATCTGCCTCCCGCTGTCTCCCTATTTATTTCAGAATCCCCTTCCCCTACCCCATTTCTGAAGAAGTGTCCCGACCCGAAACGTCAAGCTTTCATGCTCCTCTGATGCTGCTTGGCCCGCTGTGTTCATCCAGCTTCACACCATGTTATCTCAGATTCACCAGCATCGGCAGTTCCTACTATCTCTGTAACACTTCTCACTGTATCTCTATACATGTGACAATAATAAATCAAACTCAAAGTCAAACCTGCATCCAAATTTGGACAACATAAAATTCTGTCCGGGCAACTAGCTGCAGAATTTCACGAGGTGTTATGTTACTGGGCTCTAACTCATGGAAATGATTAATTATAGTTTTTAATTTTAAGTTGCAACAGTAACATTCTTTTTCTTTCTTCCCTGCATGAGAATATGCCTTGTGAACTATTTGTCCACACACATCACCACGCACAAAAATAAACAGAAACACATATAGAACATAGAACATTACAGCACAGTACAGGCCCTTCTGCCCTCGATGTTGTGCCGACCTGTCATACCGATCTGAAGCCCATCTAAACTACACTATTCCATGTACGTCCATATGCTCATCCAATGACGACTTAAATGTACCTAAAGGTGGCGAATCTACAACCGTTACAGGCAAAGCGTTCTATTCCCTTACTACTCTCTGAGTAAAGAAACTACTTCTGACATCTGTCCTATATCCTTCACCCCTCAATTTAAAGCTATGCCCCCTCGTGCTCGCCGTCACCATCCTAGGAAAAAGGCTCTCCCTATCCACCCTATCTAACCCTCTGATTATTTTATATGTTTCAATTAAGTCAACTCTCAACCTTCTTCTCTCTAATGAAAACAGCCTCAAGTCCCTCAGCCTTTCCTCGTAAGACCTTCCCTCCATACCAGGCAACATCCTAGTAAATCTCCTCTGCAGCCCCCCCAACACACACAAACTCGCACACATCCCCACACCCACAAAAACACACAAACATACAAAAACACTTTATTTGTCAGAGCAGTGATCAACTTTGTTTTAATCTGTTGTACCTTTATACTAACCTGAAGAATTCACTTTTGATTATTTATTAAATGCGACATTAGAAACAGTATTTGACAGAAAGAGAAAAGAATAATAGAACTGGATGGTACAAAAGAAAACACCCATTTTACAGGTATAAGCAGAGAACTGGAAAATCATTCCCTTTCCTTTTCCTCGGGTCCAGCAATCCTTCTTCAGAATGGGTCACTGGATGATGCTGCGGACCTGCTGAGTTTTTCCATTAACATTTGTTTTTTTTGTTGTTTCTGATTTCTGTAATGGCAGCTCTCTGATTTTGTAAACTCTGCCTGTATGGACTACTCCTGCTTCTATTTTCTTTTACATGATCCCCTTCCCCTTCATTACCACTCAACAGTCTATTCTTGATTTTTAATTCACTTGTGGGACGTAGACACTAGGAATTTAGTAGAGAGAGGTGTGTGAAGAGAGAGAGAAAACACTAAAAATGTGGGGAAAGATAAAAATCCACAAAGAGCAGAGAAAGAGAGGAGAGAAAATGTTGCGAAGTTGGAGAGAAAATGATAAAAACTTGGACAGAAGAAACAGCCCTGAAACAGCAGAGAGATACAGAGAGCCTTACTGTGATCTGTTATGTTACTGATATCCTCTGACATGATTCAGTAATCATCAGCTCAAGAGTTGTATAGTTACAGAGGCAGACAGGTTGGAAACACACCTTTCAGTCCAACCAGACATCCCAATCTGAACTAGTCCCATTTGACAACATTTGGCCCATATCCTTCCAAACCCTTCCTACTCTCATACCCATCCTGGTGTCTTGTAAATGCTGCAATTCTACCTGCCTCCCCCACTTCCTCTGGCAGCTCATTCCATACACATGCTACCCTCTGCATAAAAATGTTTCTCCTCAGATCCTTTTTAAATCTTTCCCCTCTAACTTAAGCCTATGTCTTCTAGTTTTGGACTTCTCTCCCCTGGGAAACAATACTTTGATTATTCAGCCTATCTGTGCCCCGCAGGAGGCCAGTTGTCTGGATTTCAGTACGGCTCTTTAAGATGCTTCAAACAGGGTGCAGAAAATATCTTGGAAAATTGTGCCAGATTTGACAGGCATGGAATGGAAAACATTAAAGGTGATTTTTTTGAGAATTGAAGTTTGCTCGGTGGTTTCAGAGAGCTGCTCAATATCATGATGAGCTTGGACAGAGCGCATGGAGATAAGCTGTTGTACTTAGGGAAGTGACAGAAACAAGATGATGTTGGTGTGAGATGCCTGGCAAAGGAACAAAATGTAAACATGGAAAAAGGATCTGTAGCACAATTTGTCAGATACTGACATTTGCATTCTGATATTGTAGCACAGTCAGGTTAACTCAGAAAACAAAACGCGAAATTACTAGGAGGTAAGGTGAAGCAATTCCCGTTTTATTGAAAAGTAGGTGTGGAAATTAGCCATTGCAGAGAGCCCTCACAAAGACAATGTATGAATTATTGTGTTCGGTACTATAACCATTGTAACATTCCATGATTGTCAATTAGGATGGACTGTTGCAAATCTCTACTTCCCCTTCAAGACAGAGTTGTAAATGAAGGAAACTGGGCAACTTAAAAGGACCACATCATGACAATTCCTCCACCAGGTTGATTTGACAATAATGTTTAGCTGCCAGTCACATGGAGACTGTGTTCTACTAAGTAGATTCTGTACAAAGTCAGGGCGAATTCACGGTGTTCCCAGAATTTCAGCAGCAGCTCGCTGTTGTGAACAGATCGAGCAGCACCTTGTGGCGCATTTTGTCTGGCAGTTTGAGAGGAGCCACTTCAGCTGAAAGATGCATGCCTCGTTGACTGTATCTCAATTTTGAAAGCCCCCAATTACATATGAACCTGAGCCAGTGGAAGGCTCTCCCTTAGATTCCAACTGAGCTACTGGTCTGAATCATGTTAATTGTTTCATTGTTGTGCAGGGCACAAGGTGCAAGTCCTTGTTACGCTGTGTTTCAATGCCATTGACCACTCATGTGCCACGGCAGAGTCTCTTTGTTTTCTCGGCTTCTGGTCTGTGACATGAAGACTCCACCTCTGGTCCCTACATGGCATGACCTGCCAAGGTTTCTGAGCCAATACTGATGCCAGCAACTGCTTATGAGTTGGGGTCCTGGAATACTTGGGGATAAACTGCACTTATTGTGAAGTCACCTGGTGACCTGGTACCCACTCCATCTCAGACCAGAAGAGAGCTCATCCTTTTTGCTAACAGATTTTTAAACATTTTTGTCACATGAAAGCCATATTGCAAGATTTTCAACAAGTCAGAATTTTGGATGTTTCTAAATTTGTTCACTTCTTTTTAAAGTCCGATTAAAATGATCCAGCAGAACAAAGATGTGAAATGAATCCAAAAGTTAAGACAGCATACTTGGTATGAGCTAATACACAATGTCATTCAGGCCCCATGCTCCAGAATGCTAGCTTTATGTTTTGGAGGCATCCACAGCTTGAGATGAACTATTCCCGTGGCTTTATTACTTGAGACTTATCAAACCATGAGGGGCATAGATAAGGTGAAGAGCCAAGGTCTTTCTCCCCAGGGTAGGGGAGTCCAAAACTGGAGGGTGTAGGTTTAGGGTGAGAGGGGAAAGATTTACAAGGAATCTAAGGGGCAATCTTTTTCACACTGAAGGTGGTGTGTGTAATGAATGAGCTGGCACAGGAGGTTGTGGAGGCTGGGGCCATCACAACATTCAAATAAACATCTGAATGGGTATCTGAAGAGGAAGGGTTTCGAGGGATATGGAGGGCAGGCAAATGCGACTAGTTCAGTTTCAGATACCTGATCAGCACAGGCGAGTTTGGCCGAAGGGCGAGCTAGTTTCCGAGCTGTATGACTCTATAACTCCATCTAATCAAGAAATTGGGGAATTAAACGAAATATATAGGTCTGTTGGGAATTTGTTGTGGGAAGTCAATAAGGGTATTCCCATCTCAACAGGTGAGGACTATTAGAAATCGGGGTCTTTTTAAAACTAAAAGTGTTAATAATTACTGAGGAGCATGAGAGTGCATCTGACTACAAACACAGCAGCAATGACCTCTCCCCATTTCTACTGAATGAAAACAAAAAGGAATCATCACAAGAATCACAGAGGTCAAGATGGCCCATTGATAAGCATCAACAGTTTCACTGTTGTCACACGTTCCCTTTTCTCAGTGGATTGTTTGGGAGAAAAAAAGGGTTGCTTTCTTGGAAAGAGTGGCAAACGGTGCCTCAGTGAAGGTGGGCATCTTGCTGGCATCTCGAGCATCCGCTGAGACGTTCACGCAGGAGACTGACGCTGCCCTGAGTGCCAGCCAAGTAAATAAACTCTGCCAGCAAGCTGTGGTATAAACCTTCCAACCCCACGAGCGACAGGCCGGGTGAAAGATGGAAGTTTCAGTGGGAGGCGAGGGAGAATTTGTCCTGATGTCCCAGCCACTATCTTGCCTTGAGCCAACAGTGTCTGGGAAAATCACTCGATGTGGTCACGACGGCATTGTTGTTGTGGGATCAGTTCGGAGCTGATAGTGCTCTTCCCTGTTCTCAAACAGTTGAGAGCGCTGGATGGTAAAAGGATGGCTGTGATCTATGGAGGGCACCTCCAGATACTGTACCTGCATCTGGCCCCACGCACCGTCTCCGGTCACGATCTGGACACTGGCAATGGCTGCCCTGCCGCCCACCAGGCTGTGTCCCCCAGTGGATGCTGCCTTGAGTAGTCAGGCTGTGCGTCTGTGCCACCCTGGGGTGAGGGGAGATTGTCCCTGACATTGGGGGCAGTGCCCAAGCTGTGGTGATATCAGGCTGTCACTGTGACCCTCCAGGCTGTGGAAATGGGTGATGTGAAAGTGGATCTCCAGCTGGTGGACCATACGGTGGAGGTTACTGAAGGTGAGCACAGTTTCAGTGAGCAGCATTTTGATAAAGACCAGGTTTATACCGTACTCCAGGGACAGCACCAAGAGCCGTGAGTTACAGCAATCAAACAGCATCATGCGGATCTGAAACAAGAAATCAGCCAACTCCAGCACCTGTGGGCACAGGCCGGGAGGGACTATGGGGGAGTTGGTGAAGAGTAAACAAGAGAAAGCAGGTGCAGTGATCACACTGTGATCAACCCCCGATCAACTCCCCACAAAGTCGTACTCCCTTATCCAACACCCCAACCCGATTTTCTCACGCGCCCCCCCCATACTCCGCTATCCATACCACCCCATCCCAATTTCCTCGCCTCCCACCATACTCCACTGTCCACACACCCCATCCCGATCTCCCCCCATACTCCCTTGTCCAACCCCTCCATCCTGATTTCCTCACCCCCCGTACTCCCTTATCCACATCACCCTCCTTCCCAATCTCCCCTCCCCTGTAACTCCCTAATCCACAGCTCCCATCCCTATCTTCTCTCCCCCATTCTCCCCTATCCACATCCCACCCATCCTTACCCAGGCTTCCGTTCATCCCCATCCCCATCATCCTACTGTCATCCCCAGCCCAATGACCTTCACCTGGAGCGTGCCGATGTCGCTGAGATAAAGAGGGACTACTCCAACCAGGGAGATGGGGATGAACAGGACAGTGAGCACGATGCAGGAGTAGGTGCTCAGCACATGGTATTGCGGGGTGGGGGGGACAGCAGAGAGATAGAAAGAGAGAAGAATATAGAAAGGGACAGAGAACAAAAAAGAGAGAGAGACCAGTTGAAAGGGAGACAGAGAGAAGGCGATGGAGAGAGAGAGAAAAAGAGGGAAGGGGAAGGGAGGACAGACAGGGTGACTGAGAGACAGGCTAAGAGAGAGATAGAGTGGTAACTCAGAGAGAGAGGGACGAGGAGAGAAAGAGACAGAGAGAGAGAGAGAAACAGAGACAGACTGATGGGGTGGGACAGAGTGGGAAACAGAGAGGCAGAAAGATAGAGAGAGAGAGAGGGTGAGAGGGAGAGGAAACCGGAGAGACGGACCGAGATAGAAGGACAGATTGGGAGAGACAGACAGACTGAGAAAGGCAGTGAGGGTGAGTTAAAAACAGCAGAAAGGAAACAGGGAAGAATTGGCAGAAGGAAGATAAGAGGGAATGTTGAAAAGAAGGAAGGTGAAGAGACGGAGGGAAGTGAGGAGAGAGCCGAGGGAGGGAGGGGCAGAGGGAGATCAGAGGTGCAGGGAAGTGGGGGGAAGGGAGTTGGAGAAAGCAGAGGGCAAGAGATGGTGAGGTGGTGACAAATTCAGAGACAGAGAGCGAGATTAAAACAGAAACAGCAATCATTAGATGCAATACTAAAACTCACTGAAAACTCAAAAGTATCGGCCCCACTCCCGCCTTTTAATATCCCATCACTGCACGCCATCCTCACTTTGCTCCTCCGCTGGCACTTCTGATGCCGAGCCCATTTGCCCGGCTCTCCCTCTGGGACAACCTTATCCGCCCTGTCATTCCTTAATGTCCCCAAAACTCCGTTCAGCTCCAAGATGACAACTTCACACAGCTACCAGAACGGGAATAAATCGAGGTTACAGTCAAGGCAACACTGTAGTGGCAAACTGGTCACACTCACTTGTCCGAGAGAGAGAAAAACAGACGTGGGAATGAGAGGCAGATATTTGGAAAGCCTCCATTTGTGATTCCCGTCAGCGGTTAGGGACGGTGACCGGGTGCGTGATTACCGTCAGTGGTTCGGGACGGTGACCGGGTGCGTGATTACCGTCAGCGGTTCGGGACGGTGACCGGGTGCGTGATTACCGTCAGCGGTTCTAATTTCCTCACCTTCTTCTACCTCGCCTCCCCCCACCACTCCTTGTTACAGTTCCTCCCTTTGCTATCACGTTCCTCCCCATTTGTTACCCCCACCCCCTCCATTTTCCGTAACTGCCCTTGGTGCCACCAGTCCCACCCCCATGGGAACAGTTACTGATCCCCCATGTTATTATCGACTCCCCCAACGAACTGGTTTTACCTCTTCCCACCTCACCCCACCCGCTCCCCTCCCCCTCCCCCACCAGTTTTACCTCTCTCCCCCACCCCCCGCCAGTTTTACCTCTTCCCCCCCCACCCCGGGTTTTACCTCTCCGCCGCCACTCCCCCCCACCGCCCGTTCAGTTATCGGACACCCCACTGTCTCAAAGGTGTGTAAATACAATCTTGTACAAGTAAGTGTTACCCTTTGGTTTGTTTGTTGTGTCGGGTCAAAGTCCAATGTTTGTTTATCTGTTGCAGAACCAAAGTGCTTCAGTGATTGTGTTTATTAAAAATATTTTATGAAAAGGTGTATTCCACTACCTACCTATACTTGACAGGGTTGAGATGTTGGTGATAGCTGTTTGGATCTAACTGATTTTTGCTGCTGAGGTGACAGTGTGGGGTTTGCAGTATCATCTTTGGTTTAGAAGTTAGCATTTTGTGTGACAGTTTGAATTTTGGGATTAGCCAAGATAGCAGATGCCACGTAGAGAACTCCTCCAGCAGGAAACAGTTTGGTCCAGAATAAAGAGTTATTGCTAATCCTTTCAATCTCTGAACAGTTATTCAAGTTCTGAAGTTTACAGTAGTACAGAATGAGCAGATGTGGGCACTACGCCTTAGGAAGAATAGATTTCTCAGTCGAGGGAGAATGGTACGTGGTAATCAGCAGGAGGTCTTTTTGCCCCTGTTTAACCTGAAGCCATCAGACTTCATAGCATGTGGAGTCAATGTTGAGGTCTCCCAAAGCAACTCCCTTGGGACTGTATCACACTGTGCCGCACCTCCACCGGGCCTGTCCTACTGGTGAGACAGGATGGCGATGGTGGTGTCTGGGACATTAGTTATTGTGCTATTTCGCAATGAGTGAGCCTGTATTTGTGATAGCCTTATGTTTGCTTTTTTATTATTACTAGCTGAGTCACAGTTTATCCTCTCATAGAATTCCTACAGTTCAGAAAGAGGCCATTTGGCCCAACAAGTCAACTATCCAAAGACCATTCCACCTTGACCCTGTTTCAGCTCCCGATCCTATCCCTGTCACCCTGCATTTCACATGGACAATCCATCTAATCTGCACAGCTTTGGACTGTGGGAGGAAATCACAGCACCTGGCAGAAACCCACACAGACGCAGGGAGAATGTGCAAACTCCACACAGACAGTTGCCCGAGGCCGGAATCAATCCTGGTTTGCTCACTTAACTCATTGCAGGTACATACATAAAATTTAATCCTATCCTTATCTCTTTCTTGTCCATTGGAAGGAGACAATTTCTTTGTTCACTGTCAATACTCAAGCCTTCCCTTAACTTCCTTCTCCCCATCCCCCATTTCTCTCTTTTGCCTCACAGGTATTTTCAAAACTAGGCCCATTAGTCAGCCTAACCCTTCTACCTGACAAGTTTAAATTCACCTCCACTGCACTGTTTAGACTCTCCGCGAGGTGATAATTCTATTTCTGTTCCAGTGAAGTCTTGTAACTATTGGAAGGAATTTTGAGTGTCTTTGAAGACTTTAATTTTATAGTATTGAAAATACAGAGGTGAAAGGCTAGTTTGCTTCAGCTGTCTGTATCCATTTTGAAGCATTCTATCTTCTATAAGATGCCAGCATGGAGATTTTTCAGCAGTTGACATTATTTCACAAAAAATGGGGGACAAAAGTAAATGGAGACAATATGTACTACAATGAAGAATTGATATTTAGATAAGATAACAGAAAATCAGAGATAATTCAGGTGATATCAGCGATCGGATATCTGCTTGCTGATCATTGTGAGATCACCATGTAGTGTTATCATAGAGTCATAGAACTTAAAAACATACCCTTTGGTCCAACCAGCCTATGCCAACCATAATCCCAAACTATTCCCACCTGCCTGCTCCTGGCCATATCTCTTCAAACCTTTCCTATTCATCTGCTTATCTAAAAGTCTTTTAAATGCCGTAACTTCACCCAAATTCACCACTTCCTCTGGAAGTTCTTTTTATACATGAACTGCTAACTGTGTAAAAAGATTGCTCCTCGTGCCTTTTTAAATCTTTCGCCTCTCACCTTGAAAATATGGCAGCTAGACTTGAAATCCCCCACCCTTATGAAAACACATTTGCCATTCACCTCATCTATACCTGTCAGGATTTCATAAAGCTCTGTAAGGTTACCCCTCAACCTCCTACACTCTCGTTGAAAAGGTCCCAGCCGATCCAGCCTCTCCCCATAACTCAAACCTTCCATTCCTGGCAACATCCTGGTAAATTTCTTCGGAATCCTCTCCTGCTTAATAATATCCTTTCTTTAACAAGAAGACCAGAACTGGACGTAGTATTCCAGAAGAGGCCTCAGCAATGTCCTGTACAACCTCAATGTAACCTCCCAACTCCTATACTCAAAGGTCTGAGAAATGAAGGCAAACATGCTAAATGCCTTCTTTACCACCTTGTCTACACGTGATGCAAATTTCAAAGAATTATGTACTAGAATTCCTAGGTTTCTCTGTTCTATAACACTACTTAAGGCCTTTCTTCTAATTGTATAAGTCCTGCCCTTGTTTGTTTTAGCAAAATTCAATATCCAAATTAAGCTCTAACTTCCATTCTTCACCCCAATGACCCAATTGATCAAGATCGCTTTGTAATCTTAGTTACTTTCTTTATTGTCCATTATAATCAACAATCTTGGTGTCATCCGCAAACTTTCTGACAATGCCTCTGTATTCTCATTGAAAACAGTTACACAAATGACAAACAAAAGTGGACCCAGCACAGACCAAATGCAACACCAATGGTCACAGGCCCCCAGTCCAAAAATCAAC
Source organism: Stegostoma tigrinum (assembly GCF_030684315.1). Taxonomy (NCBI): domain Eukaryota; kingdom Metazoa; phylum Chordata; class Chondrichthyes; order Orectolobiformes; family Stegostomatidae; genus Stegostoma; species Stegostoma tigrinum. The sequence goes on along the minus strand of NC_081399.1, from coordinate 12,484,987 downwards.
CCTCTGATTCTGAAATCTGAATCGAGGAATTAAGAGGGCTAAGAGGGGACATGAGATATTGTTAGCAAACATGGTTAAGGAAAATCCCAAAACCTTTTATTCATATATAAAGAGCAAGAGGGTAACTAGAGAAAGGATTGGCCCTCTTTAGGACAAAGAAGGCAAGTTATGCATTGAGTCAGGGAAAATGGGTGATATTCTTAACGAGTACTTTGCGTCGGTATTCACCAAGGAGAGGGGCATGACAGATGTTGAGGTTAGGGATAGATGTTTGCTTACTCTAGGTCATTCAGCATAAGGAGGGAGGAAGTGTTGGGTATCCTAAAAGGCATTAAGGTGGACAAGTTCCCAGGTCTGGATGGGATCTATCCCAGGTTATTGAGGGAAGTGAGAGAGGAAATAACCGGGGCCTTAACAGAGATCTTTACAGCATCCTTAAACACAGGTGAGGTCCCGGAGGACTGGAGACTTGCTAATGTTGTCCCCTTGTTTAAGAAGGGTAGCAAGGATAATCCAGGTAATTATCGACCGGTGAGCCTAATGTCAGTGGTAGGGAAGCTGCTGGAGAAGATACTGAGGGATAGGATTTATTCCCATTTGGAAGAAAATGGCCTTATCAGTGATGGGCAACATGGTTTTGTGCCGGGAAGGTCATGTGTTACCAACTTGATAGAATTCTTTGAGGAAGTGACAAAGTTGATAGATGAGGGAAAGGCTGTAGATGTCATATACATGGACTTCAGTAAGGCGTTTCATAAGGTTCCCCATGGTAGGCTGATGGAGAAAGTGAAGTCACATGGGGTCTGATGGAAATTAAAATTATAGGGGCAGTAGAAGGGTGAAACATGCTTGTCAAAAAAGAGCCTTACAGGTGGCAGGCAAAACACCAGTCTTGTTTTGATGTTGGTGACAATGAGTTTGAATTGAGCCAATTAATTTTAAAAATGTACCTAAAAACAGAAAGTCAACTGAATTTAAATCTGAATTTAGATCTGAAACCAATCATATTCTAAGAATCTGATTATGCTATTACAGGTATACAAGATGAGGACATTTGGAAAATTGGGGAGAGCCATTCTCCACCTCTCAGAATTAGCACCACTCAGCTCTCAGAGAAGGCCCACCTAATCAATCAATCAATCGAAGATAACGCGGTATTTTAGCTCAAAGTCCCCATTGAAGAAATTATAGAGATACAACACCCCTGATGGCAGAATTAATGGAAGAAAGGCGTTTGTGAAGAGTGCAGAGGGAACAGGAGATACCAGATGGCAGTCTGTGCAAACTTGGAGAGATTAAATTATAATTTATTGCTTCTTGTTAATTGAATTTATATTAATGGGACTTGTTTTTATTTAAACAGCATTCCAGTAGCATTTAGAACAGTAAGGGAATGGTTAGTAGTGTGGAGGGAATTGTTAGTTTGTTAGTAATTTTGTTAATTTGTTCATTGTTGAGTTAGATAAGTAAATTATTTCTTGCTACTTATAAAAGGGAGATCAGGGATTTTCTTTCTTTTAATCACTCTGTTAATAGATTATGAGGGGAAGGATGAGCTTCTCAGGGTGTTTCAGGGGTAATTATTAGAGGGGAATGCCTACTTCTACCATAACAGATTGGGGCTTGTGTTTTAGTTTAACTATCAGTGGGGCTTGGCCATTTCCTGCCATGACACTGTTGTAGCGGTGACACCCCAATTCCATGTTCCCAAATGTGTCCTGAGTTCATCAGCTTTACCTTGCATTGAAATACATGTGATCTAATTCTTCCAAGCAGTGCTAAAAAAAACTCTCTTTTACAAGTGTTATTTTAAGAAAAATCAAGGAGAACACATCTACATTATTTCTGTGGTTACAGTCACTTACCAGGGACACCAATAATGGCCAGGACCATGTAATATATTTTATTCACCTGTGCAATTAGTTCATGCATTTTCTGACAGAATTAATCTATCCCTTCATGCAGTGAGGGGAAAAAAGACTGAATAAAGCTCAGAAGTGACAGAGCACTTAATTTATACCCCATGGTAATCTCCACAGGGACAATATGATATCAATTTTTTATTTTTATTTCATGTAAACAGATCATGAGTAACATACTCAGAGTTTACTTTGAGAGACTATATTTAAAAGAAACATAGATATATTGAACAAGAGTATCAGAGATAATGGGAACTGCAGATGCTGGAGAATCCAAGACAACAAAATGTGAGGCTGGATGAACACAGCAGGCCAAGCAGCATCTCAGGAGCACAAAAGTTGACGTTTCGGGCCCAGACCCTTCATCAGAGAGGGGGATGGGGTGAGGGTTCTGGAATAAATAGGGAGAGAGGGGGAGGCGGACCGAAGATGGAGAGAAAAGAAGATAGGTGGAGAGGAGAGTATAGGTGGGGAGGTAGGGAGGGGATAGGTCAGTCCAGGGAAGACGGACAGGTCAAGGAGGTGGGATGAGGTTAGTAGGTAGACGGGGGTGCGGCTTGGGGTGGGAGGAGAGTAGGCCATTTATCCTCTTGAACCTGCACCACCATTCAATATGATCATGGCTGATCCTTCAGCTCTGTTCCCCTGTTCCCGCGCTCTTCCCATAATGGTGCAGTTGGATTGTTAACCAGAAAATAATGAATAGTTTAGATCACATTGATGAATGAATGATAATTGTTAGATGTGTGTACCCAGCAATAATATGCTTCCTTCCAATGTCAACAGCTGGATCACAGATCTCGTGTCCAATCTGCGATGCCCATCCTCCTGTTTGGCGATCCATTCATTGAAATTCCCCTTCTGTTTTGTTGTCCTTGGGTTTGACTAATGCAGTCAGACAGAAAGTTGGGGTCAGCACAGTAGTTAGCACTGCTGCCTCACAGTGCCAAGGACAAAAGTTCAATTCCAGCCTCAGGCAACTGTCTGCCTGGAGTTTGCACATTCTCCCTGTGTCTGTGTGTGTCCCCTCTAGGTGCTGCAGTTTCCTCCCGCAGTCCAAAGATGTGTGGACTAAATGCTTTGACCATGCTATAGTGCCCAGTGATGTGCAGGCTGGATAGGTTAGCAATGATTAAAATGGGGTGACAGGCATAGAGTGAGAGGTGAGATCTTTCTCAGAGGGCCAGTGCAGACTTGACACAGACTCTTTCTGCGCTTAAGGAGATTCTATGAATATCCTTTTTTTTGTGCTTCCTCAACTTAATAGATTGTGTCAAACATGTAATGTAAAAAGACTCTTCACAGCACTTGAATTTTGATTAAAAAATGGAGTGTGAGGGAAGCGTGGGGATGGGTCCTGGAAAGAAGGAACATCAGAGCTAGGAGCAGGAATAGGCCATTAGCCCCTCAAGTCAGCACTGCTATTCACTGCAATCATGGCTGACCTCATCTCAGCCTCAACACCACTTTGCTGCCTGCCCTCCATCACCCTTCAAAATGTTAATTAAAAATCTGTCTGCCTCATCCTTAAATTTACTCAATGCCTCAGCATCCACAATACTCTGGGGGACTGAATTCCAGCTGACCCTTTGAGAGAAGTAATTTCTCCACATCTCTGTTTTATATCCTATATCCCTGATCCTAAAACATTCACCTCTCATTCAAGATTGTCCAACAAGGCAACATCCTCTCTATGTTTACTTTATTGATTGACTGATTTATTTATTTTCACATGTATTTTATTATGAAACACTGAAAAATGTTGACTCGTGCCGCCACTCTCCAGCACCATCTTAAAAACACAGAAAACAAACCAAAACACAGAATAAAAAGCCAGAAAAATAAAGAAATAAAGTTCATCTTATCACAATAAAGTTGAGTGGTTTTTGGAATAGCTCCTGATTATAGGTCAAACATGGGCATGGTTTGTCAATCCCCTTTAGCTCTGTATTCACCTCAATTAGATCTCATCTCATTCCCCTAAACTCCAGAGATTTAAGCTGCTCAGTCTCTCTTCATGAGACAAACCCTTCACCTCTGGAATCAATCTCACGAACCCCCTCTGAGCTCCCTCCAATACAATGACATCCCTCCTCAAGGTAGGAGACCAAAATTGTATCCAAAATTTCTGGTGTGGTCACACTAATGCCTTGCACAGTTACAACACTTTCTGCCTTTTATTCTCTCTGTCTTTGGCAATAATTCCCAAAATTCCAGTCATCTTCCTTCTGACCTGCATTATAGTTTTCTGCAATTCATGCACAAGGACACACAGGTCTTTCCACACTGAAGCATTTTGAAGTTTCTCCTCATTTGGATGATAAGGCCATATGAAATAGGATGAGGAGTAAGCTATTTGGTCCATCGAGCTTGCTCCTCCTCCATACAATAGGATCCTAGTTAATCTGACGTTCCTCATGTTTATTCTCCTGCCTTTTCTCTGTACCCATTGATTTCCTGACTGATCAAGAATCTATCAATCTCAGACTTAAATTCCTTTTTCTTTATTCCCGACTAAAATGGATAAGTTCGCATTTATAGACCTTAAATTCAATCTGCAAAATTTTGGCCCATTCACTGAACCTTGCCATATCCATTTGTAAATTCCTGATTCCTTCATTGCAACTTACAAAATTATTGCAAGTGTTTTCATCCCAGCATCCAAGTTGTTAACATGGAGTATTAATAGTCTGGGCAAGGACTGAACCCTGTATCACCACTGGTTACATACTGAATGGTGGAGGGTGATAGGCTGAAAGGCTTACTCCTGCTCTTAGTTTCTCTGCTTTCCTTGAGACCCAGGAATTCAATTTTGGGTGTTTGGCGGTTTAGGGATTTAGCATCTAATCCGTTTTATGACTCAAAATTCCTCTGATGTAGTTTTCCCTCTTGCTGTCGCCACTTTCTCCCCATATCCTTTGATCCCTTTAGCCCTGAGAAATATATCTAACTCCTTCTTGAAAATATTCAATATTTCGCTCTCAATGAATTTCTGTGACAGAAAATTCAACAGGCTCCTCATTCTCTGGTTGAAGACATTTCTCCCCACCTAGTTCTGAATAGGCCTACCTCATATCGTTAGACTGTGACCTCCTGGTCTGGACTCCCCCAGTTATCAGGAACATCCTTCCTATGTTTACCCAACTGTGGGATGTCACTCCCAGGGCCTGTCTCTTCTCTTCCACCGTGTTTAACCTCGAGCTGGTTCTCTGCCACACCTTCCTATGTTTACCCTCACTCTTTCCCCAACTGTTTAATCATTCAATCTTTTCAATCTCTAACCTCACTGCTCACCTCTCCCCACATCTTTCTCTCTATCTGTCTCAGCCCTGTGGCACCCTGTTGTTTCTGACTGAGGGTCATTCAATCTACCTAACACTATCACTCTCCCTCCATCACTAGCTCTCTTTTGCATCTCTCTCTCTCTCTGGCTGCTCTTCTCTCATTCTCTCCCGCAATTTCTCTCCGTCCCGCTCTCTGTCTGTCTCTCCATGGGATTACTCTCCCTGTCTGTCCATCTCTGTCTCTCTCCCTGGATATTTTTACTCTCCCTCCTGTGTCTGTCCTTTTATCTGTTTCTCCCTGTGATTTCTCCTCCTCTGCCTGGCCTTCTCTCTCTTACTGTGTCCCCTCTCTCTCTCAATCACTCTCCCTGGGGTTTTGCTCCCTCCCAATCTCTGTTCCTGGTTTCTCCTAGTGGGTTTTCTCTCTCTCTCTGCCTTTCTATCTATTTTTCCTTTTCTCATTTTTCTGTCTGGGTTTACACACACTCTCTCCCCGCACTTCGTTTTCTTTCTCTCTTCTCTTCTATGTTTCTCTCTGTCTCACTTTCTACCCTGGGATCTTCCTCTGTCCTTTGTTGACTCTGCCTGGGTATTTCTCTCTCTTTCTGTGGTTTCACATTCTGTCTGTCGTTCTTTGTCTCTGTCACTTGGCAGTTTTCTCCTCTCTATCTCTGTCTTTCAGTTTCACTCCCCAGGATCATTCTCTGTCCTTGGCTCTCTCTCACTCACTTTCTCTTCTGCTCCCTCTCAGACCCTCTGACTCTCTCCCTGGACTCTGTCTTTCCCTCTGTCTTCATCTCGCACTGTCTTTCTTTCTCTCTCTCTCTCTCTCACACTCTCTCTCTCTCTCTCTCTCTCTCCCCCCCGTCTCTCCCCCTCTCCGTCCTGCTGTTCGTGTCCCTGAGGTAAGTTTGGACTCAGTGCCACATGATGCTGCATATTTTCTTAACACAGTGGGATCTGTCTGCTCCCCTTGGCTCCAATTATTGTCCAAACTGGACGGGCGACAAAGCACTTTTCTCACTGTAGCGTTGGTGTGGGGAAGAAGCCTGGGACCTGGAATCTTCCTGAGCAGTGAGGCAATCAGCTAAAAGACCAGTTTGTCTCTGCACATGCTCTCTGTATCTGCCACAGTAAGTTGGGGAGGTGGGGAGGAAGTTGCAAAGGTTTAAGCGGCAATTAGACTGGGGCAAGGGGGCAATATTTAATGGAACAAAATATTTGCGTGCAGCACAATATTTAGTCAGGCAAAATAGTTAGGGGTGGCAGTAGTTGGGGGAATGTCAAGGGCATTTGGGGGCAGTCCCACAAAAAATTTGGGTGGGGTGGAGAAGCATGATTGAGGCGGAGGCAAACACTGAGGGCACAAAATGAGGGCAATTATGATCAAGCCCCATTTGTGACACCCCAACTCTGGGCACCAAAATTGGTAGGTGCAAAATTGTGGAGGGCAAAATTAGCAAGTGCATAATTTGGCAGGGACGCAAAATTGCAAGGTGTAAAATTGTCAGGGGCAAGGTGGGAGGTGTGCAAATTTGAGGGGGTTGAAAATTGTAGGGTGGGGGAGAGTATTTAGGGTGTTTGCAAATTGGGGTGGGTACATAACTGGGTGGGGGAGTATTTGCAGAAGATGCAAACTGGAGAGGGGCCTGGATAAAGCACCTTTCCTTAGTGAGTGGGATGGTAGCAGGGTGCAGCTGGAGACTGAGATCTTGCTGTGCATCAGAACAGTCAGTCACAGTTAGGTCAGTCCACACAGACTCATTTAGCCCTGTCCCAAGGCATGGGGCTCAGTGAGGGGGTGGATATAATACACAGTGGGAGTTAAAAGAGGGGTTATTATTTTGGGGCTAATGGACGGGTAAGTTCAGGCATGGAGAGAAGAAGCTGGATGTGATGGAGGAGAGATAACAAAGTGTCGAGCTGGATGAACAGAGCAGGCCAAGCAGCATCAGAGGAGCAGGAAAGCTGACCCTTCTTCAGAAATGGGGGAGGGTAAGGGGGTTCTGAAGTAAATAAGGAGAGAGGTGGAGGTGGATAGAAGATGGATAGAGGAGAAGATAGGTGGAGAGAAGACAGACAGGTTATAGAGGTGGGGTGGAGCCAGTAAGGGTGAGTGTAGGTGGGGTGTTAGTGAGGGGATAGGTCAATCCAGGGAGGACGGACAGGTCAAGGGGGCGGGATGAGGCTAGTAGGTAGGAGATGGGGGTGGGGCTTGAGGTGGATGGAGGGAATAGATGGGAGGAAGGGATGAGCTGGGCTGGTTTTGGGATGTGGTAGGAGGAAGGGAGGTTTTGGAGCTTGTGAAGTTCACATTGATACCATTGGGCTACAGGGTTCCCAAGCGGAATATGAGTTGCTGTTCCTGCAACCTTCAGGTGGCATTGTTGTGGCACTGCAGGAGGCCCAGGATGGACATGTCGTCTGTGGAAGGGGAGGGGGAGTTGAAATGGTTCGCGACAGGGTGGCGCAGTTGTTTAGCGTGAACCGAGTGTAGGTGTTCTGCAAAACGGTCCCCGAGCCTCTGCTTGGTTTACCCGTTGCAGAGGAGGCCACAATGGGAACAGCAGATGCAGTATACCACATTAGCAGATGTACAGGGGAACATCTGCTTGATGTGTAAAGTTTTCTTGGGGCCTGGGATGGGGGTTAGGTGGGAGGTGTAGGGGCAGGTGTAGCACTTCCTGCGGTTGCAGGGAAAAGTGCTCGTTGACGTGGGGCTGGAGGGGAGTGTGGAGTGGACAAGGTAGTCACAGAGAGAGTGGTCCCTCCAGAAAGCAGATAAGGGTGGGGAGGGATAAATGTCTTTGGTGGTGCAGTCGGATTGCAGATGGAGGAAATGTCAGACGATGATGCGTTGGATCCGGAGGTTGGTGGGGTGGTATGTGAGAATGAGGGGGATTCTGTTTTGGTTTTTATTGTGGGGAGGGGGTGTGAGGGATGAGTTGTGGGCAATGCAGAAGACACTTTCGAGGGCATTCCCGACCACTGAGGGGGGAAGTCGCGGCCCTTGAAAAACGAGGACATCTGAGATGTGCAGGAGTGGAATGCCTCATACCGGGGCCAGATGTGGCAGAGGCGAAGGAATTGGGAATCGTGATGGTGTTTTTGCAGGAAGGTGGGTGGGAGGAGGTATATTCTATATAGCTGTGGGAGTTGGTTGGCTTAAAATGGATATCAGTTTCTAGGTGGTTGCCGGAGATGGAGACAGAGAGGTCCAGGAAGGAGAGAGAGGTATTAGAGATGGCCCAGGTGAACTTGAGGCTGGGGTGGAAGGTGTTGGTGAAGTGGTTGAACTGTTCGAGCTCCTCCAATACAGTCATCAATGTAACGGAGGAAGAGGTGGGGTTTAGGGTCAGTGCAGGTGCAGAAGAGGGACTGTTCCATGTACCCTACAAAGCGGCGGGCATAGCTTGGGCCCATGTGGGTACCCATGACCACCCCCTTTGTCTGTAGGAAGTGGGAGGAATTGAAAGAGAAGTTGAGGGTGAGGACAAGTTCGGCCAAGTGGATGAGGGTGTCATTGGAGGGGGACTGGTGGGGCCTGTGGGACAGGAAGAAGTGGAGGGCCTTGAGACCATCTGCATGGGGAATGCAGGTGTGCAGGGGCTGGACGTCCATGGTAAAAATGAGGTGTTGGGGGCCGGGGAATTGGAAGTTCTGGAGCAGGTGGAGGGCGTGGGTGGTGTCACGGATGTAGGTAGGGAATTCCTGGACTAAGGGGGAGAAAACCGGGTCCAGATAGGTGGAGATGAGTTCAGTGGGGCAGGAGCAGGCGGAGACAATCGGTCGACCAGGGCAGCCAGGTTTGTGGATTTTGGGAAGGAGATAGAAGCAGGCGGTGCGGGGTTGGGGAACGATGAGGTTAGAGGCTGTGGATGGGAGGTCACTTGAAGTGATGAGGTTGTGGATGGTTTGGGATATGACGGTTTGATAGTTTGGGGTCATGATCAAAGGGGCGGTAGGAGGAGGTGTCGGAGAGTTGGCGCCTGGCCTTGGCGATGTAGAGTTCAGTGTGCCACACTACAACTGCGCCTCCCTTGTCTGTGGGTTTTACGGTGAGGTTGGGATTGGAGCGGAGGGCTGCATGTTCTGCGGGGTAGAGGTTGGAGTGTGTGAGAGGGGTGGAGAGGTTGAGGTGACTGATGTCACAACGGCAGTTGGAGATGAAGAGATCGAGAGAGGATAGGAGGTCTTGGAGTTGTGTAAGGACGTGTTGGGGATAAGGTGGGAAAAAGGCAATGACAGTGAATGAAGGGAGGAGTTTGGGGAGGGCAAATTTGGGAGGAGTTTGGGGAATTTAAATGGGGGGTAGGCATGTAATTTGGGGGGACATAGTATTTGGGGGAGTTAAAAACTGGAGGGGGGTAGATAAAGCACATCTCAGAGGGGTGAGAGAGGACGGGGTCTTGGGATCTTGCTGTGCAATAAGTCTCCGCACGTATTCAGTGCATCCTGCACAAGAGAGGGACCATGCAGGGGTGAATTTGGAGGAGCAGGTAAAGCTTTGGGGAGGGTTAATTGTTCAAAACTGGGATTGAGTTTGAAATATGACTCTCACTCTCTCACAGAGAGACAACAACACACAAATACTCATGCCTGGTCAGTCCACATGCTAAAAAGATAATGACCAATTGAGTCAACCCTAAACAACCCCCCAGTCGGTTACTCAAAGCCCATCTCCTCCCAAATCCAGTTCATCCAGTCAGTCCCAGCAACCTGTACCTGGAACACAACTCCCCCATGTATGGAAGACACCAACAGAGGGTCAATGGTTTACCTTGGTCTGCCCCTGTCCTTGCCCCACCATAACTGGGTCCAGACATGGAATGCATAAGATTACGAAACAAATGTATTTCATTCCTACGAATATGTTAGGGGATATTACAAGTCTTTGCATTAACAGTCAATGATGGGAGATAGCTGCTTGACACACAACACAAACTGTGTTGAAAATATTTACTCTCAGGACAGTGTCAATGATCGCACACAAACCACCCGCAATCTCTCTCTGCTGTCACTGATGAAATATTAATTCATTGCACCCACTGGGGTCAAATGAATACAACTGATATCACCCACTCAAATAGAGTTTCCCCAGTTCCCGCATGAACATTTATCTTCCAACTTGCTGCTCTGATGAGCAATTGGCATTAAAATCGGTAGCTTTTAAAAGTGACCTTTCAAAAATTTAAAGGGCAGCACCATGACTCAGCAGTTAGTACTGCTGTCACACAGCACCAAAAAAAGCAGCAATTGAAAGGGTTTAGTGACAAAGAAAGGCAAGTTGGAAGATAAATGTTCATGCGGGTAGAAGGAAGGAACATTCAAGTGATGTTAGTGCCTGGAATCAAACAAAAATGTTTGATTTCTGTTTGAACAGTATTGCAAGAATACTTAACTGGATTGTAAAAGTTCTCAAAGACTCCTGAATAAGATGGTTTGGCAGTCATCAAATGCCTGGATTAAAAGAGATGATAGAAACAGCAAATATAGCAGTAGGAATTGGGGGTAATTCAATTAAGTATATTAATTTGGAATTCATACAAGTTATAACAAAGGTATGTGCAGATAGGACCAATATATGAGGGAATGAATTTGGTTTGGAACAATTAAACATTTGGGAACTCTAAGAAAGATAGTAAGTAATATCACCAAGTTTGAAGGAAAAGGGAACAATAGGATCTTTTAAGTTCTTTTGAGTTGATTGATAAAGTATTTATGTTTAAATACCAGGAATTAAGAATTAGAAATAATTTCTGTTTGAGTGAAGTAATCTGGAGGTTGGCAGTACCATCAGAGAGACAGACAGTAGCCATCACATCTTCAGGTGTGGTAGACAGAAGAAATAATGCGTTGAAAACAAATCGAAATGTCGGGTACAAATTATTCCACTCAACATGCTGCCACACTGAACGGGCTAACAGACAGTAGGCAAGCCTTTGGAGAGGACATGATTGTACGGCAGTATGGGGGTACAGGTGCATCACTTTGAGGAGACATATCTAGAGCATGAGACAATAATTAAGGAACTAGAAGAAGATGCTAGAGGACCACTACAGGCTACAACCATAATATTTAAAGCACATTAGACAGGAACAGACGTTATCTGGTCAGATAACTGAGGGGCAGACATGACACAAAGCAAGCAGCCGCAACAGGCCCCAAACAACAAGTGACAGTTGAGTTTGTGAAAGTATAAACAGTATAGAAGAGGAGGAGGAAAAACATGGAATAGCACAAAGTCACCGACGACTCTAGTGAAGAGAAGAAAGGTAGCAGCAGCATGTTGCATTCACTTTAACTGCAGCATGCCACAAAAGTACACACCATGGGAGGGAAGCCATGTTGAGGAGGAAGGGCAGATTCTTGTGGTGGTGAGGAATGGGAAAGAAACATGGCAAAACACTGTTGACGCACGTTACCTGGAAACACCAAACAAGGTCCCCATGTTGGACCAGCCCTGACCAAAGGAGACATTGGAGCTGTTACAAATATATTCCTCAGGACCCTCCCACCCCACCCACTGAGCCAGGGAAAGATCTATTGTTTGGTCATTATTGACCTATTTACAATGTGGATGAATCCTCTTTCACACGAGACCGTTCAACCACACCTGTCACTCAAGTAAGGTAGAAAAGGTAAACCCCAAGATGTGGAATGCAATTACAGATGGATTCAGATCACAATGATCTTTTTAAAGATTAAGTAGTGATTAAGAGGCTACAAGTAGTTAAGAAGACGAATGGAATTTTGATCTTTATTGTGGGAAGGAATGATTTGGAGTTTAAATGAGGCAAGTCTTAGAACAATCACAGAAGGGTTGGTGAATTTGCACCCAGAGATTGTGTACAGTTTTGTAGCTTAAGAAAAGAGATATCAGCACAAGAGGCAGATCAAAAGAGGGTTACTTGGCCGATTTGTGGGATGTGTGACTCATCAAGGACAGTGACACAGATTAGGCTTTTATGCTTTTAAAATAAAAGAATGAGGAAAGATCTTATTGAAATGTATTTTGGGGGTGGGTTTGACAGAGTAGATGTTGAGGAGCTAGTTCCACAAATGGGGCAAGTCTTAAACTAGGGGCTATAGTTACAGCATAATGGAAAACGTACTTAAAACTGAAATGCAAAAGAATTTATTTTCTCAGACAATCGTGAATTTTTGGAATTCTCTACACAAGAGAGTGGTGGAGGCTGGATCAATGAAAGTATCTAAAGAGGAAGTAGGTGGATTTTTGAAATATCAGGGTGTTATGAGCTATGAGGAGCTAGCAGTAGAGATGACTTGACTCTTGAGGTAGAACAGCTTCAATCTTATATCTGGCAGGGCAGTCTTGAGGGGCTCCTATTTCTTAAGTTCTTAAGAAGATTGTAAGTTGCTGGGAATCAAACAAAGGTTTCATAGTCCCAACCACCTGCCGATCTTAGGAATGGTAATATGAATTAATAGGGCATGACAGAACATTCGCTAAAACCATACACAAGACAGGGCAGAGTTGGACAGATTTGCTGTCACGTATCTGAAACAGAACTCAGGACAACACTCTGAACAAATGAATTAATTCTGTATGAGTTAATGACTGTGGGGTGATGAGATTGCTGGAAATGTTGTGGCTAGAAGCAAGGAATGATGATCTACAAGATAAAAGGAGTTTGACGATCTGGGAATAGCTGCACGATTGAGACAAGAGGACCAGGATCAGCCAATATAAATGCCAAGTCAGAGAGGACACTAGAGTGCCCCCATAGTGACAGATAATTTGTCTTTATGCCAAACTGTTACTGCTGTGTGCAGCCAGTGTCACCAAATCATGTTACCTGTAGCAATGGCTGCCCATTGCAAGACTGACCTGAAACAACTGAGCAAAGGATCTAAGTGTATGAGCATCCTCCTTATAATGAAAACGAAAACCTTGTGAAGTCAGTTAATTGCCTGTTTAAGGGAGTTAATTACCTTTCCTCTGGGTTCAAGCATGACCTCCTATCAGCCAGACCACCACCAGTAATTTCTGAGGAAGGATTACTGGACACGAAACATTAACTCTGATTTCTTTCTTCACAGATGCTGCCAGACCTGCTGAGCTTTTCCAGAAACTTGTGCTTTTGTCACCTCCTGTAATATCCACTTCTAAAGTGAAAGCATTGAGCTTTCCCCTCCACCCCTGTTGCAGACATTTTTACACAAATCCCAGGCCTTAGCCCATCTCTACATTGCTGACACAGTTCGGGCTCTCGTCTTCAGGCCTCCCAATACTTTATCCCCTTTTTGCTTTGCACCATCTGTATTTTTCTATATCTCCTTTCCTGCCTTCTATCACTCACAGTCCACTTTGCTTTGTCCTTCCCTCTCCATACTCACTGCCTAAATACATTTTCTTTTTGTTCATTCACGTGACTGGGTTTTGCTGGTTGGCCAGCATTAATTGCCGGTCCCTAGCTGTCCTTGAGAAGGTGGCGAATCATTGCAATCCACATGCTGTAGTCTGACCTATAATGCTGTTAGGTAGGGAATTCCAAGAATTTGACCCAGTGACAGTGAAGGAATTGTAGCAGGGTTCCAAGTCAGGATATTGAGCAGCTTGAGGGGAGCTTGAAGGTGGTGTTGTTCATTTGTTTCTGCTGTCCTTGGCCTTCTAGATGGGAGTGAGCAAGGATTTTGCTGCCTCAGGTTCTTTGGTGATTCTATCACTGCATCTTGGAGATAAAACACACTGCTGCTACTGAGTGTTGGTAGTGGTGGTTGGGGATATTTGTGGATGTGGCGCCAATCAAGTGTGCTGCTTTGTCTTTGATGCTGTCAAAAGCTGGAAGTGGTGTTGGACCTGCATCTCTCCAGGTAAGTTTCTCCCATCACACTCCTGACTTGCACCATATAGCTAGTGGGCGGCTTTGAGGGGTCAGTTGAGTTGCTCACCGCAGTATTCCTAACCACTGACCTGCTCTTACGGTACTTACATTGCAAATCCAGTTGGAGTTTCTGGTCAATTGTAATCCGAAGAATATTGAGAGTGGCAGATTCAATGATGGGAGCACAAGTGAATGTCAGAGAGTAGTAGTGGTTAGATTGTCCCATATTGGAGATGGTCCTTGCCTGTTACTGGTGAGAATGTTATTTGCTTAAAATAATTGGCATATCTAGCTTTTACCAGTTCTGAACAAAGATCACAGTACTAAAACAGAATCTTGTGGGGCCTTGAACAATGTAGACAAAAAGGAGAAACCTGGGAAAGTCACATGAGAAGGCTAGCGAGGTCTATCTTAACATCAAACTATTTGAATTTTCCAGGTGTCAACAAGAAATTCTCACTAGGGAGTGATAAAATGCCTATGAATAGAGATCATTCCTTCTTGTCAGCCTAATTGACTGCATCCACATGGCGCAGCTCTGATCCATTTACAATCTGCTTATGCACCCTAAAGCTGCATCTCAGGTCCCACCAGAGATTATCATTGCAATACTACTGCAAAGACACTTTGTGCTCACTGACAGGCACCAAGCTGGTGGATCAGATCAGAGTACCTCTGAGGCTCAAAGTGACGGTATGCTATCCAGATGCTCACAGCGTCCCTGCCTCTTTAAGCAAAAGATACCAAGCATACATTACTGCTTATTACTTCCACTCTAAACAATAGGCAAGATAAGGAAATTTATATGTGAACAGTACACAGTCAAAGGGCAATCAGGGGCAGCCTCCAATACCAGTCCAAGAGCTTGGAAATGGTCAGTCAGCTGCTTGGAGTGGTCAGAGTAAGGATCCTCCCCACATTAGGAGCAAGGAGTTGAATAGTGGGCAGCCCACCACCTATCGTGGCTCTCTCTGCCTTATTGTGAGTGATATTCTCCTGAAATTAAATAAGGGAACTAAGGGAAACAAAAGTGATTGGAACTGCTGTTACAGGTCACAAGGGTGGGGAAAGTTTGATGAGGTCTTCTGAGTAGTCAGCACAGAGGCTATGCAGGGTTAATGATGTGGGGGTACTGAGTGTGGAACAGCGAGTGAGAGAAGATGCTGCACGCGATAGTGAGTACTAGAGTGGGTGCGAGGTGTACACAGGAGCAGAGACAGAGTGAGTACGAGGTAGCGGAGAATAGATTGTGTGATTGTGTGGTGGATCAGAGAAAATCATTGCCCTTCCTCCTACACTGCAGGGGATTTCTCCAGATGGCTGAGACCACTTTGATCCAGGTGACACCCTCAGACCAGGCTGGCAGAGTCTGGTGTTGTGGCCTACTCTGTCAGTTCTGGTGAGAGAGGAACTTTCCTCTTCTGCACAACCCCATTCAGTAGGACCTCCAGGCACCTAACAGTAAAGCAGGGCGCCAAATTCCCCTTATCTGCTTGTCCACGACAAATGTCAGAATCTGTGAAGAGAAATTCTGGACTGCTCTGACTGGGTGCACAATTACCTTTTAAAGATGTGCCAGGAATGCCAGTCCATTCTAGGATACACAGGCACTGACAGGTGTTGAAATCGGCCTAGCAACAGACGAGAGGGGTGCTATAGAGGCGGGGTAGGTAGTTAATGAGGCAAGATTGGGAAGATAGCACAAGAAAACTCATGAGATCTCAAGGACAGAAATCCTTGATGAAACACATTAAAATTGAGACTGAGCTATAAGAAAGATTGAGCCTGTTAACTTGCTTCACAATTGATCGTTAATCAAAAATCACAAAGTCAGTTCTTACAGACAGAAAGGCCATAAAATAATTCAATTCACCCTGCCCTTGTCTTCATTTGTAATTTGATACAGATGCAATGACAAATTACAGCATTAGATCTCAACATCAGGTGATCCTGTAACTACCAACAACTGTGATGTCGTCTTTCTAGTGTTCTGCCCATGACGTCCCACTGTTTGATATTAATACTATTACACATACACATAATATTTAACATTATAGATAAGACAATGAAAATGACCAATGTCAGACATCCAGTTATTGTAAACAGTCTATCATTCTGCTACTTACCCCAGTCTCTCTATTTTACAGCCTGGATTCTCCAGAGCTGCGCACAGTAATCTCATTCCAGAATCTCCTAGGTTATTACCACTCAGTCTAAACATAGAGAGAGAGTGAAAAATGCATCAATATGGACAGGATTTTCACCAGGAGGCTGAAAAATAGGAGCTAGTTTTGGTTTTGTGTTGGTATAAAAGCATTTTTTAAATTATAGACTGAAAAGGGAAAACAACGCTGTTAACATCAAGAATTATAGAAGGGATTGCAGCACTCCAACACAAGTTGCCAGCACTCATTCGGAGTGGCATTTGCACTGCTGCTTTGTTCACTCAGGGAGGAAGATGGCTGCAGACAGGCTGGTCCCACAGGGGATGTAGAAAATGATATTTGGCCTGCAACAAGTAGCTGTGTGGTTTGTGGAGCTGTGACCAGCTGTGGATGACAAAGGCCACCTGTCCGCAACAAACATACATGGGAGCAGACTGTCAGAAAATCCTGTTGTTTAGCATTGAGAATTTTATCAGAGATTGTCCCCTGTGCACAAGATCCTATCAATGTTCTGGACAATTAATGATTTGAAGTCTTTAAAACAACAGGCTTCTTCTTTAACTGAACTGTGATCCATTTAAAGGATTAGATTAGATTTCCTACAGTGTGGAAACAGGCCCTTCGGCCCAACAACTCCACACTACCCCTTGAAGCATCCCACCCAGACCCATCCCCCTATAACTCACACACCCCTGAACGCTATGGGCAATTTAGCATGGCCAATCCACCTAACCTGCACATTCTCCCTGTGCCTGCATGGGCTTTCTCTGGGTGCTCCAGTTTCCTCCCACAGTCCAAAGATGTGCAGACTAGGTGGACTGGTCGTGCTAATTTGCCCGTAGTGTTCAGGGGTGTGTGAGTTATAGGGGGATGGGTCTGGGTGGGATGCTTCAAGGG
The DNA here is from genome assembly GCF_030684315.1 of Stegostoma tigrinum. Taxonomy (NCBI): domain Eukaryota; kingdom Metazoa; phylum Chordata; class Chondrichthyes; order Orectolobiformes; family Stegostomatidae; genus Stegostoma; species Stegostoma tigrinum. Next base: position 12,467,873 of record NC_081399.1, on the reverse strand, counting down.
GTAATGTGGGCTTGTTGGGCCGAAGGGCCTGTTTCCACACTGTAGGGCATCTAATCTAATTACAATCCTACTATTCTTCCCAATATCTGTGATCTAACTGTAGTATCAATGCATCAAAGTGATCATCCCTTCTATTCCTGAGTTCCACCTACTTAGCTGCACTGGGCAATCCCGCAGTACCGCCAAAGCAAAACACCACTCCTCTTCTCTTTTGCTAAGTTGCAGCACGTTCTCGAGCTCAAGTCTTCAGTACTGTTGCTGGAATATTGTCAGGGCCCTTACCCTTTGCAGCATCTAATGCCTTTAATTGATCGTTGATTTGATGTGAGTCAATTTGGCTGAAGAGTGGCATCTCTGATACTGGGTACCTGTGGTGGAGGCCAAAATGGTTCACCCTCTTCTGTCTCAAGATTTTTGTGAATATTTCAGCTTCATCTTTCACACAGATGTTCTAGGCTCTTCCATTATTGAGAATGGGGATAATTACACAGCCTCCTCCTCCAGTGAGTTATTTTAATTGTCATCTACCAGTCAGGACTAGATGTGGAAGAATTGCAGAGCTTAGATCTGATCTGTTAGTTGTGAGATCGCTTAGCCCTGCCTGTCACATGCTACTGATATTGTCTGGCATGCAAACAGTCCTTGGAAGTTTCAAGCTGGCACCTCATTTTCAGGTAAGCATGGTTCTCCTGGCATACCCTCTTACATTCTCCATTGAACAAGGGTCGGTCCCCTGGCTTGATGGTAATGGTAGAGTGGGGGTTATGCCAGGCCATGAGGTTACAGTTTGTGTTGGACTATAATGCTACTGCAGCTGGCCTGCAGCGCCTCCTGGATGCCCAGTCTTGAGTTGCTAGATCTGTTGGAAGTCTGTCCCATCTAGCACGGTGACAGTGCTGTACAACATGATGTAAGGTACTATCAATGTGAATGTAGGACTTTGTCTCCACAAGGGCTGTGTGGTAGTTACTCTAAGTGATACAGTCGTGGATAGACGCGTCAGCAGTTGGCAGTTTGGAGAGGATGAGGTCAAGTATGTTTGTTCATTCTTGTTGTTTCCCTCACTACCTGTGGTAGATTTCCTCCCGCAGTCCAAAGATGTGCAGGCTAGGTGGATCGGCCATGCTAAATTGCCCGTAGTGTTCAGGGGTGTATGGGTTATAGAGGGATGGGTCTGGGTGGGATGCTTCAAGGGGTAGTGTGGAGTTGTTGGGCCGAAGGGCCTGTTTCCACACTGTATGGAATCTAATCTAATCGAAAAAAAAATCTGGAAAGGGTGCAAAGAAGATTCGCAAGGAAGATACCAAAACTGGGAGGTTTGAGTTATAAGGAGAGGCTGCATAGGATGGGTCTTTTGTCCCTGGAGCATGCGAGACTGTGGGATGAGCTTAGAGGTTTAACAAATGAGGGTCATAGATAAGGTGAATGACCAAGGTCTTTTCCCGAGGGTGCAAGAGTCCAAAGCTTGAGGGCATATGTTGAAGGTAAAAGTGGAATGATTTAAAACGGATCTGAGAGGCATATTTTTTCACACAGATGGTGGTGCATACACGGAAAGAATTGCCAAAGGAAGTGGTAGAGGTGGATACAATTACAACATTTAAAAGACATTTGGAAAGGAACTTGGAACCTGGTACAGGAAAGGTTAAGAGGAATATGAGCTAAATGCAGCCAAATGGAACAAGGTTAGTTTAGTAAACCTGGTCGACATTATCAAGTTGGACCAAAGGTGCTGTTTCTGTGCAGTATGACCCCATGACTCCAGTTTCTACAAGTTGTTCCACGACAGCCAGAACAGTGGGACCTACCCAGTAATAAAGAAAATGCCCAGGTACATCCTGAGCACATAAACCCAACAAATTACCACCCCATCAGTCTCTGCTCGATCAATAAAAGTGACCAAGTTGTCTTCAACAGTGCTGTCAAGCAGTACCTGTTCAACAACAAACAGCCCGCTCAGTAACACCCAACAAGTCTACACCGGCCCACAGAGAATCCCACACACACCCATCCCCCTATAAGTCACCAAATCTACACATCCCTGAACATTACGAGCAATTTAGCATGGCCAATCCACCTAGCCTGCACATCTTTGGACTTTGGGAGGAAACCAGGGCACCCGGAGAATGTGCAAACTCCACACAGACAGCCACTGGAGGGTAGAATGTGGGGAGGATGGAGAGTGGTGCTGTAAGCCACTGTGCTGCACACAGTGTTCCTCACTTTTTCTATTGTTATTCTCAGATTAGGTCAAACAGTTTCTGTTTGAATCTCCCACTCTGTGTTGTAAAATAATAACATCTCAATATGTCTCATTTCTTCGCTTCTTTCCCTCGTGTTGAAATTGGAACAAATCAAAGCAAGTGAACTATGGACCTATCAGGCAGACGTCAGTTGTTGGAAAGATGCTGGAAGCATTGGAGATACCTTTAACGATTTATAGAAAAAGGAAAAGGCCATTAGAAATTCACAACGTAGCTTCTAAAAAAATACGAACTCTACCCAATATATTTGATGATATAAGGAAGTCACAGGTATCGTTGACAAAGGCAATCTGGTGCGAGATTTGCAGAAAAGTTTTGATAAGATTCCTTGTACTAGCTTGCTTCATACCATGAAATTTTGTTGTGTTGTAGAAATCTGACGCTCTGAAATAAGAACAGTATTTGATCCAACTTTAAAACTGAGGAATTAACAGGGGCTTTTGAGCTTGAAGACACGTTATAAATGATCTGCCCACATTGACAGGTTAGACAGAGGATCTCGATCGGCGCAGGCTTGGAGGGCCAAAGGGCCTGTTCCTGTGCTGTAATTTTCTTTGTTCTTTGTAGGATCAGCTCTGGCATGCAAATACTCAAATAGCGTTAATGAGCTGGACAGTGGTGTGGGGAGCACAGTAAGTAAATCTAAGTTGATACCAGCATTTGTGAAAATAAAGAGGACAATCATACAGGAAAAAAAATAAATGTGAGTAATTGATTTCATTCCATTTTCTTTGAACTTACCAGCAGTATCGTTCATGTTGGTCAGAATAATGCAGAATAAGTATTTATAGGAAACAACAGAGAGAGTGAGTGAAAAAAAAATCTTGATGTCAAAGCACGCAGCTCAGGAAAAATCATTAGCATTGTTATGATGAAAGTTTATACTGATTATTTTGGGTCATGGAGTCTAAGTTTAGAGGTAAAGAGGATTTTAGTTTTCTGTGCTGTGAAAATATAAATCAGATTTTAGTAAAAAGAAAGGTCAAGAAGTTATTTGGAAAAGTGAGTTAAGACAGCTTTCCTAAGAATTCACATGACTTAAAAGGTAACCATCGTGTTTAGAACCAGGTGGATCTTGTTAACCTGGGCCTATCAGGAAGTCTGGCTGACCAATATAACCAGGGGATTTAGTTGAGGGGGGGCTGACTCTGAGCAGGTGTGCTGATGCTGTATTTGGCTGTTGGGGGGAGGTGAAACTGGGTGACTTTGTATTGGTATTTTTGATGAGGTTGAGATGACTGGCAGAGGCCTGTGATTTTGAGTTAACACTGACTGAGATGCTGACAGACTGTTTGTTTGGTATGTGTGATTAATGGCATAACCATGCAGAAGGGCCTACCAGCTGAAAGTCAACTGGGCTTCAAACAGGCACTACAACTGGTTCTGTTATCAGAAAATGTGGCAAGTGGAGCATGAGAGCTACAGAGTATCCCAATTGACATGGCCTCCCCTACCTCTCTAAGTGAACTTAGGGAACACCACTTGAATGGAGGCAATTGCAGGGCATATCCTGAGCAGAGGGACCAAAGGCCAACCCAAAATGGAACCCCACAACAAAGCCAAGCCTTGGCCAAGTTGCTTAAAAATGTCTTCAGGATCTGGGCCAGTAAACCAATATAGTTACTGCTGGTATGTGGGCTTGAGACAGCAAAGCAGTTCTACAAGGCCTGACTTGAATTAGAAAGCTCATGGGCTAGTACCCAGGAGAGTGTACAGCCTGGAAAGTCCCCTGACATGTGGGTTAGAACAATGGAACTGCTTAGTAACATCTAAATCAGAACCAATTTAAATTAATGTTTGATTATTGCTTCCTGATCATGTAATGTGGCCTTCGCCCCTTTGATAATCCTGAGTCTGTTCTGAAAATCTCCTGGGTATTTCACTGAGGTAGCTGTTTGCTAATTGAAAAATGTTGACACACTGCCCCTCCCTTCTTTCTCCTTTCCTCTCCCCCCCCCCCCCAAAAAAAATCAAGGCGAATCTTTCTCAGCCAATACCACCCTGGCTATTTATTCTTTCAATTTCCCCTGTGATTTTATAAACCTCTGATGCTCCAGGAAAAATAGCCCCAGTCTGTTCAACCTCTCCTGATATCTCAAACCCTCCAACCCTAGCAACATCCTTGTAAATCTTTTCTGAACCTTTCAACTTTCACAACATCTTCCTAATAGCCAGGAGAGCAGATTGTTTAAGCCACTTGTGGGATAATGTATTCAATGTTCTGTACAGTCAGATCATAACCTCCCAACTCCTATACCCAATGCACTGAACAATAAAGATAAATGTACCAAACACCTCATTCGCTATCCTGTCTACCTGCTACTCCACTTTCAAGGAACGATGAACCTGCACTCCAACGTTTCTTAGATAATGAAATGTGAGGTTGGATGAACACAGCAGGCCCAGCAGCATCTCAGGAGCACAAAAGCTGACGTTTCGGGCCTAGAACCTCCAAAGTTTCTTGTTCAGTCACACTCCCCAGGGTCTTACCATTAAGTGTTCAAATCCTGCCCTGATTTGCCTTACCAAATTGTAACACCTCATTTTATCTAAATTAAACTCCATCTACTACTCAGCACATTTGCCCATCTGATCACGGTCCTATTGTTCTGTGAGGGAACATTTTTCACTGTCCACTGCACAACCAACTTTTGTGTCATCTACAACCTTACTAACCATCAAGTAATTTTAACATGAAAGAAATGAGACTTCTTTTGATGAAGTGGCTGTTTAGGATAACTGAAAGAATGGTCAAATTCTTCTGACTGCCATTTTTACAATCTTTTGAAATCGTCTCACATCGATCTGTCTTTTTCTGCAGTAAATGTCTTAATTTTTTAAAAGTACATCGGCAGTCTCATGTAAATATGCTCAGTGACTGTCACATCATCAAACTGTGAAATAAATAAAATATATGATTCCTCAGCATGTCAGGGTTTAATTGAGAATTTTGCCACCTATCAGGAGATTCCTTAGATGTAATATTGAATGGTGAGAGAAAGGAAGGCAAGGAACAATTGCTTGTTCATGATGATTGAGGCTTTGTGGAGTGGGATCAGTGTGATGGCCACCTATTTTCTTCCTACTCCCTATTTTGATTTGTTTATTGTTGAAAGGGTTTTATGTGTATAGAAAACCTTTAATATCTGGCCCCAAGGCCTTCCTTTTTTGTTACGATGAACCCAGCATCTGTGGCACACTCAAGGTGTACATTAGGATTCAGGGAAAATGGAGATCCTGCCTGATATAAGACATCAGGTGCAAAAACAACCAGCAGATGGATTGAGGGGAGGTGATAGTCTAGTAGGAGTACTGTTAGGCTATTAATGCAGAATCTCGGCTAATGTTCTGGGGCTTGAATCCCGCCATGGCACATGGTGGAAATTGAATTCAATTTTAAGAAATTCTAGAACGAAGAATCTGCTGATGACGGGCACAACAGCATCATTTATAATGTATCTACACAGATGCATGGATGAGCAGGGAGCAGAGGGGTGCAGATCCTTGGAAAATAGGTGACTGGTTTAGATAGAGGATCTGAATCGGCACAGGCTTGGAGGGCCAAAGTGCCTGTTCCTGTGCTGTAATTTTCTTTGTTCTTTGTTCTTTTTTTGACAATGATATCCTTGTCGATGGTAGAAAAATTGATCTGGTTCACTAACACCACTCAGGGTAGGAAATCTTCCATCCTTGCCTGGCCTACATCTGACTCCAGACCCACAGCAGTGTGATTGACTCTAAATTGCCCTCTGAAATGATTCAGTTGGACCAATCATTAAATCATCAAAGAAATGAAACCAGACAGATCAGATTGACCTACTAAGCACCAGAAAAGCCAACGGCAGAAACAGTCCTCAATGATGTCCTCAACAGTGCCACAATGATGCCACCCGAAGGTTGCAGGAACAGCAACTCATTCCGTTTGGGAACCCTGCAGCCCAATGGCATCAATGTGGACTTCACAAGTTTCAAAATCTCCCCCTCCCCCACTGCATCACAAAAACAGCCCAGGCCATCCCCACCTCCCTAACCTGTTCTTCCTCTCACCTATCCCCTCCTCCCACCTCAAGCCGCACCTCCATTTCCCACCTACCAAGCTCATCCTGCCTCCTTGACCTCTCTGTCCTCCCCAGACTGACTTATCCCCTCCCCACCTCCACAACTATACTCTCCTCTCCACCTATCTTCTCCTCTATTCACCTTCGGTCCGCCTCCCCCTCTCTCCCTACTTATTTCAGAACCCTCTCCCCATCCCCGTCTCTGATGAAGAGTCTAGGCCCGAAACGTCAGCTTTTGTGCTCCTGAGATGCTGCTTGGCCTGCTGTGTTCATCCAACTTCACACTTTGTTATCTTGGATTCTCCAGCATCTGCAGTTCCCATTATCTCTGGGCAGAAACAGTCCTGTTGACCCTGTAAAGTCGTCCTCATTAACACCCGGGGGCCAGTGCCAACATTTGGAGAGCTGTCTCAGACACTAGTCAAGCAAAGGCCTGACATTGTCCATGAGGTAAGTTTCTGTGAGAATAACTATATCCCAGACAGCACGATCACCATCCCTGGAAATATCCTGTCCCACTAGCAGGACAGACCTAGTAGATGTGGTGACACAGTGCAATACAGTCAGGAGGGACTTGCCCTGGGATGCCTCAACTTTGACTCCAAACCTCACGAAGTGTTGTGGCATCAGTTTAAATATGGACAAGTTAACTTCCTGCTGATAACCACATACTTTCTTGCCTCGGCTGATGAATCTATACTCCATGTTGAACAACACTTGGAGGAAGCACTGTGGATGGCAAGGATACAAAATATACTCTGGGTGGGGGATTTCATTGTCCACCATCAGGACTGGCTCGGCAGCAGTACTACTGATCGAGCTGGCCGGGTACTAAAGGATACAGCTGCTATACTGGGTCTGCGGCAGGTGGTGAGAGAACCAACAAGGGGGAAAGCATACTTGAAATCATCCTCACTAACCTGCCAGCTGCAGTTGCAACTGTACGGGACAGTATCAGTAAACCATTGTGTGGCACTATCACCATGATAAATGGAACAGATTTTGAACAGCTATAGCAACTCAAGACTAATCATCCATGAGGTATTGTGAACCATCAACAGCAGTAGAATTATACTCCAACATAATCTGCAATTCATCCTCCGAAATATCTCCCATTCAACCATGACCATCAAGCCAGGGGATCAGCCATGGTTCAATGGAGAATGCAGAAGCACATACCAGGAGCAGGACCAGGCACAGCTAAAAATGGAGGTGTCAACCTAACAAGGCTACCAAACCAGACAACTTGCATGCCAAACAGCATAAGCAGAAAGAGAAAGAAAAAGCTAAGTGATCCCACAACCAACAGATCAAATCAAAGCTCTGCAGTCCTACCACACCCAGTTGTGAATGGTTATTTATATTTAAACAACACATTGCAGGAGGAGGTTCTACAAATATCCCCATCCACGATGATGGAAGAGCCCAATACATTGGTGCAAAAGGTAAGCCAGAAGTGCCAAGTGGATGATCCATTTTGGCGTCCTCCAATGGTCCCCAGCATTAGAGTTACCAGTCTTCAGCTAATTTGATTCACTCCATGTGATATCAAGAAATGTTGGGAGAAACCGGATTCTGCAAATGATAATATTCCAGCACTTGTAGTGAAGGCTTGTGTTCCAGAACTTTCCACTCCCCTGGCTAAGCTGTTCCAGTACAATTACAACACTGGTATCTACCTGACAATGGAAATGTCTGACTATGTCCTGTACACAAAAAGCAGGACAAATCCAACTCAGTCAATTACTGCCCCGTCAGTCCACTCTCAATCATCAATAAAGTGATGGAAAATACCACCAACAGCGCTATCAAGCAGCACCTGTTCAGCAATAACCTGCTCAGTGATGCCCAGTTTGGGTTCTGCCGGGGCCACTCAGCTCCTGACATCATTACAGCCTTGGTTCAAACATGGACAAAAGAGTTGAATTCCAGACATGAGGTGAGTGTGACAGCCCTCGACACCAAAGCTGCATTCAACTGAGTGTGTTATTAAGGAGTCCCAGCAAATCTGGAATCAATGTGTATCCGGGGCCAAACGCTCTGATGGTTAGAGTCCTATCTGACACACAGGAAGATGGCTGTGGTTGTTGGAGGTCATTCATCTCAACCGTGGGGCACCATAAAGTTAGAGGTGGGGATGTTAGCCAATTGTTCTGCACTATTCATGACTCCTTAGATGCTGAAGCAGTCCACGATCAGTCATAACAAGATCTGGGCAATACCTGAAAAGTGGCAAGAAACATTCACGCTTCACAAATGCTGGGCCATGACCTTTACCAAAACAAAACAAACTAGTCACTGTCCTTAACATTTAATGATGTTACCATCACTGAATCCCATACTGTTAACATCCTTGGGGTTACTGTTGACCAGAAACTGAGCTGGATCCATCACATAAACATAGTGGTCACAAGAACAGGTCAGAGGCTAGAAATGCTGCAATGAGTAACTCACTCACCTCACCTGTCCATCATCTACAAAGAACAAATCAGGAGTGTTATCGAATACTCCCCACTCCCCTGGACGGGTGCAGATCCAACTTCACTCAAGAAGCTTGGTGCCATCCAGGACAAAGCAGCCCACTTGACTGGCATCACATCCTCAAACATCCACCCCATCCCCCACCAACTCTCAGTAGTAGCAGTGTGTACTACCTACTAGATGCATTGCAGACATTCACCAAGGGTCCTGAGACTACACCATCCAAATCCATAACTCCTTGCATCTAGAAGGGCAAGGGCAGCCAATACATGGGAACATCTCTACTTCCAATTTCCCTTCCAAGTCACTCACCATCCTGACTTAAAAATATATTACCATTCCTTTGCTATCGCTGGGTCAAAATCCTAGAATTCCCTCCCCAACAGCATTGAGGTGCAACCCACAGCAGGAGGACTGCAGTGGTTCAAGAAGGCAGCGCATCGCCACCTAGAGCAACCAGGGACGGGCAATAAATACTTGCCAGCCAGCAACACTGACATACCATGAATGAATAATAAAAATGCAATAATGTGTTGTTCACATATTTACAGGAAAGAAAACAAAAATACCATGTTCCAAGATTTTTGATCTGAACCTGTCGAATAGTTAGGGATGGATGATAAATCCAAACAAAAAATGTTCAACTGTTATTCCCTGACTTTGTTTTCTGACACTAACAACCTTTTGAAAACGAATAGCTTGAGTCAACCATGCAGATTCTCAGAAATGAAATAAACAGCATGAGAGCTGTCTTATTCCTTACCTTTCACATGACTGGGTACTTTACATAAACCTTGTGTAATGTTCATACAATCAAAAGGATCTAAACCTGTTTAAATTAATTGACTTTTATGAAAAAGGATCTCTGTATCACTGTAAAATCTGAAAATTCAGTCACTTTACCAAATTCTTTGGTTGTTTCAGTATTTTATCCAAGATTTGTAACCAGGCTTTCCATTTTCACTAAGGATTCCCACATCACTCTTCTGGCCCAACAACCTTTTTCCACCACCAGGGTTAGGGGAAGTTTGGAACTGCCTGTTCTGTTTCCCCTCTCCACGAACTCAGTGACTTCCTGTAAAGAATGAAAACGAATATGTTGATCCGCAGAGCAAATGATAACCAGTGGGAATGGGAAAGAAAGGAATTATTCAGTGCTGGAATTTTCCAGTCGAGTATACAAAGCAGCCACTGGGCTAGGTCCTGATCCATTCTGTTATTAGTGTTCCAATAGATAGTGAATAAATCAAATATGAAACCAGAAATCAACCATATTAATTAGGAGTAGAAGTCGGCATTTTCAAGCATGCTATACCATTCAATAAGGTTATGACTGCTTGTGTTTTGAATTCACATTCTCATCTACCCCTGACAATCTTTGATTCTCTTGTCCAACAAGAATCTATCTAGTTTTGCCTTAAAACATGTTCAATGATCCCACCTCCATTCTTTTGAGGTAGACTGTTCTAAAGGCACACAACCTCAGAAAATATTGCAGGAATCAGATTATTGCATCCCCAACTATTCACAATATATATGAATTATTTCAATGAGGGAATAACAATGCAATATCTCCAATTTTATTTGTGACATCAGTTAGATAGGAAATGGGCAAATTCAGATTGGACAAATTAAGTAATTGGACAATGTCTAACAGGAAAAAGTATGATGTAGATGAAAATGAGGTTTTCCACTTTGACAACCAAAAACAGAAAGACAGATTATCTGAGCAGCAATAGATTGGGAAGGGGGTAAGTGTAATGTGATCTGTCAACAGTCACTGAAAGTAAGGATTCAGAAGCAGCAGGCAGTGAACAAAACAAGTTGTTTATTGTTTGGCAAGTGGTAAATAGCATTCACATCGCACAAACACCAGGCATGATAATCTCCAACAAGTGAAAATCTAACACACTGTCCCTTGACATTCAATGGCATTACCATCACTGAATCTCGCAATATCAAAATCCTGAGAGTTACCATTGACAAGAAACTCAACTGGATTCACTGTATAAATTCAGCAATATAAAAAGGTCAGAAGCTAAGAACACTGCAGCGAATAACTCGCCTTCTGACTCCCCAAAAACTTAGATTAGATTTAGATTCCTTACAGTGTGGAAACAGGCCTTCGGCCCAACAAGTCCACACCGCCCCTTGATATATCCCACCCAGACCTATCCCCCTATAACCCACACACCCCTGAATACTATGGGCAATTTAGCATGGCCAATCCACCTTGCCTGCACATTTTTTGTTTGGACTGTGGGAGGAAACCAGTGCACCCGGAGGAAACCCACGCAGACACGGGGAGAATGTGCAAACTCCACACAGGCAGTCACCCAAGGCTGGAATTGAACCCCGGTCCCTGGTGCTGTGAGGCTGCAGTGCTAGCCACTGAGCCACCATGCTGCTCACTTGTACGACATCTAAAGTGAGTGCAGCTCCAACAACAAATAAGAAGCTGGACACCATCCAGGACAAAGCAGCCTGCTTGATTGGCACCACATCCACAAACATCCATTCCCACTGTCACCAATGCTCAGTCGCAGCAGTGTTTACAATGTACAGTCTGCACTGCTGAAATTCACCAAGGCTCCTGAGACAGTACCTTCCAAACTCATGACAGGGGCACCCAAAAGCATGAGATTAACACCATCTGCAAACTCCCCTCCAAGCCACTCTCCATCCTGACTTGGTAATATATTGCTGTTCCTTCACTGTTGTTGGGTAAAAAATCCTACAATTAAGGATTGTAGTTTAACGATTTACGGGTTTACGGATTAAATGGTATTGGGAACGAACATAACAGGGTACTGAGTTGGATGATTAGCCATGATCATACTGAATGGCAGCACAGGCTTGAAGGGCTGCATGGCCTACTCTTATACTTATATTCTATGCTTCCACTTTTCAACAAGGGCCCTGTACAGATGCAATAAGACTTCCTTATCTCATTGCTCAAACCCTCTTGCAAAGAAGGCCAACATAATATTTGCCTTCCTAAGCTCATGCTGTACCTGCACATTTGCTTTCAATGACCAGTGTACAAAGACACCCACGCCCCCGATATGCATCAACCTTTCCCTATAAGTAAATAAATACGCTGCTGTTCTGATTTCCCTGTCAAAGTGGATGACACCACACATATGCTGTACTCCATCTGCCTATTGACTCAGTTTGCCTGAACTGTCCTTCAGTCTCTTTTTATTCTCCGTACCACTTACACTACCATCCAGTTTTGTATCGTCTGCAAACTGGAACATTACATTTGATTCCTTCATCCAGATCATTTATAAATATTGTGAACTGCTGGTTCCCAAGCTCTGGACCTTGCAGTAAGTGGCTTTCCACCACCTTATACTCGGAAGAAGACCCATGTATTCCTGTAAATGATCAGTTGTGACAGTGAGAAACACAATCTTGATGGATGAAGCCAGTGACAGTTGAATTGGTTACCACTTCTTTTGCAGAGTTAAATCTGAAGGGATACCAATTAACAAGGAGTTGTTCATCACTCTGTGTATGTCTGTATGATTCATGGAGACAAAGAAACAGGGTCTAAAAAACATTCTCAACAGGAGAGCTTTCAGCTCTGCAATGCAATTTAGAGAGAAGCTGTGGGGTGCAGTATCATTCCTTTTCCAAATACTAATATGGACAATCAGGTTAAGTTAATGACAAATTGCATTTTGGAGTAAACCTTGAAGTATCCTGGCAGAACCGGGGATATTGGGCAGAGAACGCGTGCTGTGGATTCCAGCCCATAACTGCCGAGCACCAATTGATGAGGCTGTTCATTTGGAGCCTGCAAATCGATTGATTCACTGAGCCCACTGAAGCAATGGTTTTCTAAATTGCTCACATAGAACGCAACAAATTGCTGTTCCTGTCCTGGCAGGGGATATTATCTCACTCCCTGCCCTGCTGTCAATTCCCCATCACCACCATCCATATTTGGTGTCAAACTTTTTTTGCTCATCAGGACACCAATCCTGGCAGTCATCCATTGATGAAGGCTGCACATGGAATCCCTCAGACTCACTGCTGATCTGCCCTTCGGCTTCTTCTGTTTAGATGTTTTCTTGAGAAATATGACTGAATACCTCTGGATTAGGTGGGATTAATGCTGGGCCACTGCTCTCAGAGCTAGGGACATTCCAAGATCTCCTTATTCAATTGATTGTTGTGAGTGGATATTTCAGTGCTCTGTAACTGCTCTCTGAACCTGGGCTGAGTTGTCAAGCAACTAAGTGTTTTTGTTCAGTCGCTGATGCACCTCTGCACCCAGGTGGTGACTTTCCACCTTTAGACCCTGCAGTGATACCTTTATGTCAAGCCTCCTCCTAGAGGGTGCGTCCGAGCAATATACTTTTTCTGTCAATTGCATGCCCTCAATTACAACACACAGCTCCTGTTTATTGACCGGGAGTTTCAGATCTCCCTCAGGACGCTGCCTGTCTTTTAGCAGGGACATATCCTGATCAGAGTTGTTCTAGGTCAGCCCACAGCAAAACCTCAACACAAAGCCAAGTTTCAGCCAAATGGTTACATTTTTTTTCAAGGATCCACCCAACAGTCCAATGTACTTGCTGCTGGTGTGCAGACTCAAGACAGCAAGAAAGTCCCAGGAGGCCTGAGTTGAGAAAGAAAACTCATCGGCTGGAATCCAGGGGAGTGCACACCCTGGAAAGCCCACCTCCAGCTGGGTTGGAACAGTTCTATTGCTTAGCGACATACAAATCAGAACCAATCAAAATAAACATGTGGTTGAATACTCAACCCGTTCAAATGGAGGTTAATATCGGTGAAACGAATCTTTACCAAAGATTGCAGAACCAGTCTTTACTAAGCTTTGCTCTTGACTCAAACCCTTAAGTTGACATAAGACTTGCATTGTAAATAGTTTAGAGAAGAATCACTGAATGATTCCATGGATGAAGAGATCCTTGTTTTAAAAGTCCAATGACAATGGACTAGAAATGTTAGATAACAAAGTGTGAAGCTGGATGAACACAGCAGGCCAAGCATCTCAGGAGCACAAAAGCTGACGTTTCGGGCCTAGACCCTTCATCAGAGAGGGGGATGGGGAGAGGGTTCTGAAATAAATAAGGAGAGAGAGGGAGGCGGACTGAAGAAGGATAGAGGAGAAGATAGGTGGAGAGGAGAGTATAGGTGGAGAGGTGAGGAGCGGATAGGTCAGTCCAGGGAGGACTGACAGGTCAAGGAGGCGGGATGAGGTTGGCAGGTTGGAAATGGAGATGCGACTTGAGGTGGGAGGAGGGGATAGGTGAGAGGAAGAACAGGTTAGGGAGGCGAGGACGAGCTGGGCTGGTTTTGTGATGCGGTGGGGGGAGGGGACGAGCTGGGCTTGTTTTGGGATGCAGTCGGGGGAGGGGAGATTTTGAAGCTTGTGAAGTCCACATTAATACCATTGGACTGCAGGGTTCCCAAGCGGAATATGAGTTGCTATTCCTGCAACCTTCGGGTGGCATCATTGTGGCACTGCAGGAGGCCCATGATGGACTTGTCGTGTGAGGAATGGGAGGGGGAGTTAAAATGGTTCTCAACTAGGAGGCGCAGTTGTTTATTGTGAACCGAGCGGAGGTGTTCTGCAAAGCAGTCCCCAAGCCTCTCTATGGTTTCCCCAATGTAGACGAAGCCACACCGGGTACGGTGGATACAGTATACTACATTGGCAGACGTGCAGCTGAACATCTGCTTAATATGGAAAGTCATCTTGGGGCCTGGGATGGGGGTGAGGGAGGAGGTGTGGGGGCAAGTGTAGCACTTCCTGCGGTTGCAGAGGAAGATGCCGGGTGTGGTGGGGTTGGAGGGGAGTGTGGAGCAGACAAGGGAGTCACGGAGAGAGTGGTCTCTCCAGAATGCAGACAACAGTGGGGTTGAAAAATTGCCTTTGGTGGTGGGGTCGGATAGTAGATGGCAGAATTGTCGGAGGATGATGTGTTGTATTTGGAGGTTGGTGGGGTGGTATGTGAGGATGAGGGGGATTCTCTTAGGGCGGTTATTGCAGGGGTCGGGTGTGAGGGATGTGTTGCGGGAAATGCAGGAGACACGGTTAAGGGCGTTCTCGACCACTGTGGGGGTCGAAAGTTGCAGTCCTTGAAGAACGCGGACATCTGGGATGTGCGGGAGTGGAATGCCTCATCCTGGGAGCAGATGCGGCAGAGGCGAAGGAATTGGGAACAGGGGATGGAACTTTTGCAGGGGGCTGGGTGGGAGGATGTGTATTCTAGGTAGCTGTGGGAGTCGGTGGGCTTAAAGTGAACATCAGTTTCTAGCTGGTTGCCTGAGATGGAGACAGAGAGGCCCAAGAAGATGAGGGATGTGTTGGAGATTGCCCAGGTGAACTTGAGGTTGGGGTGAAAGGTGTTGGTAAAGTGGATGAACTGTTCGAGTTCCTCTTGGGAGCAAGAGGCGGCACCAATGCAGTCATCAATGTAATGGAGGAAGAGGTGGGGTTTGGAGCCAGTGTACATGCAGAAGAGAGACTGTTCTATGTAATCTACAAAGAGGTAGGCATAGCTTGGGCCCATGCGGGTACCCATGTCTATCCCCTTTGTCTGTAGGAAGTGGGAGGAATCGAAGGAGAAGTTGTTGAGGGTGAGGACAAGTTCGGCTAGGCAGATAAGGGTGTCGGTGGAGGGGGACTGGTTGGGCCTGCGGGACAGGAAGAAGCGGAGAGCCTTAAGGCCACCTGCATGAGGAATGCAGGTGTACAGGGACTGGATGTCCATGGTGAAAATGAGGTATTGAGGGCCAGGGAATTGGAAGTTCTGGAGGAGGTGGAGGGCATGGGTGGTGTCACGGACGTAGGTGGGGAGTTCCTGGACCAAGCGGGAGAAAATGGAGTCCAGATAGGTGGAGATGAGTTCAGTGGGGCAGGAGCAGGTGGAGTCAATAGGTCAGCCAGGGCAGGCGGGTTTGTGGATTTTGAGAGGGAGATAGGAGCAGGCGGTGCGGGGTTGGGGAACAATGAGGTTGGAGGCTGTGGGTGGGAGGTCCCCTGAGGTGATGAGGTCGTGAATGGTGTTGGAGATGATGGTTTGGTGCTTGGGGGTGGGGTCATGATCAAGGGGGCAGTAGGAGGTGGTGTCGGAGAGTTGGTGTTTGGCCTCGGCGATGTAGAGGTCAGTGCACCATACTACAACTGCGCCTCCCTCATCTGCGGGTTTGATGGTGAGGTTGGGGTTGAAGCGGAGGGCTGCCCATTCTGCGGGGGAGAGGTTGGAGTGTGTGAGAGGGGTGGAGAGGTTGAGGCGGTTAATGTCTCGATGGCAGTTGGAGATGAAGAGGTCGAGGGAGGGTAGGAGGCCTGGGGGTGGTGTCCAGGAGGAGGACTTGTGTTGGAGGCAGGTGAAGGGGTCAGTGGAGGGAGGGTTGGGCTCCCGGTTAAAGAAGTAAGTGTGGAGGCGAAGGTGGAGGAAAAACTGCTCGATGTCCAAACGTGACTAGTATTCGTTGATGTGTGGGTGGAGGGGGATAAAGGTGAGTCTCTTACTGAGGACTGACTATTCGTCCTCAGTCAGTGGAGGTCTGGAGGGGATGGTGAAGATTCAGCAGGGCTCGGTGTGGTTGTCCTCTCTGGGATTGCTGGCTGTGGAGGTTGTGGGCGGAATCCATTTGCCAACCTATCTGTATTCTCTTTTCACACAACATGGCTGTTGTTTCCAAATACATACTGAGCAAGATAGAGTGAGCAGGAGAAAGAGAGATCGATATAGAGAATGAGCAGGAGAGATAGAACAACCAAGCAAGAGAGAGAGCAAAAGCGAGGCCAAGTGAGACAATGAAAGTGTAAAATGGAGAGTGAGCAACAGACAGCATGTGAGATCAGCTGAACGTGAGAAAGGAAAACAGAGAGAGAGGAAGAGAATAAGCGAGAATGAGAGAGTGAGTGCACGATGGAGAGAACGAGTGGGAGTGGGCAACAGAGTGAGAACAAGCAAGAGAGAATAAGGAAGACAAAATGACAGACAGTGAGCAGAGAGAGCGAGTAAGAGTGAGTGAGGGAGAGATAATGATTGAACAAG
This sequence comes from Stegostoma tigrinum, assembly GCF_030684315.1. Classification (NCBI taxonomy): domain Eukaryota; kingdom Metazoa; phylum Chordata; class Chondrichthyes; order Orectolobiformes; family Stegostomatidae; genus Stegostoma; species Stegostoma tigrinum. The sequence goes on along the minus strand of NC_081399.1, from coordinate 12,451,022 downwards.
TGAGTGAATGAAAGTGCAAATAAGAAAGAGCACAAGGAAGCGAAAGCAGGATATTAAAACAGTGTGAAAGAGAAAGCAAGAAACAGGGAGTGAAAGTGCAATTCAGAGAGGCAGCGAGTGAAGAATGAGAAGGGAGTATGTGAGAGAGAGAACAAGTGGGACATAACTTGAGAGAGACAGGAAGAAAGTGTGATTGTGAAGGAGAGCAAGTGTGAGTGAGAGCAAGTGAGAGAGCAAGAGAATGAGGGAAAGTGCATGAAAGTGAATGAGCGAGAGAGAACAAACAAATGGGAGAGAGTGCAAGTGAAAGAAAGTGATAAAGAGAGAGCATGAGAGAGGGAGACTGAAAGAGAGTGCAAGAGACTGAGTGAGAGGCAGCAAGAGAGAGGGGGCATAAGAAAGTGGAGAGAGAGATATAGTGAGTAGAATGACTGGAACAGAGACAGAGAGTGAGCTAGAGGAGCGAGAGACACAGCACGCAAATACAGAGATCAAGAGAGAGAATGAATGGAGAGGGAGATTGCAACAGTGAGTGATACAGAGAAAGAGATAGAGAACGAGAGAGAGAGAGCATGAATGAGGCCAAGAGAAAGAAAGAGTGAGTGAGCAACATAGCAAATAAGAGATGAAGGGTGGAGAGAGAGAGAGCAAAAGGGAAAGGGAGTGAGTGGGCAAGAAAGGGAGAGCAAACAAGATCAAGACCAAGAGGGGAGAGATAACGAGCAAATGAGTGAGTGGGACGAATGGTTCGGGCTGAGGGTTGAGGTAATGGGGAGGGTGTGAGGCAGAAGAGTCCCCGCCCTACCCTACCCTACCCTGGTCTGTTTTCTCAGCTGGGGTTTGGCAGCAAGTGTGAAATGGGGAAGGTCAGATGGTTCTAGTTGGGACTGTTCATCAGAGGGGGCTTCCATTTATTTGGAAGAATAAAGTGAGGCAAAGAAAAAAAAACTGATGGGAAAATCCAGGACACGGTAAAGGGCAAATGGATGTTAATTGGCAAAAGTAATAATGTCACAGTGCAAAATTGAGTGAAAGTGTGATAGATAAAAAAAAACAAAGGACATGCACAGAAAACAGCACACATGAGATGAAAGAATCAACACCAGCAACAGAGGATGGAATTACATCTGCACTGGCAAGGAACGTTCACACCATACAAATACCAGCCAGTGACGATGAGATAATTTAACTGTCTAATAGTACAATCTAACTCCTGCCTATCAACATTCAATGGTATCACCATCACCAAATCCCCCACTATCAATATCCTGGGGGTTCCCATTGACCAGAAACTCACTGGACACACCACATAAATACAGTGGCTACAAGGGCACAAGATAAATTCCGTATTGTGGGCCTCCCATTGGAGTAACTTTGTGTCCAAACAGTATTTGATGGCCCTGGGGTACTAGTGCCGCACTGTTAATCCAGGCACCCAGGTAATATTCTGGGAAGCTGAGCTCAAATACCACCGTGTCAGACGGAGCCATTTGAATTTAATAAATCTGGAATTAAGGATCTACTGATGACCATTGTTCAGGGGAAAAGCCCATCTGCCTCTTTAGGAAAGGAAATCTGCCATCCTGACCTGGCCAGGCCACCATGGGACTAGGGCATGTCAGTGGTTAGCACAGCTGTCTCACAGCTCCAGGGACCCAGGTTCAATTCCACCCTCAGGTGAATGTCTGTGTGGAGTTTGCATATTCTCCCTGTGTCTGTATGGGTTTCCTCCGGGTGTTCTGTTTCCTCCCACAGTCCAAACAAGTGCAGATTAGGTGAATTGGCCATGCTAAATGGTCTTATAGTATCAAGGGATGCACGGGGTGTGTGGGTTAATCTTGCTAAATGCAGGGTTATGGGAAAAGTGTGGGATGCTCTTTTAGAGGCAGTGCTGACTTGCTGGGCTGAATGGTCAGTGCCCACTCTGTAGGGATGCTATGACTGCAGACCCACAACAATGTGGTTGACTCTTATCTCCCTTCTGGGCAATAAATGCTGGTCTGACCAGTGACACCAACATCCCATGAATGAGTAAATAAACAAAATTCAGCCCAAAATATTGGCAAAGACAGTGGCTCCTTCAAACTGAGCTGGGCTTCCCGTGGTGGGGTGGTTAAGCTTAACAGGTACTGAATACATACGGCAGAGTGAGAAAAGAAAGGAGGCCAGTCGTCAGGAAACAAATGGGTGAATGCATTGCAACAGACAGGACTAAGGATGGTGGTTGCAGTGTACATTAATGATCTGGATATGGATGGAGGAGGTTTGATCGGTAAGGTGGCAAATGACATGAACTTTTTTATGTGGGAAATAGCAAGAAGGAAAGCTTTAGATGGGGCAGGGCTACAGCATCATAGAAATTGTGAGCTGATGTATTTGGGAGGGCGGACAAGGTGACGGAGCGTATGATGAATAGTAGGAGCCTATGAAGTTCAGAGAGTCAGAGAGAGCCTGCTGTGCATTTCCACAGATCTATGATAGCAGCAAGGCTGGAGAATAAGGAGGTTAAAAAGGCATAAGGAATACTTGCCCATACTAGTTGAGATATTTATTACAAGAGCAGGGTTAGGCCACAGCTGGAGTACAGTCATCAAGTCATACTGCACGGAAACAGACCCTTTGGTGTAGAGTAGATATTGCATTTATGGCAATGGTGCATTCCTCCTGCCTGATGTGGGAGATCAGGGAGCAGTCTCATGTCCCTGACAACTATATCTGCAGGAAGTGTCAATGACTGCAGCTCCTCACAGACCATGTTGTTCAGTTGGAGTGGCAGTTGGACACACTGAGGAGCATACAGGGGACTGAGAGTGTAATAGACACTCGTTACAGGGAGGTGGTTACACCATGGGTTCAGTCAGGTAGATAGGTGACTGCCAGGAGAGGGAGGCAGGTCTCTGTGTGTTAGTCTCACCTGTGTCTATTCCTCTAACAGGTATACCCTTATGGATGCAGCCTCTCAGGGGAGTATAACAGCAGCAGCCAGGCCTATGGCACCATAACTGACTCTGCTGTACAGCAGGGTCATGCCAGGTTCAAGCAACAGTGGTCGGAGCCTCGCTGGTTAGGGACACAGACAGGTGACCGTGTTTGAGGCTTCAGGATGGTGTGTTGTCTCCCTGGTGCCAGGGTCAAGAACATCTTTGAGCCATTGCACAAAATTCTGAAAGGGAGAGCATGAGCAACCAGAGGTTGTTGTGCACCTTGGTACCAACAACATAGGCAGACAGGGGATGAGGTCCTGCACAGTGAATACAGTGAGTTGGGAAAGAGGCTGAAAAGCAGGACTTCGGGGGTAGTGATCTCTGGGTTAGAGCCAGTGCTGCATGCTAGTAAGACAAGGAATAGAAAGATAGGACAGACAAATGCTTGGCTAAGGAGCTGGAGCAGGAGGCAGGGTTTCAGGTTCTTAAAACATTGGGACTTCTTCTTGGGAAGTGGTGACTGGTACAATAGGAACAGGTTGCACCTGAACTGGAGGGGGACGAACATCCTCGCAGGGAGGTTTGCTTTTGCTACTCGGGACGCTTTAAACTAGAGTGGCAGAGTTCTGGGAACCAGAATGGCATGTCAGCAAGTGGAGGGATTGAGGGTAAGGTTGGGACCAGTAATTCAGGAAGAAATGACAGGCAGAAACAGGTAAATGAACACCATGGTATTCATCAGCTGAAGTGTGTTTATTACAATTCATAGAGTATTATAGGTAAGGCAGATGAGCTTAGAGCCTGCAGCAATGCATGGGACAATGAAGTTGTAGCTATTACAGAGACCTGGCTGAGAGAGTGACAGGGTTTTGTCATTTTGGACAAGCTAGAGAGGACAGTAAAAGATGTTGAGAGTTGCATTCCTAATCAGGGAGAATAGAACATAGAACATAGAACATAGAACAGTACAGCACAGAACAGGCCCTTCAGCCCACAATGTTGTGCCGACCATTGATCCTCATGGATGCACCCTCAAATTTCTGTGACCATATGCATGTCCAGCAGTCTCTTAAATGACCCCAATGACCTTGCTTCCACAACTGCTGCTGGCAACGCATTCCATGCTCTCACAACTCTCTGCGTAAAGAACCTGCCTCTGACATCCCCTCTATACTTTCCACCAACCAGCTTAAAACTATGACCCCTCGTGCTAGCCATTTCTGCCCTGGGAAATAGTCTCTGGCTATCGACTCTATCTATGCCTCTCATTATCTTGTATACCTCAATTAGGTCCCCTCTCCTCCTCCTTTTCTCCAATGAAAAGAGACCGAGCTCAGTCAACCTCTCTTCATAAGATAAGCCCTCCAGTCCAGGCAGCATCCTGGTAAACCTCCTCTGAACCCTCTCCAAAGCATCCACATCTTTCCTATAATAGGGCGCCCAGAACTGGACGCAGTATTCCAAGTGCGGTCTAACCAAAGTTTTATAGAGCTGCAACAAGATCTCACGACTCTTAAACTCAATCCCCCTGTTAATGAAAGCCAAAACACCATATGCTTTCTTAACAACCCTGTCCACTTGGGTGGCCATTTTAAGGGATCTATGTATCTGCACACCAAGATCCCTCTGTTCCTCCACGCTGCCAAGAATCCTATCCTTAATCCTGTACTCAGCTTTCAAATTCGACCTTCCAAAATGCATCACCTCGCATTTATCCAGGTTGAACTCCATCTGCCACCTCTCAGCCCATCTCTGCATCCTGTCAATGTCCCGCTGCAGCCTACAACAGCCCTCTACACTGTCAACGACACCTCCGACCTTTGTGTCGTCTGCAAACTTGCTGACCCATCCTTCAATTCCCTCGTCCAAGTCATTAATAAAAATTACAAACAGTAGAGGCCCAAGGACAGAGCCCTGTGGAACCCCACTCACCACTGACTTCCAGGCAGAATCTTTTCCTTCTACTACCACTCGCTGTCTTCTGTTGGCCAGCCAATTCTGTATCCAAGCAGCTAAGTTCCCCTGTATCCCATTCCTCCTGACCTTCTGAATGAGCCTTCCATGGGGAACCTTATCAAATGCCTTACTGAAGTCCATATACACCACATCCACAGCTCGACCCTCATCAACCTTCCTAGTCACATCCTCAAAAAACTCGATAAGGTTTGTAAGGCATGACCTACCCCTCACAAAGCCGTGTTGACTGTATTTGATCAAGCCATGCTCTTCCAGATGGTCATAAATCTTATCCCTCAGAATCCTTTCTAACACCTTGCAGACAACAGACGTGAGACTTACCGGTCTATAATTGCCGGGGATTTCCCTATTTCCTTTCTTGAAGAGAGGAATTACATTTGCCTCTCTCCAGTCCTCAGGTACGACTCCAGTGGAGAGCGAGGATGCAAAGATCTTCGCAAGTGGCGAAGCAATTGCATTTCTCGCTTCCCAAAGCAGCCGAGGACAAATCTGATCCGGGCCTGGCGACTTGTCAATCTTAATGTTTGACAAAATTTTCAGTACATCAGCTTCCTCTATCTCTATCCATTCCAGCATGCACACCTGCTCTTCAAAGGTTTCATTCACTACACAGGTCGTTTCTTTCGTAAAGACAGAAGCAAAAAACTCATTTAGGGCTTCCCCTACCTCCTCAGGCTCCACACACAAGTTCCCTATGCTATCCCTGATCGGCCCTACTCTTTCTTTGACCATTCTCTTATTCCTCACGTAAGTGTAAAATGCCTTTGTGTTTTCCCGGATTCCTTCTGCCAAGCCTTTCTCGTGCCCCCTTATATTCACTCAGGGAGGACATACTGGAGGGTTCATCCACTGAGGCGATATGCATAAACCTCAAAAATAGAGCTGGGTGCAATCACTCCGTTGGGAATATACGATAGGCCCCCCCCAACAGCCACCGACACATTGAGGAACAAATATGTAGGCAGATTATGGAAAGATGCAATGAAAAACAGAATTGTCATAGTGGGTGACTTTAACTTCCCCAGTATAGACTGGGGCTCTATTAGAGCAACAGACTTAGACAGGGCAGAATTTGTACAGTGGGAGAGCATTTTGGAAACAGATATCACAACCCCTTATGTTTTAAGTCACTGAGATAGCAAGAACCGCAGATGCTGGAGTCAGAGATAACAAAGTGTGGAGCTGGAGGAACACAGCAGGCCAGGCAGCATCACAGGAGTAGGAAAGTTGAAGGGACCCGAACCAAATCATCAGCTTTCCTGCTCCTCTGATGCTGCCTGGCCTGCTGTGTTCCTCCAGCTCCACATTTTGTTATCCTTAAGTTTTAAGATAGCTAATTTCAAGGATAAGCCAGGATCTTGTGACAAGTTACTAAATTTGGAGATGGCAAATTATGTCAGTATTGGGCATGAGATAGGAAGTGTTAATTGGGAGAATCTGTTATCAGGCAAGTCTACATTTGACATGGGGAGTTGTTTAAAGACCTGCTGATGAGAGTTCAGCATCATTGATTCCACACCAACCCACTACCCTATATCCCTGCATTTCCAATGGCTAATCTATCTAACCTGCATATCCCTGGACACTCTAGGCAGTTGAGCATGGTCAATCCACCTCATCTGCACATCTTTGGGCTGTGGGAGAAAACTAGAGCACATGGAGTAAGCCCACACAGACACCCGGAGAAAATGTGCAAACTCCATGCAGACAGTTCCCTGGGGGTGGAATTGAACCCACAGAGACAGTAATGCTGACCATTGAGCCACCATACACCCTGGGAAAAGAGACAGAAGGTGCTAGGCAGGTTAGAAAGGAGATAACAGTGGGTGACTGAATCTTTCAAAGTACAGAGAGTCTAGTTTACAGCCAAGATTGTTGGCCTTATATGGTCTGTTGCTTTCCAGGGTGCAAATGTTTAGGAGATAACGGAATGGCTGGATAAACTGCTGGAAAAGGAATGTGTACAACCATATGGCTTCATGTAGGAACCAAGGAAGGTATAGTGTGGACGGCTTGCAGGATCAGTCACGGAAGTTAGGGAATACAGTAGGTTGAAACACAGGACCTCCAGGTAATAGTCTCAGAATTTCTACATGTGCCATGAGCTTCGCCATTTAGGCAAAGATATTAGGAAGGTAAATGTGCGGCTTGAGGACTCATGTAGAAAGCAAGAGTTCAGATTTTTCAAACATTCGAATCACTTTTGGGAAAGAGAATGCTATTCAGAAGAAATGGGTGTCACCCAAGCAGAAATGGAACTAATCTCCTTGCTGAGAGAATAAATAGTGTAGTGGGGGTGGGTTTAAACTTGTAAGGCAGGGGAATATGGGATGACTAATGGGCCTAGTTTTGAAAGCACCAGTGAAGGCAAAAGAAAGAAAATGGGGAACAGAATAAAATAAATGAGGGAAGGCTTGAGTGTTGGCAATGAAAAAAGAAACTATCACCATCCAATAGTCAAGAAAGTGATAAGGCCAGGGTTAAGTTGTATGTATATATATGGAGTATAGAGAACAAATTTGGGGAACTGGAAGCAGAAATTGCTTTTGGGGGATATGATATAGTTGCATTGACAGAAAGGTGTTTCAAGTCATAACAGGAATGGAGACTGAACAACATGCATTCTAAGACTTCTAGTAAAAACAGGGTCGGAAAAAGGAGGTGATGTGCCAATCTTGGTAAAAGATAGTATCAGTGCCCTTGAATGAGATGCAGTTCCTGAGTTACAATCTATATGTTGGAGATATGACTGTGTTGGGTATTTATTATAGGCCACCAAATAGTGGGGAGGAAATAGAAGAGAACATTTGTAAGAAGATGATGGAAATCAGTAGGATAAGTACAATACAATGCAATACAATATAATTATACAGTTATATTAGTTGGTGATATCAACTACACTAGAGTAGACCAGGAGAAGATAGAACATGGGTCACTGAAGAGGTGAAATTCCTGTAATGTATGCAGGAAATCTTTCTAAAACAGTATATTTCCAATCTTACCAATGAAGGAGCTGTGGTGGGTCTAGTCCTAGGAAATGAGACAGGCCAAGTGGAGAATATCAGAGTGCAGGAGCATTTGGATTAAAACTCCAGACTGGAAAAGGGCAGGTTTTATGTGTCTTAAAGTTGAACTGGAGAATGTTGATTGGAAACACACTTTGGTGGATAAAACAGTGAATGAAAAAATGGGAGAATTTCAAAAGTGAGGTGAATACGGCCCAATTTCATGACGAATAAATACAGGATATCCAAACCTACAGTATGTTGGATGACTAAGGGTGTTGATGAGAAATAAGCAAGAACAAGATATAATGCATACTGGAATAATAATAACAATAGAAATCAAGGAGAGTATCTCAAATGCAGGAGAGATGCTAAGGCTGGAGTAAAGAAGGCTACGAGGTAGCATGAGGAATGCATGTCGGGCTGCACTAAAACAAATGGTAAAATGTTCCTCAAACATATTAACCATGAAAGATTAGTCAAGGGTCAAGGCAGGCCTCTTTGGAATAAGTAGGGTAAGCTGCTCACTGAAGCAAAGGATGTGGCAGAGATACTGAATGATTGCGTTGCTTTTGTCTTTACCAAATTTAATAAAAAAATGGTGATGATACCCTAGTTGAAAATGTGGATCTTGACGAACTGAGCAGTATAGAGATAGATAAAGAAGGAATACAAAAAAGGCTGGCCGCACTCCAGGTAGAGAAACATCCAGGCTCAGGTGGGATGCATCTAGATTGCTAAGAAAGATAACAGACCAAATTGTGGAGCCATTTGACAGAAATTTTCCAAGCCTCCCTGAACACAGAATTAGTCTCAGGAGGATTGCAAATGTGAAACTGGTGTTTAAGAAATAGCCCAAGGATAACCCGGGAAACTATAGACCTGTCACCTTGGTATCAACAGTTGGAAACCTGATGGAGGCAATAATAGGGAATAAGGCAAATATACACAGAGAGAAAAAAAATTAATGCTAGATAGTTAACATGCTTTGTCAATGGAAGATCATGTCAGACAAATTTAATTGACACAGGCAGTGGATAAGACTGGTGGTGTGGATATTATATATTTGGATTTTCAGAAAGCATTTGATACGGTGCTAGATAGCAGCTTGGTTAGAAAATTGGGAAACTTTAGGATTGATATGTCTGTGTGGCAGCATGGATTAGAAGCTTGGTAAAAGATAGGAAACGGGATAAGTATCGTTTGGCATTTCTCAGATTGGAGACAAGTTAAAAGTGTTAGATTTTGGTTTTCTTGCTTTTTCTGATTTATACAAACAATTTGGAGATGGGCATGAGGGCAAATTCTCTAAATTTGAAGCTTACACTAAGCCTGGGAGAGTAGTGAATTGGGAGGATAACTCACAGAGGGAAATTGGTCTGGGGTGGCATGGTAGCTCAGTGGTTAGCACTGCTGCCTCACAGTGTTAGGGACCCAGGTTCGATTTCAATCTCGGGTGACTGTCTGCGTGGATTTTGCACATTCTCCCAGTTTCTGTGTGGATTTCCTCTGGGTGCTCCGGTTTCATCCCAAAGATGTGCAGGCTAGGTGGATTTGCCGTACTAAATTGCCCATTTGTTCAGGAATGTGGTCGATTAGGTGGGTTTATAGGTGAATGGGTCTGGGTGGGAGGCTCTGTGGGTTGGTGTGGACTTGTTGGGCTGAAGGGCCTGTTTCAGACTGTAGGGATTCTATGCTTCCATGCCTGGCCAAAGAATTTCAATGTAGAGAAATATGAGGTAATGCATTTTGGCAGAAGAAACATGGAGAGAGAATAACGGCTCAATGGTGCAACTTTGAGAAGACAGTGGGACCTCAGGGTTTACGTGCATAATTCTCTGAGGATGGCCGGGCAAGTTAAAATAGTTGTTAAGGCTTATGGGATCTTTGGGTTTATAAAAAAAAAGCATAGAGTGTAAAAGCAAGGAAATGATGCTACATCTTTACAAATCATTGGTTAGACCACATTTGGAGTATTGCGTTAAGTTCTGGACACATTATTTAAGAAACGATGTGAAAGCCTTGGAGAAAGTGCAAAGGAAACTTAGTAGAATGATGCCAAGAATAGGGTGTTTTAGAGACAGGGAAAAGCTAGATAAATTGTGTTCATTCTCCTTGGAGCAGAGGAGATTAACACATTATGAGATGCTCAAATAATGAACAATTTTGACGTGGTAAAGAAATATTCTATGTCCATTAGTTGGTATGTCAGAAACAAGAGGTCACAATTTCAAGATTGAGAACACAAGCTAGGAGAGGGATGGGGAGAAACCTCTTAATTCAGAGATTTGTTCGAATTTGGAATGTGCTGCCTGACAGAGAAGAAAGTAACCTCAGAGTACAATGGGATCTTGATTAGCTGGGCCAATGGGCTGAGGATTGGCAGATGGAGTTTAATTTAGAGAAATGTGAGGTGCTGCATTTTGGAAAGGCATATCAAGGCAGGGCTTATATGCTGAATGGTAAGGTCCTGAGGAATCTTACTGTACAAAAAGATCTTGGAGCTCAGCTTCATTGTTCCTTGAAAGTGGAGTCATGGGCAAATAGGATAGTGAAAAAGGTGATGGTACACTTGCTTTCATTGGTCAGTGCATTGAGTATAGAAGTTGGAAGATCATGTTGCAGCTGTACAGGACATTGGTTAGGCCACTTTTGGAATCCTGCATGCAATTCTGGGCACCTGCTATAGGAAGGATATTGTGAAACTTGAAAGGACGTTGCCAAAGTTAGAGGGTTTGAGCTTTCGGGAGAGGCTGAAAAAGCTGGGGCAATTTTCCCCGGAGCATCAGAGATTGACGGGTTTGTAAAATCATGGATGTGGTGAATACTCAAGGTCTTTTCCCCATGTCGGGGAGTCCAAAACCAGAGGCATAGGTTTAAGGTGAGAGGAGAAAGATTTAAATGCATCCTCAGGGGTTCTGTTAGCTAACAGAATGAAAAAGAATCCTATGGCTTTTTTCACACATATGCAAAAACAAGAGGATAGCCAGGGAAAATATTGGTCCACTCAAGGACAAAGGAGGGAATCTCTGTGAGCAGACATAAGAGGGAGGTGAGGTCCTAAACGAATATTGAGTGTTGGTATTCACCAAAGGCAAGGAATTGGTGCAGGATGATCGCAGGGACAGGGGTGTTGAATTTCTAAGCCAAATTGTCCTTAAAAAGGAAGAGGTATTGTGTATCTTAAAAAGTATTAAGGTAGATCAGATCCTGATGGCATTTATCCCAGAATACTGAGGGAGGCAAGAGAACCATTGACAGACACCTCTGTATCCTCTTTGGCTAGAGGTAAGGTCCCAGAGGACTGGAGAACAGCCAGTGTTATCCAATTGATGAAGAAGAGTAGCAGGAATAATGCTGGAAATTACAGGTGTGTGAATCTCTCATTTACAAGAGGTGTGCGAGGCATGCTTTTCACACAAAGGGTGGTGAGTGCCCAGAACGCGCTACCAGAGGAGGTGGTGGAAGGGGACAAAATAACAAGACTCAAGAAACACTTGGACTAAAAAAATAGAAGGATATAGAGGCTGCAAGTGAAGACATTTTTAGGTTGGAAGAGCAAAATGTGTCCGAGCAGACTTAGAGGGCCAAAGGGCCTGTTCCTGTGCAGTATTGTTCATTGTTCTTTGTTCAGTGAGCTTTTCCTGCATTTAAAACATACACACAGGGATGCTATAAAAAGGCAGTAACCACGAAACGACTCCAGGTTTCTTCGGTACACTTGGGTACCGTGGGGAAATCTGTTCCCAGATTTGGCTCTCCCAGACGGGTGCACATGGAAACTTGACTATTGAGCTTTACTTTTAAAAAGACTCCGTCCCAAATACTACCGAACTAAAGGTGTAGAAATGCAATCACGTTTTCAGATTTCCAGTGCCTTTCCAGTCAGACCACCGCTCCGAAACCCTTGATCAGATTCCAGTCTGTAACTCACTCCTGGGTATCCATTATTCAATACAGAAACCTCCTGAAACACACAAAGAACAGAAATCACTTGAGAAAATCAGCAGGTTTGGCAACAATTGTGGTGGGATAAGAGAGTTAACGTTTCTAGTCCAGTGTCACTGAACTTTTAAAACAAGGATCACTTCCTCACAGGAATCAATCCAGTGATTCTTTTCTGAGCTGTTTCTAATGCATATATATCCGAATAATAAAGGAAACCAAAACTAAACCCTAATACTCGAGGTGTGGTCGAAACAGAGGCCTGTGCAGTTGTAACAAGACCTCTGTACTTTCGGACATCACTCCGTAACATTAAAGGCCAACATTCCAATTGACTGCCTAATTCTTTGATGTACCCGTATGTTACTTTTTTGTGATTCATATCCAAGAACAGCCAGACACCACCTCCCTCCCCCGGCCAACCCTGTAGAATTCTGTCTCCTTTTAAATAACTTTCTGCTCTGTCATTCTTCTCAATCAGACAATCTCCTACTCTGGCCACATTATACTCCAGGTACGTTTTCCTTCCCATTTGCTCAATCTAATCCAGTTGTTTAATGCACTGGTAAATAGTTGAGGCCACAGCATGGATCCCTGTGGCACTTTACTGGTTATAAGTCTATTGGTGAGGCCTCTTCCGGAGTACAATGTCCAGTTCTGGCCAAAACGAGGAAACATATTAATAAGATGGTGAGGGGTATACCAGTCTGTTTGTGGCAATGCAGAGTTAGACTTATAAGGAGAGGCTGGATAGCCTGGGACTTTTCTCACTGGAACACAGGAGTTTGAAGGGTGACTTTACTGAGGTTTATAAAATTATGTGGGGTATAGATAAGCTGAATGGCATGTGTCTTTCCCCTGGGATGATGGATTTCAAGACTACATGGCACATGTTTAAGGTGAGAGGAGAAGGATTTTAAAAAGAAATAAGAGGCAAGTTTCTTGTGTGGAATGAAATTCCAGAGGAAGTGCTGGACACAGGTAGGGTTACAACCTCTTTGCAAAAAAAATTTAGATAAATAGATGAATAAGAAATATTTGGTGGAACATTGGCCAAGCGCAGGTAGGTGGAACTAGTTTAGTTTGGGATTATGCTCAGCATGGGCTGGTTGGGCTGACTGGTCTGCTTCCATATGACTCTATGACCCTAAATAGGTTTGTGAGCACTGGTGGGGGAGGTTAGAAATAGCCTGGGGGTGTTAGGTGGATCTTGGCTTCAGGGAAGGCTGCATTCATATTCTCTCCATCTCCTGATCAGTTTCTGCGTGATCCTCAATTGGATCCTAAATTGCTCCCAATCGTCAGACTTACTGTTGTTTCTGGTGTTCTTATCTGCCAATTCATTTGATTTAATGCAATGTAACCTATAAGTTTTTTTCACTATCACACCAGCTGGTAACATTTACAGCACAGCAGAACATCTAACACTTTCATAGAGTTTATAAAACAAAATTCACACCAGTCCAAGAAAGCAAAAGAATCAACAGGTGATCATGGAATATTTTGAATGTGAGTGAGAATTTAAAATCAAATATTCTGAAGACAATATGCCTGTGTTGTTTTTGGCAGTTTCCAGATGATTGGGGATTATTGGCATTTGTTTGATATGCAAACCAGGGGGTGGAAGAAGTTTATAATCTGGTGTCCTGCTGATGTGGTGCTGGTTACAGGTTTCAGAGATAACAACAGAATGAATTATTGTTTCACTAATTATGAGCTGAGGCAGGGATTTAGAAGCTGTTTTGCAGAAGGAAACTATTCTTCAAGATGATGTAATTTTGAATTTAACACACCATTCTCATCTGCCACATCAGTCCCCAATCTGGAGCTTCAGATCCTGTCAACCACCAAACCTCTGGTTGGACCTTGGATTCTCCCATCGACACATTTGTGTTGTGGAAAGAAAGATTGTGGAAAGAAAGAATAAAGAAAGGGAGTGATATTAGTAGTAAATTATTGATGAAAATACGTTACTAATAAGACACAGAATTTTTAGTGTTTACACAACATTATTTACTCATTATAACAGGAACTTATTGAATTTTTTTCCAGATGTATATGTCAGAGAATTCAGAGCAGAAAAATAGACAGGAGCCTGTTATTGTTTTTTTTCCCACTCTGGCCTGTCGTGAACAGTGATAATTTCCTCCAGGTTTTCTTTGTGTCGAGTTCACTCACTGAGAACAGATTGTTTCAGATGGCTGCCCTTTTTTGATAAATCAGGATTTTTTTTTGTGCTTGTTTAATTCCGCTTTTTGTCATGGTTTTGTCGTTCAGCTTTCTAGCAACTCTTACCCATTGCTAACAGCAACTTACATGACTTTCTTCTCCAGTGCCATTCATTTTGCTCCTCAGATGGTGGCACAGTGGCTCACAGTGCCAAGGACTTGGATTCAATTCCAACCTTAGGTGACTGTCTATTTGGAGGTTGCATGTTCTCCCTGTATCTGCTTGGGTTTCCTCAACAATCCTAAGATGTGTAAGTTACATGGGTTGGCCATGCTAAATTGCCCACAGTGTTCAGGGATGTGTAGGTTAGGTGTGTTAACCACAGGAAATGTAGGGTTACAGGGTGGATGATGGGTCTGGGTGAGATGTTCTGTAGAGGATTGGTGTGGACTCGTTAGTCCAAATGGCCTATATCCACACTGTGAGGAATTCCATGGTTCTATGGAGTCATTCCTTGCCCGTTAGAAAAAAAATGATATTATGTTGCTGCTCCTCCTCCTCCTTTCAGTCCATTTCTCATGCGGACTCCTCATTCCATTATCTGCTGCATCTAGTGTTGGCTGTCAGTTACTTGGATTTATTCATCAATTGAATTATTTTTATAACTGGATATTTTACAGCATACTGTAACTGGTCTCTGAACTTCTTCTGCGTCGCCACATAAATAAATGCATTTGTGCAGCAACTTAAGTCCTGCAGCATAAATGCGAAGAGTTCAAAGGAATAAAAATCATCCAAATAATAACCAGTATTAAAGAAATATAAAATGTACACTAACCAAAGAAGTATGAAGCTGACCAATGTAGCAAAGAGTAAATTTATAGATTTCTTTCTGCTCTCTATTTCTGGGTCACTATTTGTTTTTCTCTGACCCCTCAGCCCCTTACGTGTTTTAGCTGCCTTGAAGATGTGTCTGACCGTCAAAACATTGAGAAAGAGAATAAAAGTGAATGGGAGAAGTGGTGTTAAAAATGTTTCAAAATATCTATAACTCAGCCAATGAGCATCATTATAATATCTGTAGGTAGTATAACAGTACCATGGAACATTGTTAATAATCCTTCCAGGTCCAAATCGAAAATAGTTGGGAATGTTCTTTAAAAAAAGTAAAATACAAATTGTTGTTGAAACCCTCATTGCAGTTTTCTCTGTGCAATACTGAGATTTCATCTCATGGATGCAAATGGCGACAAATCGATCAAAAGAAAAAGCGACAGTGAACCAGACAGAACAATCAACGGTCAAACGGCTCAGGGCATAGATAATACGACAGACAGGAGTGATGTCCAAGAAACACGGTGGATAATAGTAGTAAGTAAACTTATGAAGTATGATATCAAAAATAATGAAGAGTAGATCAGACATTGCCATGGCTACCAGGTAGTGAGTGATGCATGTTGAAAGACCACTCTTTCCCCCAGACAAGAATACAATCACCACTAGACTAACTGTAAGAAAGAGAAAGAGAATTGAAGTTATTGATCAAATATTCTCTATGCTTGATTGATTTTAGTACAAAGGTATTTGTTGTTCTGTCTCTTTTCATCTGAACCATTATAGTAATCCCTCTCAAATGAATCATTTTCCCATTTTAGGAGACACAAAGAATCTCATGAGCAGCAAATTACTCCCAGGAACACAGTAAAGTATTCAATATTTTGGGAAAGGCAGAAGTTGTTTCTTCTCCTTTATAGATTACTCTGACAAGCTGGAGTTTCCCATAAGACCACAATATCGAGACATAGGCATTCGGGATCAGTAAAATAAAAAATGAGAGACATCTAATGTAGATATTGATTGCAAAATCTTTGCATTTGGTTGTGGACTGTCTACAGCTCAGATTGCTTCCTGAATTGCACATTCACATTGTATGAACAATACTACAGGACATTGAATCACTCTACAGCGCCCAGGAATGGATGTCCTGCACAGTATGAATGACCAAATGATCAGGCATTGAATCCCTCCCTCCTGCACGTGATTGAACAACCTGACATGACTCTGGTTGCCGTGGTATAATGGTGAGCTCGCTAGTTTCTGAACTATGTGATCCGAGTTCAAATCTAGGTGTAGCCTTCTTCCCAGGAAGTGAGTGACAAGCCTTGGAAAGTCTTGTTGCCGTCATTACAAAACCAAGACTTAAAGTGGGCTGAATTTTTTTTAGGGGTGGCTCAGTGGTTAGCACTGCAGCCTCACAGCACCAGGGACCCGGGTTCAATTCCAGTCTTTGGCCACCGTCTGTGTGGAGTTTGCACATTCTCCCCGTGTCTGCGTGGGTTTCCTCCGGGTGCTCCGGTTTCCGCGCACAGTCCAAAGATGTGCAGGTTGTGTGGATTGGCCATGATAAATTGCCTGTAGTGTTCAGAGATGTGTAGATGAAGTGGGGTATAGGGGGATGGGTCTGGGTGGGATGCTCTGGGGCTCAGTGTGGACTTGTTGGGCCAAAAAGCCTGTTTCCACACTGTAGGAATTTATGATTCTACGATGACAATCTGAACATGAAGGTGAATCCAACCTCCATGCCCAGGTAAAACACCATATAACAAAAGAAGAAACTTTTTGAATTCTGCCAGTGTGTATACAGGCTATTCAGCCCAACAGGTACACACCGACTCTGAAGAGCATCCCACCCAGACTTACTCCCCTACCCTATCCCAGTAACCCTACATTTCCCATAGCTTAACCACCTAATCTACACACTCCTGGACACTTTGGGCAATTTATCATGGCCACGCCACCTAACTTGCACATTTTGGACTCTGGGAGGAAAGCAGAGCACCCAGAAGAAACCCGTGCAGACAAAGGGAGAATGTGCGTACCCCACACAGAGAGTCATTCCAGGTTGGAATTGAATCTCTGTTCCTGGTGCTGTTGTAGTACCAGGGCTAATCACGAAGCCACCATGCTGCCCAACTTCAATGTTTGTCACAGAAATCCCCCTCAAGCCTGTAAACCATAGTCCCACACAAACAAATAAAATCTGAATGCATGCAGCTTTCCAGTTTAGAAATAAGACACTTTATCTGGGATTAAGCATTGTGAAGGGTCACTGGACCTGAAATGTTAACTCTGCTTTCTCCTCCACAGATGCTGCCAGCCCTGCTGAGCTTTTCCAGCAAATTTGTTTATGTTCCTGATTTACAGCATCCGCAGTTCTTTTGGTTTTTATATGGAAATTGGATTTGTGAGCTCCGCTACTGACATAAAGCATGCAGATGGTGGGCAGAATCGAATTGTAATGTCTGTCTGAAGTCAAATATCTCATTCATGATTTTCTGCATTTAATGTCCCACATTCTGTATTCTGTACTGTTAATTCTCTGTTACGCTTTCCAACTCAATTATTAATCACAGTCTTAATATTGCCGTAACTAAAGTCAGTTATTTGTTCCTGTTGTGTTCAAACAGCCCCACACCTTGTTATTTGTTGAAACAGACATTTTTATTCCTGTGAAGTTTTAAAATTATTTCTGTGTATTGTTTTAAAACTGACTACTGCACATTCTGCACCAAAATCTCTTCCCCCCAAAGAGGACACACATCACAAAAGCAAGAGCAGCGATTGTTGGAAAATTAACTGTGGGTAGGTTATGAATCGCAGATTCAAAAATTGCTGATCAAAGTCGAACCAGATGCAGATGTAAAATTATGTCAACACTTCTAGGGGTGGCACGGTGGCTCAGTGGTTAGGACTGCAGCCTCACAGGGACCCGGGTTCGCTTCCAGCCTCAGCAACTGTCTGTGTGGAGTTTGCGCATTCTCCCCGTGTCTGCGAGGGTTTCCTTCGGGCGCTCCAGTGTCCTCCCGCAGTCCAAAGACATGCAGGCTAGGTGGATTGGCCATGCTAAATTGCCCATAGTGTTCAGGGGTGTGTGGGTTACAGGGGGATGGGTCTGGGTGGGTTGCGTCAAGGGGCGGTGTGGACTTGTTGGGCCGAAGGGCCTGTTTCCACACTGTAGGGAATCTAATCTAATCGTCTAGCTCTATATCCATCCTTATTATGTCTAGATCGTGAACGGTAGTAGCCATGTCTTGCAGCTTGTCCTGGCCTTGCTAGAAGATTAATTAGTTCCAAAAATGTTATTTAAGTGAAAACAACAAGTCGATGTGACAATTGCTATTTTCATGCTATGTTAAAATCTCACAAGTTCATTTCCAATAGACACTTCACTTTGAAAACCAAGGATCAAACATATTCATCCAGTTGTGAAGATTTTCCCATTTCCAATCCATCGTATTTCCAAACTATACTCACTCCCCTTCAGTGAACAGATCAGAAAGGAGAAATGTAATATAAAAAAATGCATCATATGCTTTCAGTCAAATTATGATCCTAGTTCCAACTGCGGTCAGAGATATTCTATTTCATTCAGTTCCCCACAGAACAGTTAAATTTTATAATCAGAGATACTCATCCTTGCACAAGGCCACTGGGATAATTTGTTCCTCTCCAGTTAGTAACCCTCACACAGTATAATTTTACTTTGAGAGATGCTGCCAGTAACACTTGGCCACTGGGATTAGTTGTTCCTTTTGGCTAGGAACCCCTACTCTGTGAAATTCTAATTGGAAGCTACTCACTGAGCCCATTGCCAGTGGAATCGGGCGTTCCCTTCAGGATATTGATCCAGATGCAGTACAGTTCCTACATTGAAAGACATTCCCAGTAAAACTTGCAATTGAAGACAAGGGTATTCCCCTGTTCGTGCTCCACACTTACTACAATGCTGCATTTACAGGCACCTGCAAAAATCAAGAATACTGGGTCAGAAGTTTATGTTTGAATAGTAACCCGCACTCAGTACAATTCTACAATGACACATCCTCCCAGTAATGTGAGACTGCAGCAATCAGAGAGCCCAGCCTGAGTTTTGTGATCCCCATTCAGTACAATTTCATGATCAGTAATACCTTTACTCAGCGTGATTCCTGGGTCAACAGTACACAACATTCCAATTAATCACTGAATAATGCAGAATGCCTCTGAACTACAGATAGAGTTTTTTTTCTCAGTTGAGGAATTCTCCCACAGTTAGTTTGGAAATGTTAACTACATGCATTGATATCGGACATTAGGAACTCATATTAATCCATCAATCTGTCCTCACAAATATCATGCTTCCACACACCGACGAAAACACGTAGGATTGTCAAAGCCATGCTTCCTGACCCTCACTTATCACCCCATGACAACCTGTTGAACCCACCCATCGCCCACATTGTATCTGTGTTCCCATTTACAGCCAGCTGCCTGAGCAAGATCCACCAACAAAATCCATTTACACCAAAGTATGGGAAACACCAGTAGCCACTGAGAGGTGGATCATCAGAAATTCCATCTGACCGATAGCAGGCTTTGAATTACCAGAGAGACAGTGCGGTCTTGCTAAGCACTTTCTAGGCCAGCCAGGGCCTCCATGCAAACCCATTCTGCACAGTTTAGCGAAATAGACAAGGCTGCACATTACTGATAAACTTCCTAAACAATAAGCTGTTCACTTTAAACTCAGTAGGTGAGGACAGTATCATCCAGCATTAGGATTTTGCAAAATGAAAATAAAATAATTGTCAGTCCTTGGTGTAAGTAAGTATGATTTAATGCAGAAATTTATATGACTTACCAGGAACACCAACAATGGCAAGGCTGGTGTAGTATACTTTAGCGATCATTAACCTTCGAAGATACATTTTGTTGTTTGTGAATAACCTCTCCCTTCCTGCTGCTGACAATCTGTTGGAATTGTGAAATTCTCAGACTTGAAGATGAGACAGTTCCAGAGACTTTATTTAATATTATGTGGCATCTCCACTGGGAAACTGTGATTACACCTTTGAATTTCTTTTTATATAATTTGAGCAAACAAATTAGAACAGGTTTATTTTAATGATGTGATCTCGTTGAGATTTACATCTGTAATTGAATACCCCACAGACTGGATTAATCTGATCTTTTTAGGTCCCAAATGTTAACTCCAACTTGTCTTCAAACAACTAGGCTTGCGTTACTTCACTCACTATCAGACCCATCAATATCTAAACATCTTTTGATTTTTTTTCAGTGATATCCTTCATTTTGCAGAGGCTGTTGAGTCAATCAGTACCTCATGTTGGAGACCTCCTTGAGAGCTGTTCTACTGTACAGTGGTCTACCACTGCTTTCCCTGTTCATTCAGTTTTACAACTCATTTGGGACATTCTATCTGTGAATGAACACTCTACTACAGAACCTGAAGCTAATACTAACCACAAGAATAGCTGGAACTTAGATGAGGTAATATTTCCTCACAACAAAGACAAAAAATAAGGAAACTAATTCAGAACCTTAACTTCAGAATTCTAGAATGACAGAATCACATTGAACAGAAGAGGCCCTTTGGCCCATCATTTTTGTTCTGCCAAAGTGACATTAAATCTACATCTATCCTGACCTTATAATCTATGCCTCAATGGGCAAAGGCATGTGTTCTGTCTGCCCTCTTAACTACCTATTAACATGTCCTGCTACATGCAGGGATCTGTTCATAAGCACTGCAATATCTTTCTATTCTTCCAAGCTTCCTGGTGTCCTACTATTCATTAGATATTGCCTAGTTTTGTGACTTCTAGCAAAGTGCATCGCCTCACATTTATCAGGGTTATAGTTCATCTGTTACTGATCTGTCCACCTTATCAATCTGTCTATTTCTGTTTGTAACCTAGGTTTACTTTCCTGACTGCCAACTACCCAGTTAATATTTATGTCATTTACAAACTTACTTATCATAGCCAACCTCACACCTGTACCCACGCCCCAACCACACTCACACATACACACACACATTCATATCATTTCTGAATATCACAAATGATAAGGGACCAGGACTGATCCCTGTCATATGCCACTGCACGCCAGCCTGCAATGATACAAACAGCCTGCTATCAACTGAGATAGTCAGAACTGCCGATGCTGGAGTCTGAGATAATGACTCACTCAGAGATAGTAAGAACTGCTGAATAACTCACTCATTTTCTGAAGATGAGTTCCGACCCAAAACGTCAGCTTTCCTGCTCCTCTGATGCTGCCTTGTCTGCTGTGTTCCTCCAGCTCCACACTGTGTTATCTTCTATCAACAACCCTTACCTCCTCTAACAGAGCCAATTTTGGTGCCAACTTGCTAAGTTACTCTGGATGCAATGTGCTTTTACCTTCGTTATATCCCATGCAGGAACTTGTTAAAGGCTTTTCTGAAATCCATATAAACTCCGTCAATTGCCTCACCCTGTTCTACAGGCCTGGTTACCTCCTCACAAAACACCCCCCCCCGCCTCCCCTACTGTTGTCTTTGGCATGAGCTCCCTCTGACAAACTTGTGCTGATGAATTAAGATTAAGCCTCGTATCTCAAAACTGAGATAAATTCCTTCCTTCGGAATTTTCTCCAACAGTTTCCCGGAGACCAGTGGGATACCCATTAGTTTGTTATTCCTGGTCTATCTCAAGCACCCTTCTTGAAAAGTGGAAACACATCAGCTGTCTTGCAATATTCTGACATCCCCCCGTGGCTAGAAATAAAGTAGAAGTTTGGATCAGAGTCCCTGCCATTTCCTCCCTCCTCTCCTTGGTTACAATTCCTTTGTACCTCAGGGTTTGTCCACTTTTAAGCTCACCAACCCTGCAATACCTGCTGCAATACCAGATACAAATCTGCCCAAGAGAGACAGGGAGTGAGGTCGTGTTTTTTTCACATTTTACCTTCCCAGTGTTGTTCCCATCCATCATGAGGTGGGGTTAAGTGCGTTCCCTGAATCTTAGTCTTTGAATTCCAGTTTTTCAGGTAAGTATATTCCAAAGTCCGTTAAGCCTAAGGGAAAGGAAGAGTTCTTAATAAAAAGCTCATCATATAGAATAATGTTTTAGGTACTTCACACTCACACATGCACACACAAACAAACACCACACACACTAAACACACACACAAACACGCACACACGTGAGCACATGCACACATTTTTACTAACTTTTTGAATCCAATGTAAGTCTTCTTCACAACAGTGCTGAAGAGGAGTCATGTAGGATCAGAAACATGAATTCTCTTTCTCTCTTTGCAGTTGCACCAAACCTGCTGAGTTTCTCCAGCATTTCCTCTTTTAAAATGAAATAGCTAGTTTGATTGGCTCCACATCCACAAACATGCACTCCATCCACCACCAATGTTCAGTAGCAGCATGAAGTATTATTGATAACATGCACTGCAGGAATTCACCAATGCTCCTTAGACAGCATCTTCCAAATCCACAATCAGTACCATCCTAAAGATAGGGGCAGCAGATCCTGCATGTTCCCTTCCAAGCCACTCAGCATCCTGACTTGGGACATATATATATATATATATATAGTAAATTCTCCGTAGTCCCTGTGGACCACAGAGCTGCTCTCTCATTAGTGAGATACAACTAAATGTGAGGTTAACCTAAAGGTCACCGTGCCTCAGGGGAGGAGTGAGGTTCAGAAGGTGGGACCTTGGTGATCTCAGCCAGTGTGAGAATTGAACCTGTGCTGTTGGTGTCACTCTACACCACAAATCAGCTGTCCAGCCACCACTGCTGCAGGGGGACAGTTAGCACAGTTGGCTGGATGGCTGGTGTGAGCTGCAGAGAGGTGAGGTGATCCTTAGTTAAACCACTACCAGTTGTCTCTCTCTGTGAGAGTACAGCCCTCTGGAACTTGAGCAATCCTTCGGTGTCCCACTGTCAAAATCCTGGAAAATCCCTTTGCACCCCTCCCCTGCACACCACCAACCAATTGTTCCCACACCATCAGGACTGCAGTGGCACAAGGAAGTAGCTCCCAGCACATTCTCGAGAGGAATGCATTCTGACCCAGCCATCAAAGGTCAGGTCCCCTAATTTAATTGATGAAATGCATCTGAACAATGTACTTAGACAGCCACCATTTTGGCTGATAAAATGTTCAGATAAATGCATTCATAAAATTGTTGGGCGTATAAACAATTGGCAGATACTGTATGTGTGTCTGTGTGTCTGTGTGTGTCTGTGTCTGTGTGTGTTTGTGTGCGTGTGCGTGTGCCTGTGCCTGTGTGTGTTTGGACCAGAAGGGCATGAATATTGCTGTAAGGGAATTCAGCAAATTGCCGAATGCTCTGTTAAAACACATTTTAACCATGATGACATGCATTGAGCAGAGAGCAGTGCTGGCTGTATTTTCTTTGAG
Organism: Stegostoma tigrinum; assembly: GCF_030684315.1. Lineage (NCBI taxonomy): Eukaryota > Metazoa > Chordata > Chondrichthyes > Orectolobiformes > Stegostomatidae > Stegostoma > Stegostoma tigrinum. The sequence continues at coordinate 12,427,733 of NC_081399.1, read as the reverse complement.
AAGTTTTTGAACGGTGAAGCATTTTCAGACAGCACTATCAAGAAGTGGTTAGTCCATAGAGCAGGTCATAAAGTCCCTGCTGCTAAAACAGGAATTACTTCCTATAATCCTGACTAACAGTCTGATATTTGGTCAGTCCTTGTGTCTCAGATGTACATACACCACTCATGATCCAAGATTGGTCAGTGTTTGTGTTCGAGAGGAATAGTGCTTGTGCCAACAGTGCAGCAAAGTGGTTTCTGTCATTGCAACAAGAGTGTGTTCTGCAACCAACATTGAAGCTGTAATTGTATTTGAAGAGTATTGTTATCCCTGGTATGACTGTGGGATAACACAAGTCTCAGGAGAACACAACAACTTCGAGAGTGAGCCAGTTTCACATTCAAACTGACAATGTTTGATAACTGATAGCGTCAGGATATGATATCAAAAGTCCTGATCTGAAGGAGATGGGGAACGAGACCTGGGTGAAGAGGAGGCTCAGGATGAACTGTCTGAGAAGAGTTCCCATCACCTGTCCTGTGGAGATAAGCTCACTGCCAGTATTTCAAAACCTCACTTTCCAGGTGTAAATCTTGCCTTATTTAAATATCTAATACCATTTTCAACTGACGGTTTTAATCTGATGCACAGAAAACAAACCAAATCTGATATATTTATTAAATAACTGTAAATAATGTAATGATTTAGTTAACCTAATTGACTCCCTAGAGGTTTGATGTTAGAATTAGAACTGGAATTTGGTTTTATTGTCACATGAACCAAGTATAGGAATACATGAGGACAGTGAAAAGTGTGTGGAGCCTCCATTCTCCATTGTCATCTTGGTTTCAAAACCAAGATGTCTGCAAAAATATAGAATCCCTTCCATTGCCTTGGCCATACACTAATCAGAATCTTCCAGCTCCTAAGGAAATCACCGACTCTGATGGAGAATGGGGAAACTGCTGTCCATCCAGTGAAAGAGCTTTACTATCTGATGCTTATAACTGTTACACTTCCTGGTGATTCATGGTTCAGCCCCAGTGTATTGGATGATAGTAGGTGGAAGCACTGCATTAAAAAAGGGAAACAGAAATAGTAACCAAAGGCCAGTTGGCTTAACATGCCACAGGGAAACTGTTGGAGAGTATTATTCAACCATGTATAGAAGGACGCATTGATCAGTTCAAGTTAATCTGGCAGAGTCAATGTTGATTTGTGAGTCTATTGAATTTCTTTGAGGATGTAACATGTGCCATTGATAAAGGGGAATGTCCTGAGCTTAGATTTCTTTTAAATACAGTGAATCAACAATGGTCATAGCAGGAAGTAAAGGCTTGAGGTGTAGGGGGAAATGATTGATTGGGAGCATGTGGCTTACTGAAATGCAAAGTGATTGGAAGCAACACTTACATTCACAATTCTTCAGAGGCATTAAGTTAGTTGCAGTTTCTAGATTTTTTTCCCTTTGGTCCTAGCTGCTTCCAACTTCCAGGGATGTGTAATCCCTCTGCGCGTCCATCTCCCATCAAGATGGTCTTGAGTATTCCTTGATTCTTCCTCAAAAAGAGACCTGAGTGGTCCCCATCCACTACCATCCACATTCATTTTAACTTGTCTCACTTTCTCCAAGTCAAAGATGTGGTTTTGGTTACCTGTTTAGGTCCCAGTTGTACCTGTCTCTTTTGGGGGCTGTACAATGTTCCTTGGTGCAGTCCTAATGTGGATTCACAGCTTGTTTTCCAATATACCGGTGAAGAGATTGGTGCTATTCCTGTTCTTGCCAGAATTTGAAAAAAAATCCATTAATTTGCTTCCAATTTCTATCTTTCTCTTATGGACCCTTGATCCATTGCTGGCGTTTCCCTTCCTTGGCTTCTCTGTCTCCATTGTACACCAATGGAAGTTTGTATCCTAATCCAAGGTTGCACACCAATATCCATTACAAATCCACCAATTCCCACAGTTACCTCACATACACTTCCTCACTTCCTGCTTCTTGTAAGGCTTCCACTCCATTCTCCCTTTTACTGCATCATCATCTGCTCTGGTGGTAGATCCTTTCACCGCCATGCATACAACATGAGCTCCTTTGTCCATAACTGAGGTTCCCGTCCTCCACTCTGGTTAACAGGACCCTCACTGATGTACGAAGTGATTCAATAAATGAGGCATTAAGGGCTCAGCTGAGAACTTTAAAAAAGGTGGCAGCCACACTGCTAGTAGTTTACTGTTGACGACCAAACCTTCTGAGGAAAATCAAAGCCCGGTATATAAGATGGGGTGGCATGGTGGCTCAGTAGTTTAGCACTGCTGCCTGACAGCACAAGGGAGCCAGCTTCACATTTAGCCTTGGGCAACTGTCTGTGGAGTTTGAATAGTCTCTCTGTGACTGCCTAGGTATCCTCCAAGTGCCCTCCCACAGTCCAAAGATGTGCAGGTTAGGTAGATTAGCTATTATGTCTAGTGTGGTTCTGGGTGGGATTCTCTTCAGAGGTTCTGAGTGGACTCAGTGGGCTGAATGGTCTACTCCCACACTGTCGGGATTCCATAATGATATTTCAGAATGTTAAATAATAGTTGGGGATTTTATCTCTCAAATATCAATTGGAACATGAACAGAGTGAAAGGCACTGAGAGCACAAAATACATGAATTGTACTTTTTTTTAGCACACAACAGCCAATAAGAGGGACAGCATTAGAGATTAATATTATGAAATGAAGCTGGTCTTTTGGATGAATTGCCAGAGAGTGACTATGTTTGAGCCAGTGACATTAGTATAGTTGCATTTAGTGTAAACATGGAACAAGACCATAAGACCATAAGACATAGGAGTGGAAGACAATGATAACAAGAATAAAACAAAAGATCTTTTGTGTAGATTATTCTTAAGAATCCAAGAGAAGATCTGGCAAAGTTGGACTGGATGCGGATCATTGAAGAAAAAATAACGACAAGTCAGTGGGAGGTTTTCAAAAGCGAGATTCTGGAGACACAGTGTAGACATGACCCAACAACAGACATCATTATACTTCCAGATCTAGACTCCCACAGGTGTCCCCAAGTACACAGGGAGAGATGAAACTCTAAATTTAAGATACTGATCGTCACAAAAAACAAAAAAAATAGAATGCCTCATGGCAAGTTTAAATGGGTGATGTGAAATTAAAACAAAATTGGAAAGGCCACAGAAGCATGTGGACCCATTAGTAGGTAGGATGAACAGATAAAGATGTTTTATCAGTGAATTAAGACGAATTAAGCTCGGTGATCAACCTTGATCATATTGAGTGGGTGAACGGGTTCAAAGGACCGAATGGCCTACTCCTCCTATCTTCTATGTGTTTATGTAATGTCTCCAGACAAGACCGACATTGGGTGAGACAGAAGGCCGTGGGGATGACCAAAAAGGCTGTAAATTGACAATGGATAGATTCAATTAGTGGGCAAGTAATTGGCAGATGGAAATAATGTGGAGAAATGTCCGTTTGCAGCTGAGGTTTCCCAACTAACCCAGTGACATATTAAAATCCCTGGTTCTTGCCTGGTCCACATTTCCAAACTCAGCCAGGTTTAGTCCCTGAGGGAAGGCAGTTTTCTGACTGGATATTATTACATTGCAACATGGAGTTACTAGTGTAACGGAAGTTTGCCACATCTCATCACATCATCGACTTTGCCACCTATATTGTATGAATTCTATTTAAAACATTGACAGACTGAAATTAATGAGTTGAAATGTGATTCACATTAGGTACCATTGACATGGCCTCTAGTACGGCACTTGAAAAGATACATCATGTCAAGCTGGTACAGAAGATAGAGTCTCATTGGATCTGGGATATTCTGGCTAGATGGAAGTGTGCTGGAAGGGTGCTTTTTGGAATGGAAATTGGTCACTAGTGGTGTTCAACAGAGATCAGTGCTGGAATCTTTGTTAACCAAGTGTGAAGCTGGATAAACACAGCAGGACAAGCAGCATCTCAGGAGCACAAAAGCTGACGTATCGGGCCTAGACCCTTCAAGCTCTCTGATGAAGGGTCTCGGCCCGAAACGTCAGCTTTTGTGCTCCTGAGATGCTGCTTGTCCTGCTGTGTTCATCCAGCTTCACACTTTGTTATCTTGGATTCTCCGGCATCTGCAGTTCCCATTGTCTCTGGAATCTTTGTTATTTGTTTTACATACATTATATCAATGATCTGGAGGAAACTGTAATTTGTCTGATTAGTAACATCAAGATTGGTGGAGTTGCAGATAGTGAGGAAGTTTATCAAAGGATTCCATGGGATATAGATTTGAACGGAGAAACAGCATATGGATTTAGTTCGCACAAATGTGAGGTGATGCATTTTGGAAGATCAAACTCAGGTGGAAATTATACAAAAAATGGCAAAACCCTGAGGAACATTTACATAGAGGGGGATCTGGGCGTACAGGTCCACAGTTCCCTGAAAGTGGTGACTTGGCTGCATACAGTGGGCAAGAGGGCATACAGCACACTTGCCTTCATTGGCCTGAGCATCAAGTATGCAAGTTGGCTAGTGATGTTACAGCTGCCCAAGACTTTACTGAGGCCACATTTGGAATATTGCATGCAGCTCCAGTCGCCACACCAACAGAAGGATGTGGATACTTTGGAGAAAGTACAGAGAAGGCTTGCCAGGATATTGCCTGCTCTGGAGGGGATTAGTTATGAGGAGAGGTCGGATTACTGGCAGTGTTTTCACGGATGGAGATCACTGGCTGGGGGCATCGGATGGAATGGGGGATTTCAAGATTAGGGACACACTATTAACGTGAGCGGGCAGAAATTAAAATGAGACATGAGGAGCAAACATTTTACACAGAGCTGGTTTGCATGTGGAATGAACTTCCTGAGGAATTGGTGGATGTAGGTACAATTACATTGTTCTAAAGACATTTTGATAAGTACATGAACAGGAAAGGTTTGGAGGGATATGAGCCAGGAGCAGGCAGGTGGGACTAGTTTAGTTTAGGATTATGTTCGGCATGGACTAGTTGGACCAAAAGGTCTTTTTCCATGCTGTATGACTCCAGAATGGCACAGGTTCAAGGAAACGGGGGAAAGTTTAGGGGTGAACTGTGGGGAATGTTTTTCACACAGAGACTGGGGGGTGGTGTACCTGGAAAGCACTGCTTGTGGAGAAGCAGCCATGTTACCAATGATTAAGCTGGATCTTGATAGACACATGAATGGAAGGCAGAGGGACAGAAGCAACATATGGGTAATGTTCCTCATCAATCATTGCCTTTCTGGATACATGTAAATCCTGCCCCTCGGGATTCCCTCCAACAAATTACCCACCAGCAATGTCAGGTTCACTGGTCTATAGTTTTCTGGCTTTTCCTTACCGCCTTTCTGAAGTAGTTACACGACATTAGCCAACCTCCAGTCTTCCAGCACCTCACCTGTGGCTATTGATGATACAAATATCTCAGCAAGGGACCTAGCAATCACTTCCCTCACTTTCCCACAGAGCTCTAGGGTACACCTGATCATGACTCAGGGATTTAACCACCTGTATGCATTTTAAGACATACACCACTAACACCTCCTCTGTAAATATGGACACTTTTCAAGAAGCCATTACCCCCACATTCTCTATCTTCCATATCCTTCTCCACAGTAAACTCTGATACAAAATACTCATTTAGTTTCTTCTGCATCTCCTGCAGTACCACACAGAGGTGACCTTGTTGATCTTATTGGCACCTTATTCTGTCCCTAGTTACCCTTTTGTCTTCAATGTATTAATAGAATCTGTTTGGATTCTCTGTAACCCTATTTCCCAAAGCTATCTCATGTCCCCGTTTTGCCCTCCTGATTTCCCTCTTAAGTATACTCCTCCTGCCTTTATACTCTTCTAGGGATTCACTTGATCTCTGCTGCCTACACCTGACATATGCTTCCTTCTTATTCTTAACCAAAACCTCAATTTCTCTCATCATCCAGCTTTCCTGACACCGACCAGCCTTGCCCTTCACCCGAACAGGATCTCTGGACTCCCGTTATTGCATTTTTGAAGGCATCCCATTTTCCTCCTGTCCCTTTACCTGCAAACATCTGCCCCCAATCAACTTTTGGAAGTTCTTGCCTGACACCGTCAAAACTGGCCTTCCTGCAATTTAAGACTTCAACTTTTAGATCTGTTCTGTCCTTTATCCCTATTTTAAAATTAACAGAATTATGGTCACAGGCCCCAAAGTGCTCCCCCACTGACACCTCAGTCATGTGTCCTACCTTATTTCCCAAGAGTAGGTCAGGTTTTGCTCCTTCTCTAGTCGGTATATCCATATACTGCATAAGAAAATTTTCTTGTGCACACTTAATAAAGTCCTCTCCATCCAAGCCCTCAATGTTATTTCAGTCCCAGTCTATATTTGGAAAGTTAAAATTCCCTACCATAACCACCCTGTTTTTCTTACAGGTAACCGAGATCTCGTTACAAGTTTGTTTCTCAATTTCCTGCTGACTGTTTGGGATCTCTGGTACAATCCCAAAAAGTTGATCATCCCTTCCTCATTTCTCAGTCCCACTCAAATAACTTTCCTGGATGTATTCCCAGAAATATCTTCCCTTACTGCAGCCGTAATGTTGCACTTAATCAGAATTGCCAACCCCTCTCCTGACTTGCCCCCACACTTTCTATCCAGCCTCGAGCACCTATCCGCTGGAACATTAAGTTGCCAGTTCTGATCATCCCTGAGCCATGTCTCTGTAATTGCTCTGATATCCCAGTCCCATGTTCCCAACCATGCCCTGACTTCACCTGCCTGACCTGTTAGGCGTCTTGCTTTGAAATAAATGCCATTTAATTTGTCAATCCTACCTCATTCTCTACTTTGTTCCTGCCTCATTGGACTGTTTGACTTACTCCTTTTCCCAAATGTACCAATCTCAGACTGAACTCTCTTCTCACTGTCTCCCTGTGTCCCACCCCGCTTACCAGTTTAAATCCTCCGAAACAGCTCTAGCATATCTCCCCACTAGTATAATAGTCCCCTTCCTTAAACCTTTCATTATTCCAGCATTTGTTACGAGGGACAATACATCAGCAAATATAGTAAGAGATAATGGGAACTGCAGATGCTGGAGAATCCAAGATAACAAAGTGTGAAGCTGGATGAACACAGCAGGCCAAGCAGCATCTTAGAAGCACAAATGATGAAGGGTCTAGGCCCGAAACGTCAGCTTTTGTGCTCCTGAGATGATGCTTGTCCTGCTGTGTTCATCCAGCTTCACACTTTGTTATTATAGCAAATATAATAAGTTTTACAGCAATGCATTTTTACATGAAATTGTTGCAACAAAAGTCTCCATTGGAATCATCTTGCATTCTTCATTTGAAACCTTTCAATGAAGGCCAGTGGATTATGAGTGTAACTTAGATGTTTCATTGTTCTTTGTCGGATGGAGACTTCAAACTGTTTAAGAGGCAGCAGCAATCCCAAAGTTTCTATTTCTCTGGGAGAGTACTTTTCCAATGACTGGTATTGTTTCTGAGAGAAGTACCCTCCGGGTTTCTCTATTCCTGATTCATCATCCTGTAACAAGGCAGCACACAGCCCCAAGTCACCCGCATCAACTGCCGTTTTGAAAAGTCTGGAAATATCAGGGATGGCTAACACTGTTCATTGATTCAAATTGTCTGGATCCTTTGATTCTACTAACCAGGCCACTTTTACTTGGTTCCTTCACAACTTTGTTCAAGGCACAGCTCTCCACCTAAAATTATGTACAAATTTCCAGTAAACTCAATATTTCTAAAAGTCTATTCATTTCTCATTTAATTTTAGGAACAAGAAATTCTATCAGAGGCTTCACTTTGTCTGTCTTTAGCAATATCTGTGAGCCTCTACGTCCATGCCTCTCTGTGTGTTTGTTTGTATGTACCTGTCCATGTGTATGTGTATGAGTGTCTGTGTGTGTAACTGTATGTGTTTGTGAATGTCTGCACGTGTGTGTATTTGTGTATTGTCTGAGTGTCTGACTGTGCGTCTATGTGAATGACGATCTGTGTGCTGTCTGTCGGTGTAAGCGCTTGTTCGTGTATGTGTATTCCGGTACATTTTTTCATTGTGTGTATCTTTGTGCGTCTTTGGGTCCATCTGTGTATTTGTATGTGGTGTCTGCTCATGTAACAATATGTATCTATGTTTGTCGTATCTCTGTGACTATCTCTATGCAATGTAGTCTATGCTGTGTTCGGGGTCCCTCTTATGTTTGAGGTGAAATAATGTTGATGCTCATGTTGATGTGTGTCTCTATATACGTGTGTGTGTGTGTGTGTGTGTGTGTGTCCATTTCTGTCTGCATTGACGAAAATTACTTTGTCCTGATGGAAGTTTGAATTAATTAATTAAAATACAGTTAATCAATAGCTAATCGTCTCTCTCTCTGCCTGTCCGCCTGATTTAAAGAGATACAATGCCACCCTCTGCTGGCCTGCCCACAACACTGCACTATCATCAGATTTATTTTCGGAGAAAACATCCAAGTCTGTGAATTTCTCACTTTGCATATTTGTTTTGTCCTTCAAAGAATGCCTTTGGAGACACACACTGATCCCTTGTGATGTTGTCCCTGAGACGTGAGGAGAAGGAAATGAACATGCCCAGTGCTGCTTTCACCTCCTCCGCCTTTGAATCCTTACTCACTTAGAATTTGTGAGAGTACACCAAAAAACATTGTAAGCTGCGGAAAGTGTAATCAAGTTCACCTGTCCCTTCATGAAATGGTTCACTCAGAGGTGCCTGGATACAACTACAGTGGAAACTCTCTATTTAATGGATATAACGTCAGGAAAACTGCTCAAAGACAAATCGCTTCCACATTGCAGAGGGAACGTGACATTTCTCCACATGAGCACGTTCCACACTGAGGGAACAGTCCAAACGCAACTCTTTCCACACCAGTGTGTCTCACTGTGTGAGGGTGTCTGTGTATGTATTGACGCTGCTGTCAGTTTAGATGGTGCTTTGAGCTTCTGCCGTCCATTTCTCCCGCTCTGACTGAATCCTTGAGGGTTTTCACCCTCCATTACCCTCATGCAGCAGTGGGAGATGGGCAGCAGAGGGTGGCAGTGTTCAACTTTCAACTCAAGGGAGCTCTGTTACACGACGTTGGCTCGTCACCCCATGAGAGGAAATTTCTGATTGGGCTGCATTGGATTAGCAGTCCGTTGTAATTGGGAAACTTGGTGAAAAATATTGAGCCCAACCGGTTGTTACATTACATAAGTTTTATTTATTCTTAATGCAAGAAATTCATGTAACTGGATATTTTAGTGTATTACTAAACTTCACCCTAAACCTAGACAATGTTGCTGCATGTATAAATTTTTAGTCGATGGATTCTGATAATGTCATGTCACCACCTGCCACAATTGCACACATTCAGACAGCTCATAGTCAGCTGTTTGTGGCGTCCGTTGAATCGTTATTGAGGAGTGAGACCATATATTTAATATCAGAACATTTTCGGACAAACTATTCAATTTAATTGCATCAGAGCCCTCCGAAGGATTTGATTTTGACAGACGGTTCCAAGCCGATGGGAATTACCTCGGAGGAAATTTCATTTGCCGGACAATTCCTTTGGATTGCGCAATGATGGAGAATCCGCAGGTTCCCAGCTCAAATCTCCCTGCACTGGGTAAGGACGCTCTGTTAGGAGTGTGATGGAATACTCCCCACTTGCCTGGTTGGTTACAGCTCCAACAAACGCTCGAGAAGCTCATACCCACATGAGCCCTAGCTATGCCTGCCTCTTTGTAGGTCATGTGGAACAGTCCCTCTTTTCGCACCTGCACTGGCCCCAAACCCCACCTCTTCCTCCGTTACATTGATGACTATATCCGCGCTGCCTCATGCTCCCAAGAGGAGCTCAAACAGTTCATCCACTTCACCAACACCTTCCACCCCAACCTCAAGTTCACCTGGACCATCTCCAACACATCCTTTACCTTCCTGGACCTTTCTGTCTCCATCTCAGGCAACCACCTACAAACTGATGTCCATTTCAAGCCCACCAACTCCCACAGTTACCTGGAATACACCTCCTCCCACCCACCTTCCTGCAAAATTTCCATCCCCATTCCCAATTCCTTCAGTTCCACCGCATCTGCTCTCAGGATGAGGCATTCCACTCCCGAACATCCCAGATGCCCACGTTCTTCAAGGGCTGCAACTACCCCCCGGCAGTGGTCGAGAACGCCCTTGACCGTGTCTCCTGCATTTCCCGCACCTCATCCCTCCCAGCCCGCCCTCGCAATAACCGCCCCAAGAGAATCCCCCTCGTCCTCACATACCACCCTATCAACGTCCGGGTACAACGCATCATCCTCCGACATTTCCGTCGTCTACAATCCGACCCCACCACCAAAGACATTTTCCCACCCCGCCCTTGTCTGCCTTCCGGAGAGACCACTCTGTCCGCGACTCCCTTGTCCGCTCCACCCTCCTCTCCTACCCCACCACACCCGGCACCTTCCCCTGCAACCATAGGAAGTGCTACATTGTCAAGACTGCAATGGCACCAGAAAACAGCTACCATGACATTATCAAAGGCAATAAATTCTGGCCTGACCATCGAAGACCTATACCCCTGAATTTATGATGAAATACAGATGAACAAAACATTTTGACAGCCAGGATTATAGCTACCAGAAAATTCAGTGGCAGTTTCGATTCGGAATAACGTTACAGCCATACTGAGAAGCAACGTTCCAGTGGATCGCTCAATGAAATTATACAAGCCGCACTGAGAAATAAGAAGCAGGTGATCACCTTGATGGGATTGTACCGCAGGCCTCCCAATAGTCAGCGGGAAATTGAGAACCAAATATGCAGGGCGATCTCAGATAACTGTCAGAATATTCAGGTTTCAATGGTAAGGACTGGAGCATAGACTAGGACTGTGTTTGATTTATTGTCACGTGTACCAAAGTACAGTGAAAATCCTTGTTACGAGCAGTGCAGGAAGATCATAGTAAGCAAGGATGTACAAATCAAAACGATTTAATGGAAGCCATCCATGACTCCAGTTCAACAGCTCGCTGCTGCTGAAATGTTTCCGCCATCATCAAAGACCCATTGTACCCCGGTAACGATGTCTTCTGTCAGGAAGAAGGTAGATAAGCCTGAACACATGTAGGAGCATCTTCAGGAACAACTTCTTCCTGGCCACAGTTGAACAAATTCTCTAACCTCAAATAATGCTGACCTTGCTAACATTGCTTTCGCCTGAGAAAGTGGCTTAGACAGTGAGGAATTTGTTAAGTATGTTCAAGAAAATTTTCTGATTCAATATGTGGATGTACAGGCTACCGCAGGAGCAAATTGACCTTCTCTTGGGAAATAAGTCTGGGCAAGTGACTGGGCGAGGTGTCATTTGGGAGTACTTTGGGACAAGTAATCATAGTTCTACTAGTTTTAAAATAGTTATGCAAAAGGATGGACATGATCTAAGAGTTGAAGCTCTAAATTGGAGTAATGCTCATTCTGATGACATTAGACAGGAACTTTCAAAAATTGATTGGGGGAAGCTGTTCAAAGGTAAAGGAACAGTTGGGAAGTGGGAGGATTTCAAAAGTGAGATAGCGAGAGTTCAGAGGCAATTTGTTCCTATTAGTGTGAAGGGCAAGGCTGGCAGCTGTAGGGAATTCTGGACAGTGAAAGATAGTGAGGCTCCGGTCAAGAAAAAAAGGAGACATTTATCAGGTATTGACTGCTGGAATCGAGTGAAGATGAAGATTGTCTAAGAGTACAATGAAATCTTTATCAGATGGGCCAATGTGTCGATGAATGATGGATGGATTTTGATTTAGATAAATGTCACATGTTGCATTTTGGTAAGGCACACCAGGGCATGAATTTCACATTTAATGGTAGGGCCCTGGCACCGTTGTCGAACAAAGAAACCTTGGGTGCAGGTGCATAGTACTTGGAATTAGCTCACAGGTAGACAGGGTGGTGAAGAAGGTCTTCGGCACACTTGCCCTAATTGGTCAATTCAGTTCTGAGGAAGGGTCACTGGACCCGAACCATTAACTCTGTTTTCTGCTCCACAGATGCTGCCAGACCTGCTGAGCTTTTCTAGCATAATAAAATGTGAGGCTGGATGAACACAGCAGGCCAAGCAGCATCTCAGGAGCACAAAAGCTGACGTTTCGGGCCTAGACCCTTCATCAGCGAGGGGGATGGGGAGAGGGAACTGGAATAAATAGGGAGAGAGGGGGAGGCGGACCAAAGATGGAGAGAAAAGAAGATAGGTGGAGAGAGTATAGGTGGGGAGGTAGGGAGGGGATAGGTCAGTCCAGGGAAGACGGACAGGTCAAGGAGGTGGGATGAGGTTAGTAGGTAGATGGGGGTGTGGCTTGGGGTGGGAGGAAGGGATGGGTGAAAGGAAGAACCGGTTAGGGAGGCAGAGACAGGTTGGACTGGTTTTGGGATGCAGTGGGTGGGGGGGAAGAGTTGGGCTGGTTGTGTGGTGCAGTGGGGGGAGGGGACGAACTGGGCTGGTTTAGGGATGCAGTAGGGGAAGGGGAGATTTTGAAACTGGTGAAGTCCACATTGATACCATATGGCTGCAGGGTTTCCAGGCGGAATATGAGTTGCTGTTCCTGCAACCTTCGGGTGGCATCATTGTGGCACTGCAGGAGGCCCATGATGGACATGTCATCTAGAGAATGGGAGGGGGAGTGGAAATGGTTTGTTGCAAACTGAGCGGAGGTGTTCTGCAAAGCGGTCCCCAAGCCTCCGCTTGGTTTCCCCAATGTAGAGGAAGCCGCACCGGGTACAGTGGATGCAGTATACCTACCTCCCTAAACCAGCCCAGTTCGTCCCCTCCCCCCACTGCACCACACAACCAGCCCAGCTCTTCCCCCCCACCCACTGAATCCCAAAACCAGTCCAACCTGTCTCTGCCTCCCTAACCGGTTCTTCCTCTCACCCATCCCTTCCTCCCACCCCAAGCCGCACCCCCATCTACCTACTAACCTCATCCCACCTCCTTGACCTGTCCGTCTTCCCTGGACTGACCTATCCCCTCCCTACCTCCCCACCTATACTCTCTCCACCTATCTTCTTTTCTCTCCATCTTCGGTCCGCCTCCCCGTCTCTCCCTATTTATTCCAGTTCCCTCTCCCCATCCCCCTCTCTGATGAAGGGTCTCTGCCCGAAACGTCAGCTTTTGTGCTCCTCAGATGCTGCTTGGCCTGCTGTGTTCATCCAGCCTCACATTTTATTATCTTGGAATTCTCCAGCATCTGCAGTTCCCATCATCTCCGAGCTTTTCTTGCAACTTTGTTTTTGTTCCTGATTTACAGCGTCCGCAGTTTTGTTTCGGTTTTCATTGAGCATCAGAGTTGGAACGTCATATTGCAGTTGTATAGGACATTAGTGAGGCCACTTTGAGAATACTGTCCATAATTCTGGTTGCCATGCTGCAGGAAAAATGTTGTTCAACTGTACTGGGTGCAGAAAAAGTTACAAGTGTGTTGCCAGGCCTGGAGGGTTTGAGCTAAAGGGAGAGGCTGAATAGAATGGGACTTTTTTCCCTGGAGCTTTGGAAGTTGAGGGGTAACCTTACAGAGGTTTATAAAATTATGTAGGGGATGGATAAGTTGAATAGCCACAGTCTTTTCCCCAGGACTGGGGAGTCCAAAACTACAGGATATAGGTTTACGGTGAGAGGAGACAGTTTTAAAAGAGACGTAAAAAGCAATCTTTTCATGTAGATGGCAGTGTGTGTATGGGATGAGCTGTCAGAGGAAGTGGAAGAGCTGGGTACAATGTTTAAAAGGCCTTTAGACCTGTACATAGATAGGAATGGTTTAGAGTGATATGGACCAAATGCAGTTTAGAATACCTGGTCAGCATGGACTAGTTGGAGAGAAAGGTCTGTTTCTGTGCTGTCTGAATCTGTGATTCAATTTCCAGTTGTAAATATTGTCCTCCTTAATTATCAAACGTCACTGCCAGCTATGTTGTATACAAAACAAACTGTATCTGAATATGAGAGACAGCAGGAACTGCAGATGCTGGAGAATCTGAGGTAACAAGGTGTAGAGCTGGATGAACACAGTAGGCCAAGCAGCATCACAGGAGCAGGAAGGCTGAGGTTTCAGGCCTAGACCCTTCTGAAACGTCAGCCTTCCTGTATCTGAGTATATTTCTTAAATGACTGTAAATAATATAGCTGTTTTGTTCATCTAATTGACTCCCTGGAGGTTTGATGTCTGTACAATTACAGTTTCAATTCCATTGCCTCGGCCATGGACCAGTCAGAATCCGTCAGCTCCTAATGAAATCACCCGCTATGATGGAGCATGGGGAAACAGCTCGCGAAAACACGTTACTATCAGCGATTGATCTGCTAGTAGCAGCTTCAGAACTGCGGAGTTCTCCGGAATTTTGAAACTTAATTATGTTACCTTGCTTTTAAGAAAGCTTATGAACCAACAAGCTGTCATAGTTTGGATAAGACAGTGTTAGGCTCAAGATTACTAGTTCCCGTGAACAATCCTGGGATTTGACAGTCAATGTACCTCTTTCACAGGTGGCGACACGATGGACTCAGTGCTCTCTTTCTGCTCCTTAAACATTCTGTAACATTCCAGTCGAACAGAGCAGGCTGATCAGTAAGGATAAATTCATGAGGCCAAAGGGTCACTTGCATGTTGGACTGAAGCTGGACGCCCAAAGGCCACTTGGCGTGTTCTGACACTGTTTGATGAGTTTTATCTCTCATTGACTATGCTTTAAAAATACACACTGTTTTCATTCTATGAGAAATAAATCAAGCCTCCTCTTATCGCCCACTTCAGTTGTTTCTTGTTTCTGATAACCATGATGTGAAGGTGCCTGTGTTGGATTGGGGTGGACCTTGTTGCTGACAACAGTGGTTTTTCATGAACTGTAGCATGGAGCTGGTTCAGAATTACTCTGATTCTCTGAATATGTCTCCTCAGCTGCTTCCCATTTCTGAATAAAGTATTGACTCCTGCACAGGGATTGCCCTGCTGTTCAAACATTGACAAAACTGCTCACACGGGGAAACTGAAATAATAGCTGAGTGATTCCAGAAGCTTCTGTGGAAAGAAGATGAGAGAAAGTTAAAATATCAGATCTATAGAAGCTTAAAATATGGTATCACAATCTGGAGCTTTGAACTGGTTAGTATTCCTGAGTTCTTCACTTTTATTTCAAATTCAATCTAACATTTCTTTCAAGCTAGTGGCGAGATTTTTTTTGTGCAAACACTGCACAGTCTCGCTGCTCTGGAACCCACCACCCGCGCTGCTCTCGGACACACTGCCCGTGCTGCCCTCAGACTCACTGCCCACGCTGCTTTTGGACTCACTGCCCATGCTGTTCTCGGATGCACTGCCCGTACTGCTCTTGGACTCACTGCCTGCGCAGCCCTCGTACTCACTGCCAGCGATGCTGTTGAACTCACTGCCCTTGCTGTGCTCAGACACACCACCTGTGCTGCTCTCCGACACACTGCCTGCGCTGTTTTCGGACTCACTGCCAGCACTGCTCTCGGACTCACCGTCTGTGCTGCTCTCAGACTCACTGCCTGCGCTGCTCTCAGACTCACTGTCTGTGCTGCTCTCACACTCACTGTCTGCGCTGCTCTCGCACTCACTGCCTGCGCTGCTCTCGGACTCACTGCCTGCGCTGCTCTTGGACTCACTGCCTGCGCTGCTCTCGGACTCACTGTCTACGCTGCTCTCGCACTCACTGTCTGCGCTGCTCTCGCACTCACTGCCTGCGCTTCTCTCGGACTCACTGTCTACGCTGCTCTCGCACTCACTGTCTGCGCTGCTCTCGGACACACTGTCTGCGCTGCTCTCAGACTCACTGTCTATGCTGCTCTCGCACTCACTGTCTGCGCTGCTCTCAGACTCACTGCCTGTGCTGCTCTCGGACTCACTGTCTGCGCTGCTCTCAGACTCACTGCCTGCGCTGCTCTCAGACTCACTGTCTGCGCTGCTCTCGCACTCACTGTCTGCGCTGCTCTCAGACTCACTGCCTGTGCTGCTCTCAGACTCACTGTCTGTGCTGCTCTCGGCCTCACTGTCTGCGCTGCTCTCGGCCTCACTGCCCACATGCTGCTCTAGGATTTGCCTCCAGGGTTAAGGGGAGTCAAAAAGAGAGAAAGAGGAAGGAAAAAGAACAGATGGAGCAGAGGAGCTCTGGCAGGAATGTCTTACTCTGCCGCCACCTTGCTGGAATATTTCAAAAATGTTCTTTATTCATAAAACATATTTGCATCCTCACAATTTGAGCTCACTTTTCGGCAGCAGCATACGACGAAACAAGCAAACTTTGGAGTTTGACTCCAACGAACAAACCAAAGGCATCTGTTACTTGTGCAAGACTACAATTCCCTGAATTTGAGATACCAGGAAGATCTGATAACTGAACAGACTCCCATTTAACTTCAAGAGGAAGACCTCAGACAGCTGGGGGGGGGTGGGGGCGGGGGGGCGCAATTAATCAAGGATAGTCTTCATGGATTTGTTAAGGGAAGGTTGCATCTGATGTATGTGCCAGACCTTCTTCACAGGAACTTGGTTCACAGTGGGCATGATTTTGATGTCAAGCAATTGATTTTGGGAAGGTTGTTGTATGTGATTGGCTGAAATTCATCAGCTGGGTGAACTTTAGACTTTGTTACTTGTTCAGCCCTGGGGTTGGCAATGATTGCTGCTTTACTGTTTCCAGAACAGTGGGAGAAACAGTCTCTTTCTATGTTATACATTTTCTGTGATTCCTGCCCCTATATGCTTTTTTTAAAATTCATTCACGGGATGAGGGTGTCGCTGGCTAGGCCAGCACTTATTGCCATTTCTATTTGTTATGAGTCAACCACATTGTCGTGGGTCTGGAGTCACATGTAGGCCAGACCAGGTAAAGATGGCAGTTTTCTTCAGTAAAGGGCATTAGTGAACCAGATGTTTGTTTTTTTCCTGACAATCGGCAATGAAATCATGGTCATTATCAGATTCTTAAATTCCAGATACTTATTGAATTCAAATTTAACCATCTGCTGTGGTGGGATTCGAACCCAGGTACTCAGAACTTTACCTGGGTCTCTGGATTAACAGTCCAGCAATAATATCACGAGGCCATTGCCTCCTCTTGTCAGGCTGGTCAGTAAATTAACAACTCATTTGAATAAAGGTTGATTGGAAAATAAGACTGAAGCAAAAGATAATGGGAGAAGCATGACTTCAATGGGAAATTTGTTTCAAATGGATTCCTTCAAGTTTATTATTTGTATCTGATTTTCCTGTTATAAATCTCTGATCTGGAATTGAATGCAGGAGATGCAATTTACAGATGACATAAAAATTAGCCAGATCATTGGTGATGGGGAAGAAGTCTATAGGCTGCAGGATGATCTAAATCAAATGATCAGTCAACTAATAGGGAGGGAGTAGTGCTGGGGAGGGAGACAATGATGGGCTGTGTTATTAGACTGGGTGTGTTTAGGGTATTAGTAGTGGTATTGGAGAATAACAGAAGCATTGTGAAGTTTGTGAGCATGGATTGTTTACAGTAATAGTGTGTTAGTGCTGCTGAAATGATCATAAATGTGAGTTGTGAGTCGGGAGATGGTTACATTTTTCTGTTTCTTTATTTATTTTTGGGATGAGGCCATTGCTGGCTAGGCAGCATTCACTGCCTATACCTGATTGCCCACAGGGCTGTTCAGGGTCAGCCACATTGCTGTGGGTCTGGAGTCACGTGTAGGCCAGACCAGATAAATATGGCAGTTACAAACCAAAAGAACTGTGGATGCTGTGAACCAGGAACAGAAACAAAATTGCTGGAGAGGGTCAGCAGGTCTGGCAGCATCTGTGAAGGAGAAAACAGTTAACATTTCGGGTCTGGTGCCCCTTCCTCAGAACAGACCCTTCCCCCATTCTCAGAAAGGATCACTGGGCCCAAAGCATCAACTCCATTTTTACTTTCACAGATGCTGCCAGACCTGCTGAGCTTTTCCAACAACTTTGCTTTTGCTCCTAAATATGGCAGTTTCCTTCCCTAAAGAGCATTAGTGAACCAGGTGAGTTTTTCCTGACAATTGACATTGAATTCATGGTTATCATTAGATTCTTAATTTCAGATTATTTTTATTGAATTCAAATTCCACCAACTGCCATGGGATTTGAGCCTAGCTTACCCAGAATGTCATCTGAGTCTCTGGATTGACAGTCAAATGATAATACCGCTAGGCTATTGCTGAGAGAAGTAATAAGGATGGAAAGAGTGTAATGATTTTGAGGAGTAAATTGTTTACGATAATAAGTGGGAGTGGATGGGTAAGGAGTCAGTGAGTGAGAGAGATTTTTAGTGCATGGAGAGAGGACCATCGGGCCCATCGTGTCCATGCTGGTCATCTCCTAATTCTATATTGCTACATTTAGCTACTAGCATTGAAGGCTATGGTGTTTCAAGTGCTCATCTAAACAGTTCTTGATTGTTTTGACAATCCCTATCACTTCAGACCTTTTCAGGCCATGAGGTCCTGATACCCCCAACACTCTGAGTCAAAGCAAATTTCCTCAAATCCCCTCAACACTCAGGCCCTTATCTTAAATCTGTGTCCATTAGTTACTGGCCCCTCTATGAAATGAGAAAGGTGTTGCCCTATATGCCTATCTATAGCCTTCTGAATTTTGCACAGTAGTGCGGAAGGGTACGGGTCTAGGGAGTGTTCTGAGGCCACAAGTGGCTACAGTATCAGGTCGTGAATTGGTTCTTGAAAGATCACAGAGATTGAGAGGCCTGTAAGTCTGGAGTTGGTTGCAGGAATAAGGAGGGAGTCGGAATGGAGATAATCAAAGTGAAAGGGTGGTCTGTGAGTCAGGAAATGCTTACAGTAGTACTGAAGGATTAAAGTAATACTGAAGGACAGAGATAGGGATAGACACAGGAGCACTGAAAGTTAATACAAATAATGAACATGGTGGGGCTGAAGGCTGTTCCAGAGATTTAGAGTATTATAGGTTCTGGAGCAGGCTACAGAGATGGTGAAGGCTGCATTTGTCTGGAGTATATTGCAGGGGAAGTGAATTTTGTTGGGGTTGCAAGACACAACACAGTCAGGAACAGGTGCTGTGTTTGAGAAGGATTACTGAAATAAGGAATGTTTCCAGACTGGAAGTAATTACAGAGATAGGAAGCCCTGCAAGTTTACAGAGTTTCCAGAGAAAGATTGGATAAAATCATTGAAACTTTGGTGCTGAGATGTAGACATGACACAATAAGTGCAGTTTATCCCCAAGTACTTCAGCACCTCGACTCATAAGTAGATTTTGTCATCAGTATTTGCTCAGAAACTTTCGGCAATTCATGTCATATTGGGACCACAGGTAGACCCTTCGTGCCACAAACCAGAAACCGAGAAAACAAAGAGACTCTGCCACGGCACAAGGTGTGGTGAATGGCATTGAAACTCATGGTGAATGTAACAGGAAGGAGACACACTTGGTGCCCTGCACAACAGTGAAACAATTAACATGATTCAGACCAGTAGCTCGATTGGAATCTAGAGGATAGGCTTCCACTGGCTCAGATTCACACATAATTGTGGGCTTTGAAAAGCCAGACATTGCCAATGGGACATGTGTACCTTTCAGCAGAAGTGACCCCTCTCAAACTGCCACACACAATGTGCCACAAAGTTCCACTTGATCAACTGCTGAATCTCTGGGAACACCATCAATTTGCCCTGGTCTTTGTACCAAATCTGCTCAATAGAACACTAACTCTGTGTAATTGGCAGCTCAACACGATTGTTCAACTGGCCAGAAAAGCCTTACCTCATGGAGGAATTGTTATTTTTTGGTATTTATTGGTATTTTTAAATTATCCAGTTTCCCTCATTCCCAAGTTTTTCTACAAAAGCATAGAAATTACAGCCTGTTACAACAATTGAAGGAGAAGTGGAAATTTGCAATAATCCATCATAACTTAGGATCATAGAATGGTACAATGATTTCAGTACTGAACACAATAATTCACACATTGTATTTGTGAGGGCTCTCTGCAATGGTAACCTGGCTACTTTCACCACCTACTTTTCTCAAAGACAGGAATTACTTTGTTTTAATTTCTGGTAATATCTCATTTTATTTCACCAAATGCTACAATATCAGAATGTCAGTATCTGACAAATTGTGATGCCGATTTTTTTTCTTCATTTACATTTTGTTCCTTTGCCAGGCATCTCACACCAATATCATCTAGTTCCTGACGCTTCCCCAATTACAAAAGCTTATCCCAGTTTACCCTGTCCCAGGTCATCACAACAATGAGCAGCTCTTCTGGAAAACTTCAATTCTCTGAAAAAAACCCACACATTTAATATTCTCTATTCCATGCAGATAATTGATGCCTGTCAAATCTGTCACAGCGTTCCCTGATATTTTCTGTATTCTGTTTGAAGATTCTTAAAGAGCTGGACTGAAATCCAGACAACTGGCCTCACATGGGGCATGGATAGGCTGATTAACCAAGGTCTTTTTCCCAGGGGAGAAAGGCCCAAAACTAGAAGGCATAGGTTTAAAGTGAGATGGGAAAGATTTAAAAAGGACCCAAGGGGTAACTCTTGCATGCAGAGGGTGGTGCATGTATGGACCCAGCTGCCAGAGGAAGTGGTGGAGCCTGGTACAGTTACAAAATTTCAAAGGCATCTGGATGGGGATATGTATAGGAACAGTTTAAAGGAATTGAACCAAATGCTGGTTAATGGGACCAGGTCAGGTTGAGATGTATGGTTGATGTGGACTAGTTCGGCCAAAGATTCTGTTTCCACGCTGTATGAGTCCATGACTCTATGAAAGTACAATTCTCGAGCTGACATTAACTGAACCACATCTGAGGGTATCAGCAAAATAACAGATCATACACGGGCTGTCTATATCTCTGTCTGCCTCTGCTGTTTCAGGACTCTTTCTTCTCTCGAGGTTTTTATGATTTTCTCTCTGTCTCTTTACACCGGTCTCTCTCTCCATGTTTTTAGTGTTTCCTCTCTCTTTTTGTACATATACCTCTACTAAATTACAAATTCCCATATCCCACGAGTGAATTAAAAAAAACAAAAATAAATTGTTGAGTGATAATGAAGAGGAAAGAGAATGTGTAGAAGAAAATAGAAGAAGGAGTAGTGCTCACAGCCGCACAGAAAGTTCAAAAACAACAAAGAAATGAAAAGTTACTGGAAATCAGAAACAAATAAAAGACAGAAATTTCTGGAAATACTCAGCAGGTCTGCAGCATCAGTGGAGATAAATCAGAGTTAGAGTTGCACATCCAGTGACCCATTCTGAAGAAGGTTCACTGGACTTGAGATGTTAACACAGGAAGTATCCTCAATGTGAAGGTGACACTTTTTCTCCATGAAGATTATGCCTTGGTCAATCCTACTCGGGCAACCATAGCCAGATGTACTTACTGCAGATGGGTTATGAACAATGGGATCAAGGAGGCTTCTTCCGTTGTTGATTTCATCCCTGCCAGTTGCAGCAGCAGAATTTCAGGAACATCCTTTAGGAGTCAATAATAGGCTCCATATCACTGTTTGTCATGGGAATTGAAGTCCATCACTCAGAAAATATTCTGTGCCCTTTCAACTTTCGGTGTTTCTCCTGATTGTTGTTCAACATTGAAGAGTACTCATTAATTAGAGTACTAACGATGCAAGGGAATACACATCAAGTGCTTGGACCCACAGTTAGACTCTAGGGATCAAAGGGAACTTTGAAGGGAAGGTAACAGAACAGGTGGATTGGGCTGCTGAGCATAAATGTGGGATATTTGCCTTTATTATTCGAAGCATTCAATACAAGGTCCAGAAGGTTATGATGGAGCTGTATATGACATTAATTAGGCCACAGCTAGAGTACTATGCAGTCTTGGTCACCACACTATGGGAAATGTATGGTTTTATGAGAGCGTGTACAGAGAAGACTTGCAAGCAGGATGTCAGAGCTGAAGTGATACAGATATTTTGAAAGATTGGATCACATGCTATTGTTCTCCTTAGAGTAGAGAAGGCTTGGGGCTTCGGACAGACATGTATAAAGTTCTAAGGGGCATGGACAAGGTAGATAGAGAGAAGCCTTTCCCTTTGGAGGAGGTCAATAACTGGGTGGGTGGGGGGGGGTGCACAGACTTAAGTGCAAAGGAGATTTGAGGAAAATATTATTCACCCACAGTGTTGCAATCGTCTGAAACTCTTTGCCTGAGAGCATAGTAGAGGCAGGAAGCCCCAAGATATTTAAGAACTATTGAGATGAATATTTGAAATGCTTTACACCGTAGCATGTCAGGTCAAGCACTGGACAATGGGATTAGAATAGTTGAAGGGAAACTCCAATGATGAAGAAGCTGTAGATGGCTGGCCCAAGGGCACTACCCTGAAGAACACTTGCAGAGATGTCTTGGAACTGAAATGGCTGATCTCCAAAAATCATCTTTCTATGTGCTGGGTATGGCTCCAACCAGCGGAAAATTTGCCCCCGATACCAATTGATTCCAATTGGCTCCTTGAGCCGCACTCTATCAAATGAAGTCTTTATGTCAAGGTCTGTCATCACTCTCACCTTACTTCTGGAATTCAGCTCTTTTGTCCACGTTTGAGTCAAGGCTGCCAGGAGTTGAGTGGCCCTGGCAGAAGCCAAGCTGGGCACCACTGAGCAGGTTATTGCTGAGCAGGTGCTGCTAGAAAGTGTTGTTGATGACACCATCCATCACTTTATTGATGTTCAAGAGGAGACTGATGGTGCAGTAATTTACCTGGACAGATTTGTCCTGCTTTCTGTGTATAGGATATAACTGGGCTAGATGCCAATGTGGAAGTGTAAGTATTTTAATTTGTAAACATCATTCCACCTATTGTATAACCATTTCTGTCTGAGCGCTTGTTCCGGCTGAGCTCCAGGTTTACATACGCCACATGCATGACGGAAAAGGAAAGGGAATGATATTACTGTTCTCTGCTCATATCTGTACATTTGGTGCTTTTTGTATCCTTCAGTTATTTTATTCTTTTCCATTTTCATCAAGTGTTGTTTGTGACCCCCATTTAATAAATAACCAAAAGTGAATTGTTCATGTAAAGATAAAGGTACAACAGATTAAAACAAAGTTTATCAATACTTTGACAACTAAAGCATGTGTATGTGTGTGTGTGTGTGTGTGTGTGTGTGTGTGTGTGTGTGTGTGCATGTGTGCGTGTATGTGTGCATGTGTGTGAAAACAAATGGTTCACAATACATATTCTCATGCAGGGAAGAAAGAGAACTAAATACTACTGCTGACAACTTAAAATAAATCTGCAATTCATAATTTCTAATACATGCCCACACATGCATTTGGCAGCTAGTTGCCATGACAGAATATTTATTGTCAGCATTTTGGATGCTGGTATGATTTTGAGTCTGGTTTATTGTTCTCACTTTCATTGTGACACAGTGAAAAGTGTCGTTTTGCATGCTATACAGGCAGGTCATATATACAAATTGCATCAGGGTAGCAGACAGAGTGCAAAATACAGTATTTCAGCCTCAGAGAAGGTGTACAGAGAGAGAGAGAGATCAGAATTAACATTTGAAAGGTGTTTTCAGAAGTCTGATCACCGCAGGGAAGAAACTGTTCTTGAATCTTGACTACATGTGCTCAAACTTTGCTATCTTCCAACTGCTGGAAGAGGCTGGAAGAGATTTTAAGTGGGGTGGGCAGCATCTTTGATTATGTTGGCTACTTTCCCCAGGCCAACGGAAGTACAGATGGAGTCAATGGATGGAAGGCTGCTTAGTGTAATTGTGTGGGCTGTGTTCATGACTCTCAGAAGTTGCTTGCAGTTTTGGGCAAAGCTGTTGCCATTCCACCATTGTAATTCATCCAGATAAGAAGTTTTCAATGGTGCGTCGATAAAAAATTGATAAGATCTTTATGGACATGACAAATTTCCTTTGCTTCCTGAGGAGGTTGAGGCATTGTTGAGTTTTCATGACCGTTGCATCAATGTGGATGGACCAGGACAGATTATTGGTGTTCATCCCTTCGAGGAACTTGACACTCTCAATCATCTCTACTTCAGCTCTATTGATGCAGAGAGTGGCGTGTCCTGCATTCTGCTTTCTGAAGTCAATGAGCAGCTCCTTGTTTTGCTGACATTGAAGGAGAGATTGTTGTCCTTATACCATGCTGCCAAGCACTCAATCTATTTCCTGTATTCTGTCTTGTCATTGTTTGAGATCTGACCTACAATGCTAGTGTCATCAGCAAACTTGTAAACAGATTTGGGATGGAATTTGGCCAGACAGACATGAATGTTTCAGAAGTACAGTAGGGGGCTCGGTATGTAGCCTTGTAGGGTATCGCTGTTGATGATTATGCATGGAGGAGATGCAGTCACCTATTCTTATAGAAGTCAGTATGGGCAGGTGATGGTCTAGTGGTATTAATGCTAGACTGTTAATCTAGAGACCCAGATAATGTTCTGGGGACACCGGTTCGAATCCCACCATAGCAGATAGTGGAATTTGAATTCAATAAAAATACCAGGAATTAAAAATCTGGTGATGACACTGTGAATTGTCAGAAAAAACCCATTTGGTTCACTAATGCCCTTTTGCGAAGGAAACTTCCTTCCTTACCTCGTCTGGCCTCCATCTGAGCCCAGACCCAATGGTTGGCCCTGAACTGCCCTCTGGGCAATTAGGGATGGACAATAAATGCTGCCTAGCCAGCGACACACTCATCCTGTAAATGAATATTAAAACGTCTATGGGTCAGCAAGTCCAGGATCCAGTTACAGAGGGCCCCAAAAGACCTGCGTCTCAGAGTGTTGAGATGAATTT
This sequence comes from Stegostoma tigrinum, assembly GCF_030684315.1. Classification (NCBI taxonomy): domain Eukaryota; kingdom Metazoa; phylum Chordata; class Chondrichthyes; order Orectolobiformes; family Stegostomatidae; genus Stegostoma; species Stegostoma tigrinum. Next base: position 12,402,841 of record NC_081399.1, on the reverse strand, counting down.
GTTTGGAATTATGGTGTTGAAGATGGAACTGGGTGAGGGTAGGGCCAGGAAGATGATGTCTGCCATGGACCTGTTGTGATGGTAGGCAAACTGCAAAGAATCAAGGCAATCTGGGAGGCTGGAGTAGATGTGAGCCATGACCTATCTCTCAAAGCACTTCATAATTAAGGAGGTCAGAGCCTCTGGGCAGTAGTGTTTTAGGCATATTGCATGATTTTTCTTTGGAAACTGAAATTCAAAGTACAGCCGTATTTCTGATAGATTTGGAAATGTGCCCACTCTTCCAGTGAAAGTAATATTCTTACTGGAATCAGGATTACAAAATGGGTGAGTTGAGAGGCAGGACATTAATGGAGCTTTTGTGTTAATTTTTGTGAGATGTAAAGCAGCTGACTGAAGAATGTTATCCAAGCTGTATAATAAAATACTATTCAAACACAGCAGCAGTCTCAGTTATGTGACTGAAGCTCCTGAGTGGGACAGGTCAGGTAATGAAGTATTCTTGGCAGTGCTCATCAAAATCCGTTGAATGTTGTCGGAGATAACTGTAAATATCATTTGTACCAATTCATGCATAACTGTTTTCAATGGTTTCATTTGATCTGTCCAGGCCAAGAGAATTTCATCTGTTGCTCTTTTGTATTCAGTAGCCTGGGTAGTCTACACGATGCACAGATGTGACACTCTAGGATGATGGTGTAAGCTGTCACTGCTAAGAAAATTCCCAAGGAATTGTGTTCCTCTGGCAACATGAGATTGGCTATTATTGAAAGACGAGAATGTATGAATTTTCAACAAAAAATGAGAAACTCTCTTGATACATCCTGTGGAATGGTTAGGGATGCCGAGAGTTGTTCTACTGGACCTGGCTCTTTTGTGACATCAGAGACCCAGCAATATGGTCACTAGACTCAGCTGTCTTGCCTCAAAGGGCTGTTTCTGCAAGATGTCTGGGATCAGAAAGTCCTGGCTGAAAAAATGTGAAAATGTGGAAATGTAGGATTCTTTGCAGGCAACAGCAATATGCTCAGCTTTAATACTGACAAGAAGGTCTGGGCCAAGAAACTGCAGATTGGTCGAATGACCTACTTCTGTGCTTTGAAAGTCTGAGTAGATGAGTCGGTCTACAAATGTAACATCAGTCTGTTAGAATCATTGCATGCCTTTTCCTTCTGTGAGTTTCTCTTTCTGAAGTGAAGGGGTTGAACATTAAGATGTGATCATATCTACAGTTGAATAGATGATGTTTTTCTGTCCAAAGTGAATTCAGTCAGAAGTCACACAATGCCAGGTTATAGTCCAACAGGTTTACTTGAACTCACAAGCTTTTGGAGTACTGCTTGCTCATTACCTGACAAAGGAGCAGCGCTTCGAAAGCTCGTAATTTCAAATAAACGTGTTGGGTTCTAACTTGGTGTCATGTGACTTCTGACTTTGTTCACCTGAGTCCATCTCAACGTCCAATCCAGCAGCTTTGGGGAATAGTGGCGTTTTTTTCCCCTTTCCCCCCAAAAAATACGTGGCTTTTGAAATCTCTATTTTGTTAGAAATCTGTTGATTTAATTGTGGAATGGGGTGTTGAGAAGGGAGATCATAAACATTGCCTAACATAAACCGTTGATGATTTGTAGCATTTTTGGAATTGTTTATTGAGCTTGATATGCAGTGGTTTAGATGATACAATAGTTAATTATATAAAGAGAGTCAGCATCTGTGACGTTTGGGGACGGTTCACTGTTACCAGAGGGGACACAGACTGTCGGTGCAGAATGTATCAGTCTCATTGTAGTGGTGTGGGCAGCATGCTGCTCTCTCAGCCAGGTTTTGGGGAGCTCTTCTACAAATGTTCCTTCTCTCCCTCCTGGTTCATCTTCCATCTGTAGAAGACAGCTTTGTAAGGACCGCCTAATGAGGACTCCATTCTGCTCCTGAACATTTACTGTGCAATAATGTTTCCAGGACAAGTTAGCTTCTCTGCATCAGTCAATTGTCTGAACCAATTTGGCCAATGGCCCATGAAGCAGCCATTCATGATATTGGATGATCATCATCCCCTTGCCTGCATTCACCTGAGGGTTAGTTTACCACCTTTTCTCAGAACAGAGACCTCTTCTTCTTGAAGGCAAAACAGGGTGCATTTGGAGTGAGGTAAGTTGTTGCTGTTAATTTAATGTACATCGTGACCTCTGTGTTTTCAGTAAGTCATTCCTTGGTATTAATATGCCAGAATTTCACAACATATTGCTGTAATAATTGTTAAATGAAATCTGTTGTGATACAACAAATATGAAAAAAAATCAATTATTAATTTCCATTTGATGAGGAAATGCCCTTGTTGACTTGATGCAACTCACGTTCAACTCGTCTACTTATATCTAAGGTAGATGTTTAGTTCCCAAACTTCTTGATTATATTTTGCATATAACACTCAGAACACTTTGCAGAAGTGCACTCTGTCCAGGAAATGCAATTCCAGACTTGAGAATTCAATCTTTACAATTCTGAAGTTAACCATTTCCCAGAACTCTTCCTTTAAATTTAATCTCTTCAATGGGCTTTTATATGACCTCTGACAAGCTCTTTAATATTTTTCCTTTCACACAACAAGACTGTTAGTGTTCTAATGACTTTTTCTCAACACTACTGGGGTCTGTATTTTTCAAACCTGTTTAAAAATACAAAAGCAAATCCATTGTGGCTCTGAAAGAAGCCCAATGGTTTATAATATTCAGGCACATCTATTGCCAATTGTATTTTCTATTTTCCTTATCCAACTGCAAAGCACACAAATGGGCACCACAGGTTAAATTATTCCAGACTGTTTGTCACTCAATTCTTCCTTTCATAAACTCTTCTGAAAGCCTATCATTTAGGCACATTTGTAATTACCATCGCAAAATTCTATCATTTCCAGTGCAGCTCCTGTTGGCGATGATTCTAACTTTTCCATTAAACTATTTATCAGTCATGTTTTAGAATTATTCCAATGACATGGTAACTTCAATCAAAGTCTGTTACTTCTCCCAGCTTCTCAAACATACAGCCAGTTAAGCATCGACTTCCGCGGACACTGCCAGTCCCACCAATTGTTGATTTTTTTTGTGGGTTCATGATCACAGATACCTATCAGAAGAGTTGATGATTTGTTCCAATTTTCAGATAGTTTATTCAGTTTGTAAAGAAGCAGCCGATTAGTTCCAATATGTTAGTTAGTTCGATGAGAAAGTGTACAACTATGACAATTGAGGATAGTTTACTGATACCAGGGGACAGAGGAAGAGATAGAGCATCCTTGTTCCGAATCAAAGTTCTTTTGTTGTCATTTGCTGCTCAGAACAATAATTTAAAATTGCTCATTGTGTACTCTTGAATTTGGGTTTCTAAGTTGAAAAGTTGAAGGCAGGTCTTCCATCTCTAATGTTGGAAACTTATCATATAAATATGAATTAAAAAGGCCGTGTACATTTTTGTTACTGACTGGGTTTTCTTGTTTCAATTTCTTCAGATAAAATGATAATTGTAATCCAGCCAGTTGAGTGGCATGAACTTGCCTCGATCCAAGGTGAGGTGATCATGGCAGCCATGAGAAAGCTGTTTGAGCAGACTTGTAGCTCGGGTTGTGGATGCTGTGGTTGGTTTGCTTGCTGAGCTGGTTCACGAGTCAGACACTCAAAAACATAGCCCTTCTGCAGATCCAATCCAAACTATAGATCTGATATGCGGAAAAGAGCAAACAGCCCCCATTCCTGGACGTGACGGTAGAATGCAGCGCCAGTGGGGAATTTCTGACCAAAGTAAACAGAAAGGCCACACGCATGGATCAAGTCCTAAATTTCAACGGTAACCACCCCATCACCCACAAATGGAGTTACATAAAGACACTGTTCAAATGATCCACAACACACTGCAGCAACCCAGAACTACATCAAAATGATGAAGAATACCACCAGCAAGTATTTAGTGACAACGGATACCCGAACAGCTGGGTCCAACAATGCCTATCACATAAACAACAACAGGAAGATCCAGTATGCCCCGACACAGTTGTCACATTACCGTACATCATGATTATATCTGAACTGACCATGAGACTCCCAAGGTCACTGGGCATCAGAGTAGCACACAAACCTATACCAACCCTGCGCCAACTGCTATCAAGAACCAAAGACCCCTTACCCACTACGGAATGTGACATACAAGATTCCATGCAAGGCCTGTGACAAACATTACACTGGACAGACAGGAGGATAACTGGCTCCAGGAATATATGAACACCAGCTAGCAGCAAAAAGACACGATCAACGCTCACTTGTCTCTATATACACAAACAAGGAGAACCAGCAGTTCGACTGGGACAATGTTACAATCCTCGGACGAGCCAAACAGAGAGATGCATGGGAATTGTGAGAGGCCTGGTTGTCCGCCAAGAAGGCCATCAATAAACACGGAGATTTATGTACACACCACTGCAAATGAGGTAATCAGCGGACTCCAGAGTTTAAATTCAAGCAGGAGAATACAAGAATGCTTCATCAGAGGTGGCACTGACGATATTACTCAGCAAGGTAATGAAACATTTGCAAACAAACAAACCAGCTTGGTGAGCGAACCAACCGCAGCAGCCATGAGAAACTCAGCAGCTCTGATAGCAGCTGTGGAGACAGAAAAACAGAGTCAATGTTTCAGTCTGTTACGGCTCTTCTTCAGAACGTCATCGCCATTTGCAACATTAATTCTACTTTCATCGGTCTCAATTCATTCAAAATGGACATGGGACAGGTCTTGTACTGCCTTAACAAGTTTTAAACCCTGAGGATGTGGGTTCGTTGTTGTGGACATTGGAACAATGTAGAGAACACATTTATGAGATTAGGGTTAGCAAAATGGGTGTAGAATTATGTGGAAATTTTCACACAGATTGGTTTAAACCAGCCGGTGTTTAACCTTCAGAGTAGAATTATTTTGGCTCTCGGTATGATCGAATCCTCTCCCATATTTCAGGTTGAAATATGTATTGCTTTGAGCAGCAAAAGAGGAGATAAGAATTTGGACACGTGGAGCAGAATGTGGATCTTTATAATATACACTATTAACATTCTTCATTTGAGAGGGTTCAACATTCATTACTTTAAAGTTAATTTTTTGATTTTCCATTTCAAACAGTAAGCCTATGTGCAAACATGGGGATGGGAAAAATACAGGCTTGAAACTGGAATGCTTGCTGTGCACCAAATATATACCATATTAATTTCAAATCTGAGCTCCAACAGGACAATAATGTTCCTGACATGGATGTGTGAAACGGTAATTACTCACCATGCAATGGTTCCAGTCCCACTCAGTTTCTGGGTTCCTATCTGGGTAGAACATATAGAATGGCACCATGACTAAACTTTGAGTCAGCACAGGAAGCAAAGCTATCTCTATGTACTGGTTCTTTCAGGTCTGCAACTGAGTCTTCTTTTTACCAATTTTTAAGGACCAGACTTTCAATTCATTCAGACGTGGTGAGTTATGTGTTTTTAAATAAGTCGAACATACGCAGTGTTGTTTACTTAGCATGCTCTTCCCGTGATATGTTTCATTCTCATTTTAAATATGGTAGTATAATTGACCTGGTCTTCTGTGAAAACAAGCTCAAAATCTTCAAGATGTCCCTCACTCACATTCTTTGCCTCCACAGATAGGTTGTCACCATCAATGTAATGCAGCCTATTTGTTGCATTATTTATCCTTGTGCTTTACATACTTCTAACAAAAAAACATTTTGTTTTCTTTGGTGTATCCTCTCATTACTTTTTCGTGACCTCTGTTTGCTTTTCTTTCCTGAACTACTTCTTCTAATTCACCTTTATGCCTTTTGTACTGTTTTTGGTTTTCTGCAGTATTTCGCTGGCTTGGCCTGATATGATTTTTCTTCCTTTTATTGAAACTGACCCTGAGGGCAGCTGCTCAGTAGAGCAACCTGTAGAACTTGTTGTTCCACATGTTTGCTTAGTCAGATCATGCTCAGCCTATATTTCCTCACTCGCCTTTTTGTGAGAGTCCTGTTGAACTGTCACAGATTTCCAATCTCGCTGTTATTTCCAGCCCACTTGCTTCTCAGCCAAGTGCGTTTGAACTACCCTTATAGAAAAAAATACTCTTTTTTACCTGTTTATTTTTTTCCCATGATTATGCTACAACCTGTTGAATTGCCTTACCGACCACAAAAGTGCTCTCCCTAATAATATTTGTTTGAGCTCTTCTATCTCAGTCTTCAAAATCTAAATCTGGGATTTCCAAAGCTGGCAGCCACACCATTGCACTGTGACAGACTGGTTCATACTGTCGTATATTTAAATACTGCAGTATTCATGCAATTTCACTGTCTGTGTCATAAATCATATAAGGGCTCAAAATATTACTGTTATTGTATTCTTGTTTTCTTTTCTCAGCTTACTGGGAACTTGCTTCCAAACTTTCTTCAATGGGTTCAAACAACATGGGCAATATCGTGTTTCATTTATTGAACATACGTATTCTCCTTTGTAGATCCATCTAACATATCCTTTCTACCAATTTATCTTTATTATAAACTTGAATAACAACTGCTGCCTGAAACTTTGTTTTTCTAACAGGAAACCCCAAATTCCAGAAAATCAAAACTTTAAGATGCCATTCACTTGCTTCTCAAAGGTACATTTTCAATCTTGCTACATGTGCCGTGTGATAGAGTTTAAGGTATGTATGTTCCTGTGAGGGTGAAGGGCAAGGTTGGCAGGAGTAGGGAACCCTGGGTGACAAGATATATTGAGGCTTTGACCAGAAAAAAGAAGAAGGCATGGCCCTGGAACAGGCATCTGGGATCAAGAATCCCTGGAGTTATACAGGGGATATAGGAGTTTAGTGAAGTCGGAAATCAGAAGGGCAAAAGGAAGACACAAGAAAGCTTTGGCTGAGAAGATTAGGGTGAATCCGAGGAGATTGCTTAAGTATGTTAATGTAAAAAGAATAATGTCAGAGTGAATAGGACCCCTCAAGGACCAAAGTGGACATGTAGGTGTGGAACTGCAGGAAATGGGCGGGGTCTTCAACATGGAGAAAGGCAGGGTGACTTGGGAACTTGGGGAAGTTATTGGCGATGTCTAGGGGGCGTTCAATGTCACAGTAGAGGAGGTGTTGAATGTAATAAAATTTATGAAGGTGAATAAATCTCTTGGTCCTGACCAGATTTAGCCAAGAGCTCTGCAAGAAGCTAGAGAAGAAATTGCAGGCGCCCTGACAGATATATTTGCATCATTGCTAGTCACTGGTGAGGTCCCGGAAGACTGGAGGGGAGCAAATGTTCTGCCTTATGCAAGAAGGGTTGCAAAGAAAAACCTGGGAACTATCAACCAGAAAGCCTAACATCTGTGGTAGGAAAGTTACTTGAGAAGATTCCGAGGGACAAGGTATACATGCATTTGGAAAGAGAGGGTTTGATTAGGATTGACCAGCATGGTTTTGTGCGTGGGAGTTCATGCCTCACAAATTTGTTAGAATCCTTTGATGAAGTGACCAAGAAATTTGATGAGGGCAGCGCAGTAGTCATAGTCTATATGGATTTCAGAAAGGCCTTTGATGACGTTCCATGCGGTAGTTTGCTCTGGAGATTTAGATTGCATGAAATCGAGGATAAGCTGGCAAACTGGATACACAATTGACTTGATGGTAGGAAGCAGAGAGTAATAGTGAAATGATGCTTGTTAGACTGGAGGCTTGTGAATAGTGGTATGCACACGAGCTAGTTATGGGCCTGTTGGTGTTTGTCATCTATATCAATGATTTGGATGAGAAGGTACAAGGCATGACTAATAAATTTGAAGATGACACTAAAGTAGGTGGTATCGTGGACAGTGAGGAAGGTTATCAGAAATTGCAGCAGGACCTTGAACAGTTGGGGAAGTGGGCTGAGAAAGGGCAAATGGAGCTTAATGTAGGTAAGTGTGAGGTGTTGCATTTTGGAAGGTGAAATCAAAGGAGGAGTTTCATGGTGAATGGTCCGGCATTAAGGAGTGCAGTGGAACAGAGAGACCGTGGCGTTCAGGTGAACAGTTCACTGGAAGTGAGTCACAGGTAGACAGGAAGGCTTTTGGCACACTGGCTTCATCAGTCAGGACATTGCGTATATTTGCTATCAATTATCTTGCAGTTGTATAGGACTTTGGTGAGACGCATTTGAGTAGTGTGTTCAGTTTTGGTCACCCTGGCATCGGAAGGATGTTATTAAACCTGACATTTACAAGGATGTTGCCAGGGCTCAAGGGAATGAGTTATTGGGAGAGGTTGGGCAAGCTAGGACTGTTTACTTTAGAGCACAAGAGACTGAGGGGGGAATCTTACAGAAGTGTATAAGATCATGAGGGGCATGTATAGGGTGAATGCATTCAGTCTTTTTCCCAGGGTTGGGGAATTGAGGATGACAGGACATCAGTTTAAGGTCAGGAGGAAAGAATAAATGGGAACCTGAGCAGCAATTTTCTTTACAAAGAGGGTGGTATGCAGATGAAATAAGCTTCCAGTGGAAGTGGTTGAGGCAGACACATTAACCACATTTAAATGGTATTTGGACGAATACATGGGTCGGAAAAGTTTGGAAGGATAATGGCCAAACGCAAAGAAATGGGGTTAACGTGAATGGAAATTTGATCTGCATGGACCAGTTTGGGCCAAAGGGCCTGTCTCCACGCTGTAGGTCTCTGTGCCTCTCAGACTGAGGAGTGATAATGAGGGACATGGATGGGGTGAATAGTCAAGGTCGTTTCCCCATGGCAGGGGAGTCCAAAACTAGAGGGCATAGGTCTCAGGTGAGAAAGGAAAGATTTAAAAGTAAGCGAAGGGGTAACTTTTTTCATGCAGAGGGTGGTGCCTGTTTGGAATGAACTGCCAGAGGAGCTGGAGGAGGCTGGTACAATTATACATTTTAAAGGCATCTGGAAGGGTAAATGATTAGGAAGGATATGGATCAAATGCTGGCAAATGGAACGAGATCAGTTTGAGATACCTGCTCAGCACAGATGAGCCAGACCAAAAGGTCAATTTCCATGCTGTATGGCTCAAAACCTCGATGGTTGTCCTCCCTTCCATACCCTCTCTCTCTCTCTCTCTCTTTACAGTCAACCTTTTGAAAATTGCGAACCTGTGCAGAAGGAACTGCGCCCTCTCCAAATCAATTTTGATCCACATGGTAGCCATGGCTACAGCAGATCTACTGGTCACCCTCTTTCATTGAACTGCATATCAGATTTACAGCAAATGCTTTCTGCATTCATCTCTCTCCTATACTGTTGTTTGCAAGTTTTTATACTTCAGTTCTGCCACCATTTCAATCCTCATGTGGCTTACAGTCTCCTTCACATTTGACAGATTTGCAGATATTTGTTGTCAGAAACTGAAAACAAAGTATTGCACTGCTAATTGAGCATTAATTGTCATATTTATTGTGTCTGTGCTAATATGTTTAGAGGCAATCCCTTTTTGGTTTCTCATATGAACATGAACAAAAAAAAATTAACAAAATTTCTTGGGGTTTCCGCAAGAGTGTGACTTTTTTCACATCGACAGCAGGTAGCATCTACTTCAATTTGCAAAGTGTTCTTATCTTATTGATTCCTTTTGCTTTTATGTTATTGTTTAATTGTTTGATAGTCCAGTGCATTTTTTTAACCAATAAGACCTGCAGGAGATCCAGGCTGATAAGATTGGCAATCCACAAGATGCTGAGATGGAGAGCTGAAGGACATCTATTATTTACTATGTGCTATGACAGGAAATTTCTCATTACTGAGTAGAACACTGGCGGTAAGCCAATGGACTAATACATTCCTCCAGCATAACTGACTTGACTACAGAACTCCTGCATATATTTCCACTGTCATCAGGTATATGTTGACTGCGTTGTGCATCGATGCAGTGATGTAAGCTAAATTCAAGAGAAGAACTCGTGAACGTGGTTAAGTATCCTTCAACATAGTTTTTGACTTTGGTTAAAAGTATGAAAGATCAGGTCAAATCTTTTTGCCAGTAATACAGCGCAATTGCAGCTCATGATTCCAAGATGAGCAACCTTTCCAGTTAGAACAACAGAAATTGTCAACTTGAAATCAGTTAGACATCAGAAAGCATTTCCTGAATTGTAACTTTGTAACCCAATCAATGTGCTTCAATTCTGTCCACTGCACCCCTCCAGTTTCATTCACCCATTTATGTTCCACTTCTATTTTTACCATAATTTCTGTCTCCACCATTCCACCCTCACTGTTTTTTTCTCAACATTATGAGATTTCTTTACGATGAATTCAAAACAATCATAAGTTTAGTAGTTCATTTTAGTATTTTTCAACTCCAAAGAGTTTTTTGTTCGCTATCAATCCATTCCTTCAGAATGAAAACAAACACGTGGGCACGACATGACCAAAACAAAATTCGAAAGCTAAGCTTGCGGGAGTCAGGGAAATTGAACCAAAATAGTACCTTGCTGCCCATTTCTTGTTTGCTAATATTTGATGAATTAGAATAAGGCCTGTGATTAGTTGAAGGCTACCCAACAATTTCCAGCACTGGTAATGGAGATTCCAATCAAATAATTTAGTCCATCTTTCATCTTTACTCAACAAGCAAAGATGATTTTTTTAGTTTCTGTTTGCATTGTACTTTTAGAATCTTGTAGCATCTCAGCATTATCAAAAGTGAAATATTGATCATATAATAACAAGAATGAGAATGAATGATTAATGATTTCTAATCAAAGATTTGCTCATGAGGAGTTCTATCCCACTGTAATGTAATCATGGAAAGCATTTTGCACAAAACATCGAATACAGGGAATAAAATGCTATTTAAGACTTAATTAGCTCTTACTGAGTATTCTTAATTAGCTCTTACTGAGTATTGGAGCTGAGATATGCCCAGAAGTATTGAATGAAATGATTTTAGATGGCTCTGGAAATGAAAAAGCATAATTACTGTTTCGACTTCAAACATATTTTGAGACAGATTGGAGATATTGAGGAGATACATTAAGGTTCTGCCATTTGAAGTCGAGCTCCAGTGATACAGCAACGTGATAAATGGCTTTTCAGACTATGTTGAAGATGATTCTTTCTGAAGTTATTGTTTCCTTTTTTCCCAGTAATACCTGACATTTTTGTTGTGAAGAAAGGAAGCAACAGTCTCTGCAGTACATTTGATCTGTTAATCCAAATTTGGCCTGGACAATTATTCAGTCCTTGAATAGAGCAATAGGGGATTGTATTTTTTGTATCAGTTGCCTGCTGGTTCATCACTGAAGATTACACCATATATAACTATATTGTACCAGCTAGTTCTTCAAAGGCAATGCCATCATTTGTCTTTCATTTAAACAGCACATAAATAAGGATACACTGTTAAAGTTTCCACTTATGGATCATGAGCAAGTGCAAAACTCTCAAGAAAATGAACCACATCATTTCCCTTGTGCAGAAATTTATTCCAATTTTTACTTCAGCACGTCATTTCAGTGCAGGCTCATAGTTCCTTAAAAATGGAGTCGCAGGAGATTGGACAGTGAAGAAGGCATTTGGTATGCTTGCCTTTATTATCATTCAGTGTAGGATTGGCACGTCATTTTGTGGCTCTACAGGAAACTGGTTAGGCCAGTTTTGGAATACTGCATGCAGTCTTGGACTCACTGCTGTAGGAAGGATGTTGCGAGACTTGAAAAAGTCCAGAAAAGATTTACAAGGATGTTGCTGGGATAGAGGGTTTGAGCTGTAGGGACAGGCTGAATAGGCTGGAGCTATTTTCCCCAGAGTGTTGCAGGTTGAGGAGAGACCTTATGGAGGTTTATAAAATCATGAGGGGCATGGATAGGGTAAATGAAAAAGGCTTTTTCTCTGGGGTGGGGTCGTCCAGATTTAAAGGGCATAGGCTTGAGGCGAGAGAGGTAAGATTTAAAAGGGACTAAGGGGACACCTTTTTCACACAGAGGGTGGTGCGTGGACGGAATGAGCTGCCAGAGGAAGTGGTGGAGGCTGGTACATCACAACACAATTGAAAAGACATCTGGATGGGTCTATGAATAGGAAGAGTTCAGAGGGGTATGGACCAAATGCAGACAAACGGGATTAGATTCATTTCGGATGTCTGGTCAGTGTGGATGAATTAGACTGAAGATTCTGTTTCCGTGATGTACATCTCTATGGCCCTATGTAACATCTGTTGGATGGATAATCAAATAGAGAGAATAAACATGCTGTGTAAATATTGATCTTTCTGAAAATAAAAACCTAACTAAATTACCAAGCTCAGCAAGCTGCTCTTCAATGTTCCACTTCAACATCATGTTGTCCGGAAGCAAAGCTGCATGTAATTGCAGGATACAACTGAGGCCGGGCTGTGTCCATTTGACTGACAGTGAACTGCTGAGGGGGTAACTGATAATGCGTTTAGTTCAGTGTAATAACTATAGTTTCCATATTCAGATTGTAAAGACTATTTAGTATAGAGTTGGGCAGAATAAATACATTTGAATTGCATCAGGCTGCAATTCTTTGACAAACATCTGCTACCATGAAATGAAACAAGATCCAATTAATCACAATATCCAAATTGACAGGAAAGAAACTAAAATACATGCAGAAGTTAACACTTTGGTGCACTCTGTTAAATTCATTCATACATGATTATAATTCACAATTCTTGTTTGTATATTCACAATTGCAGTTCTCCCAATCATTCCCCCATTTAGTAATATCATTGAGTCTGGCTGATATTTAAAAAAAAATTTCCTCTCCTGTATCAGCTACCCCTCGAGAACAAGACATTTACCATTGTATATTTTAATCCTATTTTAATGAGACAGTTAATTTGTTTCTCTGCATTCCCTCCTCCACCATTTCTAGTCAAACCAACTGCAAAGTCTTTCATAACTCATTCATTTTTAAAGAAACTATTGTTGAAGTCCCCGTAGTCTAATATTAAATAAATGCTTATTCTGCTTCTCCCACAGCAGTTTCAGTTTTAGTTGACATGGCTTAAAATACAAATAAGTTTTCTTCCCCCATCTTTATTTTTATTCATCTTTATCTTCTTCATTCAGAATTACCATTGACAATGCCTCTTCTGGAACACTGCATCCAATTCTGATCATCCTGTTGTAGGGAAAGAATTACTAAACTGGGGAGGGTTCAGAAGAGATTTGTCAGTATATTGCAGCAAGGAAGGTTTGAGTTATCGGGAGATGCTGGATATGCTGGGATGTTTTTCAGTGGAGGAGTCCTTATAGGGGTTTATGAATTTGTGAGGGGGATAGACAAAGTGAAAGGCAGACGGCTTTTCCCTCAGGAAGGGCATTCCAAGAGTAGGGCGCATATTTTTTGTTCTGGTCGATCATCCCTTGATGCAGTTCTTTGGCGAAGGGAAATTTATATTTTGATTCCAATTCATGAGATGGTCCTTTAAACGAATCTCTCACATAGATCTTCACCACAACAAGGTTTATATTCATTAATATGAAATACATCTCAAATACCGTTACATGAGCCAGTGGTTAAAGTAGTATAATAATAAGTACTCCATTGGATTACCAAGGTTTGTGCATGTATATTAGTGTGTGAATGAGCATTGGTTTGCAACAATTATCTTGTTCCTCTTTGACAGCCCTAGAATTTTCATTGTTGTCTTTTTGCTCTTAATCTACTGACAAAACGTCTTTTGTCGATCTTACCGACTGATAATTTCCCCATATCACAGTCAAAAAAACCTGCAGTTGATAGGAATCCAAGGCAGACAAACAAGAGGCTGGAAGAACACAGCAAACCAGGCAGCATCTGGAGGAAAGGAGCAGTCAAGGTTTTGGGATTACCCTTCTTCAGGATTAATTTCCCTCTGCTCTCTTGGCCTTTCTGAGTGTTTTTTTTTTCTAAATTTTGCTTCATCCGTGTAGATTCTCTACGAGCCTTTCCCTAATTATCGGATATTTGGTTACAATCGGTATCTTTATTTTCCCGTTCCACCTCAGCCTGCGTGCTTGGGGACACCAATGGGACTGTGGACCTGGAAATACAATGATTTCTGTTGCTGGGTCATGTCTACACTGTGTCTCTAAAATGTGACTTTTGAAAACTTAACTGATTGTCATTGTTTCTTCAAAAATACAGTCCAACTTCACCAGATAATCTCGCAGATTGATAAAATTTGTCTGCACCAAACAGCAAAATATTACCCTCGTTTTTCAAAGACCCCCATTTCCCCTCCACAGATGTCTGTGTTTTCTCCCACCTATCGGGTCCTCCCACCTCACTGACCCACCCCCACCACTACTTCCTACTACTCGCCTCATCCCTGCCTCCCTGACTTGTCCGTCTTCCCTCCCAACTACCTGCCCCTCCATCCCAACTGACCAGCCCCCATCCCAACTTCCTACCTAAGCTCACCTTTACTGTCTCCATCCCTGCCTCAGTAACTTGTCCGTCCTCTCTCCCACCTATCTGCTCTTCTTCCATCATTGCTTCCCCTCTCTATTTATTTGAGTCCCCTTCCCCTCCCCCATTTCTGAAGAAGAGTCCAGACCTGAAACGTCAGCTTTCCTGCTCCTCTGATGCTGCTTGGCCTGTTGTGTTCATCCAGCTCTACACCTTGTTATCTCGTATTCTCCAGCATCGGCAGTTCCTGCTATCTCTCAAAGCATTGCCCTCGTTGTTATCCTCCGTAGTTACGCCAAATGCAAACGTCTGAACGTCACTGGCTTAAAAACAGCCACTCTCTGGCAATTCATTCATAAGACCAGCTTCATTCTATAAGATTAAATCTTGAATTGCCGAACCTCTCATTGGGTTTTTATGTTCGAAAGAAGTTAGTAAAATATATTAAATTATATGTGTTGCGGTCTCAGTGCATTTATTCTGTTCATATCCTGACTGGTATTTCAGAAATGAAACCCCCAACTACTCCTTCTGTAGTGGTTTAACAATCATAAGTATCTTACACATTGCTCTTTAATTTTCCTCAGAGAATTTGGCCGTTGACAAAAAACTATTAGTAATGTGGCTGCCACCATTTTTAAAATTCTCAGCTGGACACTATTTGTATCTTTTTTCATTCATTTAATACATCAGTGAGGGCCCTGTTATCCAGAGTGGAAGAGGGCAATCCTCAGTTCAGGACAAAGGAGCTCATCTTGGATACATGGGGTTGGAAAAAGACATCATCAGAACAGATGAAGATGCAGTAACAGGGAGAACGGAGTGGAATCCTTACAGGAAGCAGGAAGTGCATTCGAGGAAACTGTCGGAGGCAGTGGGTTTATAGTGGATATTGATGGACAACCTTGCCCCAGAAATGCAGACAGAAGTCAAGGAAAGGAATAGTCAGAAACAGAGCAGGGGATCATGAGAGAAAGGTAGAAATTTGAAACAAATAATGTATATTTTTCTAATTCTGGCAAAAGCAGGAATCGCATCAAACTGTATCACTGATATATTAAGGAAAGAACTGGGGGTGGAACCCCAAAGGTACTGAGCCAAGGAATATCGCACATAGCCCAAAAAGAGACAGATAAAACTGAGACCTGTGCAGTTAGCCAGAACCACACATTTGACTCGGAGAAAGTAAGACAAGTTAAAGAAAGAAAATTGTGAATGAGGCCTGCCTGGCGAAACTGGATGATGGTGGATGGAGACTATTCAGGTCTCTTTTTGAGGAAAAAGCAGAGAACCTTCAGACCATCCTGATGGGAGATGGATATGCAGAGACATTGTACATGGTGAAAAGGAGAGGGTTTCCCTATGCTCCATCAGATGGGTGATTTCTTCAGGGGCTGTAAAGATTTTGACTGGCTTATGGTCGAGGCAGTGGAACAGGTTCTCTATTTTTGAAGACATATTGGTTTTGAAATAAAGATGGTGCCAGGGATTGGAGACTTTGTACACTTATTACTGTCCTCATGTGTTCCTATACTTGAGCATGCATGACAATAAAGTCCAAAGCTAATTCTAATATCAAATCTCCAGGGAGTCAATTAGGTTAACTAAGCAGTTACATTATTTATAGTCATTTAACAAATACACTCAAAACTCATTTTTTTTGTACACATTCAATTGAAAGCATTACTTGCCAATGGTATTACATAATTCAGTAAGACAATATTTACACCTGGAAAGTGAGGTTTTGAAATACTGGCAGCAGACCTATCTCCAAAGGACAGATGATGGGAATTCTTCTCAGACACATCATCCTGAGTTTGCTCTTCACGCAGGTCTTATTCCCAATCTCCTTCAGATCCGCACATTTGTTTCATTTCCAAAATATATTTTATTCGGAAAATATCTTTACACAGATCATCACTAAGCAGCTAAGTAGCACGAAGAAAATAAAGAAACATCAGAGTTTGACTTTATCGAGGAAAACAAAAACCGAAGGCATTTCTTATTTGTCAAACATTTTGTTAAACATTTTTGAGGCAGCGATAACTGAACAGACCCCCATTTTCCCACTGCACCTCAGCAGCAGCTGCCCAAAGCTTTAGTGCGTCCATCAGCACATGGTCCTGGATCTTGGAATGTGCCAGGCTGTAACACTCAGTTGAGGTCAACTCCTTGCTCCAGAAGACCAACAAGTTTCGGGCACACCAAAGAGCATCTTTCACTGAATGGATGGTTCTCCAGGCAGTCATAGATTCATACAGGCTGTACAGCATGGAAATAAACCCTTTGGTCCATCGCACCCATGCTAATAAGATATCCTAAATTAATCTAGCCCCATTTGCTAGTAATGATCAACATCCCTCTAAACCCTTCCTCTTCACATATTCATCTAGATGCCTTTTAAATGTTGTAATTGTATCAACCTCCACCACTTCCTCTGGCAGCTCATTCCATACAGGCACCACCCCTGATGTGAAAAAGTTACGCCTTTTAAATTGTCTTTTAAATTTTTCTCCCTCCATCTTAAACATGGGACCTCTAGTTTTGGAAACCTCCACTCTCCACATGCTCTTCATGATTTAATAAACCTCTGTAAGGTCACCTCTCAGCCACTGACTCTCCAGGGAAAATTGCCCCAGCCTATTCATTCTTTCCCTGTAACACAAACCCTCCAACCCGAATGCCATCCATGTAATGCAGTGAAAGAGGAAGTGGTCGAAGCTGATATGTTGACAACGCTTAAGAGGCATTTAGACAGACATGTGAATGGGCAGTGAACAGAGGGATGCAGACAATGAGCTAGGAGCTAGGTTTAGAGCAGAATGGTGGCTGGCAGAGACTAAATGGCCTGTTCTTGTGCTGTCCTGTTCTCTGAACTTGTTTCAGCAAATGGACCTGGAGTCAGACAACCAATTCATTTGTTTTACAGAAATTCCGATCCAGCCCAGTTTCAGGAAGGCACAAGGAAATGTTCTCTGGCTGTTGATGAAATAGGCCTTTGGTCTCGGGGAACTGTTTTATCCTGAGACCTCTGACTCAAACAAAAATCTCACTGTGTCTGTCACTGATGAGCTATCTTTGTGGTCATGATGAATCTCCTACATATCAACTCAACATTACAGAGGTCGCTTGGAGTGAAGGGGGATGGAGCAGAATAGAGAGTTAGCAGGGGTGTGTGTGCTGGAAGAGATTACAGAGAAAAGGAATGGTGGAGGAGGGGTTTAAGGACTGGAGGAAGTTACAGAAATAATTTGGAGGCTGGAGGAGGTTACAAAGAACAGGGAACGGTGGTGACTGATGCTAAAGCTGGAGGAAGTTTCACAGATAGGGTAGTGTGTTGGAGCTGGAGCAAATTACAGAAAAAGGGAGAGGTGCAGGTGCTGGTGGAGATTACAGAGATAGGAAGGGAAATAAATGCTGAAGGAAATGACAGTGATATGGAGGAGTTTACAGCTGGAGGAGACGACAGAGACAAGTTAAAGAACAAAGTTAATTAATGAGCACACCCTGGCGAAAGTGGATGGTGGTGGAAGACCCACACAAACATCTCTCGCTGTCTGTTGCTGCAGCTCACCAAGGTCTGGTTTAATGCCTGGTGCAAGGACACTCTTGGCGAGACGTTCGACTTGGTGCTCGGGATTGCAGTTATCCCGAGCGACAAATTTGGGATGACGACCTTTGAAGTTGAAAATATCAGTATTATATAAAAAAAGATATTTGGATGTGTTACCATGACACCTTCCTTTATGCTGTGGAGAGACAAGGGACATTCGCAGGAACCATTCTGAAGTAAATGTGAACAAACAGACAATACCATCACATGTCCATAACTTGTCATCCATGGTTTTGGCTCCTTTCAGATCAAGCTGTGGTCCTAACTGCACTCACCTTGATACACCTCAAGACACTGGTGGTTACGATTGCAGGCTACAAGAGGTGGGATATCCCAATGAATGGGTATTATCACTATCAATAACACGCAGTTCAGACCCTGGAGATGTAAGGACGCGGAACTCCTTCAGTTATCAGTTTAGTGTTGTTCACTTGCACGATGTGAATGTACCAGGCTGCCAAATATTTGTTATCCATCCCCAGTTGTCCCTTGAGAAGGTGGTGGTGAGCTTCCTTCTTAAACTGCTGCCGTCCATGTGCTGGAGGTAAACACAATGGCCTCAGGGAAGGAATTCCAGCATTTTGTGCAGCCGGGTCTCTTGGCATTTGTATTGATTTTGATCACTGAATGTTGTCTTTGCACAATGTATGGATTATCAGAACAGGATATTTTTTGTAGAAATAATTAGGGACAGCTTGGTGGCTCAGCGGTTAGCACCGGTACCTCAGTGCCAGGGACCTGAGTTCCATTCCATGCTCGTGTGATTGCGAGGAGTTTGCAAGTTCTCTCTGTGTCTGTGTGCATTGCTCTGGGTGCTCTGGTTTCCTCCCACAGTCTAAAGATGTGCAGGTTAGATGGATTGGCCATCCTAAGTTGCTCATCGTGTCCAGGAGTATGCAGGCTAGTTTGATTAGCCATGGTAAATGCAGGCTTACAGTGGGATATATCATGGGGTGGGTCTGAGTGAGTTTCTTTTTGGAGGATCATTGATTCCACAATGTGTGCATTACCTGCTTCCACACTGCAGGGATTCTGTGATATCACTTATCAGACAAATGATGATGGGTTTGACCAATGTACACAATGGTATCCACATAAATCAGTGGGCTATTCTGACGATAAGCATAACCAATTTTTACAATTGGCTTGCAATTCATTCACATAAGCTTCTTTCTGTTTAAAAGAGAGGAAATGTAGCAGCCTCCTGCTTTGATGACCAACTTAGCCAAACAGCAAGGGATACTGGGTATATTCGCCAAGATAAACTCTCAAGTCACAAAACACAATGTAAACACAACAGCCAGATGCTAATGACATCAGCATAACCTAAAAGGAAACAGTTATCTTGGACAGATATATCCCCAACAATTTATCCACCAAACGAAGGAGGGCCCAGACAGAATGGCACTGGGTCCTGCTACACGAACAAAAACAGTAGCAAGTCATTCAAATGATTGAAAATGTTTCAAACTTTTAACTGAGTCTCCTGATTACCCAGAACTAGACAAAGTTCTGGAAAACTATCCAAAAAGGTACAAAAACAGTGTTCACGTGCAAACTGAAATCTTTTGGAAGCTTTCTGAGGATACCAGCGTAGTAAGAGACAGAGGCCAGGTGACCATCCAGAGGGAGAAACAAAGAGCGGAAGCAGCTTCACAGACCCTGAAACACAGCCAGAGAGAGCAACTGTGTAAATCTACAAGAGACTTGGACGGATTGTAATAACTGTCAAAATTCCATTTACTGTCCTTCTGAGCTGCTGTGATGTCAGTGATGGAAAACGAAGGCAAGTGAGAGTAGCAGGGAGGTCAGTGATGTATTTGGATAACAGTGATATTATTGTGGTATCTGGACAGGGAATGGCCATAAGAATCAGTTCCATGATGTATAGAACATAGAACATGACAGCACAATACAGGCCCTTCGGCCCTTGATGTTGTGCCGACCTGTCATACCGATCTGAAGCCCATCTAACGTACACTATTCCAAGTATGTCCATATGCTCATCTAATGATGACTTAAATGTACCTAAAGTTAGCGAATCTACTACCGTTGCAGGCAAAGCATTCCATTCCCTTACTACTCTCTGAGTAAAGAAACTACCTCTGACATCTGTCCTATATCTTTCACCCCTCAATTTAAAGCTATGCCCCCTCGTGCTCGCCGTCACCATCCTCGGAAAAAGGCTCTCCCTATCCACCCTATCTAACCCTCTGATTATTTTATATGTTTCAATTAAGTCACCTCTCAACCTTCTTCTCTCTAATGAAAACAGTCTCAAGTCCCTCAGCCTTTCCTCGTAACACCTTTCCTCCATACCAGGCAACATCCATACCTAATAAATCTCCTCTGCACCCTTTCCAAAGCTTCCACATCCTTCTTATAATGCGGTGACCAAAACTGTAGACAATACTCCAAGCGCGGCCGCACCAGAGTTTTGTACAGCTTCACCATAACCTCTTGGTTCCGGAACTTGATCCCTCTATTAATAAAAGCTAAAACAACGTATGCCTTCTTAACAGCCCTGTCAACCTGGGTGACAACTTTCAAGGATCTGTGTATATGTACACTGAAATCTCTCTGTTCATCTACACTACTAAGAATCTTACCATTAGCCCTGTACTTTGCCTTTCGGTTACTCCTACCAAAGTGCATCACCTCACACTTGTCTGCATTAAACTCCATTTGCCACCTCTCAGCCCAGCTCTGCAGCTTATCTATGTCTGTCTGCAACCTACAGCATCCTTCGTCACTATCCACAACTCCACCGACCTTTGTGTCGTCTGCAAATTTATTAACCCATCCTTCTACGCCCTCATCCAGGTCATTTATAAAAATGACAAACAGCAGTGGACCCAACACTGACCCTTGCGGTCTCCAGGATGAACATTTCCCATCAACCACCACCCTCTGTCTTCTTTCAGCAGGCCAATTTCCGATCCAAACCGCTATATCTCCCACAATTCCATTCCTCCGCATTTTGTACAATAGCCTATTGTGGGAACCTTTTCAAACGCCTTGCTGAAATTCATATACACCACATCAACCAGTTTACTTTCATCTACCTGTTTCGTCACCTTCTCAAAGAACTCAATAAGGTTTGTGAGGCACAACCTTCCCTTCACAAAGCTGTGCTGACTATCCCTAATCAACTTATTCTTTTCTAGATGATTATAAATCCTATCCCTTATAACCTTTTCCAACACTTTATCAACAACTGAGGTAAGGCTCAACTGGTCTATAATTACCAGGGTTGTCTCTAGTCCCCTTCTTGAACAGGGGAACCACATTTGCTATCCTCCAGTCATCTGGCACTATTCCTGTGGACAATGACGAGTTAAAGATCAATGCCAAAGGCTCGGCAATCTCCTCCCTGGCTTCCCAGAGGTTCCGAGGATAAATCCCATCTGGCCCAGGGGACTTATCTATCTTCAACCCCTGATGGATTTCTAATACCTCTTCCTTGTGAACCTGAATCCCACCTAGTCTAGTAGCCTGTATCTCAGCATTCTCCTCGACAACATTGTCGTTTTCTAGAGTGAATACTGTTGAAAAATATTCATTTAGCGCTTCCCCTATCTCATCTGACTCCACACACAACTTACCACTCCTATCCTTGATTGGGCCTAATCTTACTTTCGTCATTCTTTTACTCCTTAAATACCTATAGAAAGCCTTAGGGTTTACCCTGATCCTATCCGCCAACAACCTCTCATGTCTCCTCCTGGCTCTTCTGAACTCTCTCTTTACGTCTTTCCTGGCTACCTCGTAGCCCTCAAGTGCCCTAACTGAGCCTTCACATCTCATCCTAACATAAGCCTTCTTCTTCCTCTTGACCAGAGATTCCACTTCCTTCGTAAACCACGGCTCCCGCACTCTACAGCTTCCTGCCTGCCTGACAGGTACATGCTTATCTAGGACACACAGGAGCTTTTCCTTGAATAAGCTCCACATTTCTAATGTGCCCATTCCCTGCAGTTTCCTTCCCCATCTTATCCTCCCTAAATCTTGCCTAATCTCATCATAATTGCCTTTCCCCCAGTTATAACTCTTGCCCAGTTGTATACACCTATCCCTTTCCATCACTAAAGTAAACATAACAGAATTGTGATCGCTATCACCAAAGTGCTCACTTACTTCCAAATCTAACACCTGGCCAGGCTCATTACCCAGTACCAAATCTAATGTGGCTTCGCCCCTTGTTGGCCTATCTACATACTGTGTCAGGAAGCCCTCCTGCACACACTGGACAAAAACTGACCCATCTATAGTACTCGAACTATAGTGTTCCCAGTTAATATTTGGAAAGTTGAAGTCCGCCATGACAACTACCCTGTCTCTCTCACTCCTATCGAGAATCATCTTTGCTATCCTTTCCTCTACATCTCTGGAACTATTCGGAGGCCTATAGAAAACTCCCAACAGGGTGACCTCTCCTTTCCTGTTTCTAACCTCAGCCCATACTACCTCAGTTGACAAGTCCCCAAACATCCTTTCTGCAACTGTAATACTGTCCTTGACCAACAATGCCACACCTCCGCCCCTTTTACCATCTTCTCTGTTCTTACTGAAACATCTGAATCCCGGAACCTGCAACAACCATTCCTGTCCCTGCTCTATCCATGTCTCCGAAATGGCCACAACATCGAAGTCCCAGGTACTAACCCATGCTGTAAGTTCACCCACCTTATTCCGGACGCTCCTGGCATTGAAGTAGACACACTTCAAACCAACTTCTTGCTTGCCGGTGCCATCTTGCTTCCCTGAAACTTTATTTCGGACCACCCTACTCTCAACCTTTTCAATAGTCGAACTACAATTTTGGTGCCCATCCCCCTGCTGAATTAGTTTAAACCCACCCAAATAGCCTTAGCAAATTTCTCCCCCAGGATATCGGTACCCGTCTGGTTCAGGTGAAGACCATCTTGCTTGTAGAGGTCCCACCTACCACAGAAAGAGCTCCAATTATCCAAGAATCCAAAACCCTCCCTCCTGCACCATCCCTGTAGCCACGTGTTCAACTCCTCTCTCTCCCTATTCCTCGCCTCACTAGCACGTGGCACGGGCAACAAACCAGAGACAACAACTCTGTTCGTCCTAGCTCTCAGATTCCATCCTAGCTCCCTGAATTTCTGCCTTAAATCCCCATCTCTCTTCCTACCTATGTCGTTGGTGCCAATTGGGGCTGCTCCCCCTCCTCCTTAAGGATCCCAAAAACACAATCAGAGACATCACGCACCCTGGCACCTGGGAGGCAACACACCAACCGTGAGTCTCTCTTGTCCCCACAGAACCTCCTATCTGTCCCCTTAACTATGGAGTCCCCAATGACTACTGCTCTGCTCCTCTTCCCCCTTCCCTTCTGAGCAGCAGGGATAGACTCTGTGCCAGAGACCTGTGCCACACTGTTTTCCCCTGGTAAGCCACCCCCCCCCCCCCCAACAGTATCCAAAACGGTATACTTATTGTTGAGGGGAATGGCCACAGGCGATCCCTGCACTGCCTGCCGATTCCCTTTCCGCCCCCTGACCGTAACCCATCTGCCTTTTTCCTGTACTTGAGGAGTGACTACCTCCCTGTAACTCCTCTCAATAACACCCTCTGCCTCCCGAATGATCCGAAGTTCATCCAGCTCCAGCTCCAGTTCCCTAACGCGGTTTTCAAGGAGCTGGAGTTGGGTGCACTTCCCGCAGATGTAGTCAGCAGGGACACTCGTGGTGACCCTTACCTCCCACATTCTGCAGGAGGAGCATTCAACTGCACTGACCTCCGTTCCTATTATTCTAAATTCCCAAGACTTAAAAAATAAAGAATGAAAAATAAACTTGTTACCTTACCTATCAGGCACACAGAACCTTTTTTTTGGTTAGAGGAGGAGGATGGGTGGGAGACAATATCCGGGTAGTGTTTCGGGTAACGCAACCACACAAATATATTACCTCACTCACTCACCAGTCCCGTGTCGGCTCCTGCTCAGCGTCCCTCCGCCTATTCACGAGGTCAGCTTTTTAAAGATTCAAAAACAGTGACTCACCGGCTTCCCGACAGGCTCCTGCTCGCGCTGCTACTGCAACCAGAAATGGGGACCAACAATTGTAAAGGCCAGTTATGTATCTTGATGGACATTGCAAATAAACGTGTGTTACTAATGTATCTATACCGACAAGGTCAATAGGAATGCTGTCAGCGATGCATCTGGATGGAGAGTGACAATAAGAATGAAGTCAGTCTGTTATCCATTGGTGGAAGCCCATCTTGTTCACTGAGTCTGCTTCCCTCAGGAAAAGCAGTATGTTCTCCTCACTTGGTCCCTCATGTAACTCCATATCCTGGGAGATAGGGAATAATTGCCGACCTTGGCAACAATGCAACACAATTAGGTGTGCGAGAAGAATCACATTTTGAAATGTTCTTTTATAAAGAAGGCAGCTCTTACGCTAGAGTACAGAGGGACAGCTCCGAGACACAGTTTCACTGTTTTGACAGCATCAGTTGAAATAATTTATGATCTCGGGATGGGGCTCATAGTGATTGAGTGGGCAGCATTATTGCTGGCAGATTCCAGACTCTGTTTTTGTTATTTCATTACAATGAATTGAGCACATATGCTCACTCATAATTGGAATTAAACTTGTTATTGTAATTTATTTGTTCATTTACAGAAATGTGAAAAGCAGCAACAAAGCTGAGCAATGCTATAACCTCAAACTCCCTAAAGAGCTTCAAACGTGTAAAAGATGATGTCTCTGGGAGTGCATCAGCTCAGAGTTTCAAACAAGGAGCTGGTCAGCTGTCTGAAGGAGCAGGTCGCCTTGCACAGAAAAATGCCTCAACCAATTAAGCACCATCTTTGTTATTCTTGGCATCCCTGGTATGGTATTGTGACAATGGAACTTGTTTTAATCTACTGCTAAATAGTTCTCTGGTTTTATTTTTTGAACGATAATGTCTCCAGCTCACTGACTGGTCAGCCTTATCCAGATCCTGAAACAGTGACAGCACGACACTGAGCAGCATTGTCGGTACAATTCTCCACCGACAGAGACTCCCAACTTCACTGCTGCTGTATTATTTTCTGATCTCAGTTTTTGGTCATCTGTTCCAGTTTCATCTAGTTTGAAGATACGAGGTGAGATCATGCAATTTAGTTGTGAAGAAGGATCACTGGACCAGACAACTTAACTGCATTCTCTCCCACAGATGCTGCCAGGCCTGCTGAGCAATTTGTTTTAGTTACACAAATGAGGCCTATTTTCATGAGAATTTTGAAGGTTAAGGTGTGATCTACAAAATCTACAAGTCCACAAGATATTAGCAGGAAGAGAAAGAGAAGATAAACCATTTCCATTGTTTGGCTATTCTAGGATAAGGGAACAGAGCATGAGAATTAGGGTCAAGAGCATTTAGGAGCGATGTCAGGAAGCACTTTCACACACAAAGGGTGGGAGAGGTTTGTAACTCTCTTCCACAAACGGCAGTGGATGCTGGATCAGTTATGAATTTGAAATTTGAGATTTTTTTGTTAAGCAAAGAAAATGAGGAATTTGTACCCTATTGTGATTTGTGAAGTTTCACCAAACTACCATCCCTTCTGGAAATTCTCTCCTCCTCACCGTCTCTGGTCAGAGAATTCAAATCTTGACAAATTGCCCTCCTGATCCCTCCATGTTGAGCCATTTGTCATGAACCAATGTGTAGATTTACAGCGTAAATATCACAGCAGTCCTCACACTCACACGTTGTCACTAAGTGAAGCCTGTATGTCATGTTATGCTGTATTTGTGTAACACACACAGAATAGTCATTTTTAAATTTTACACAGGTTCTGATGACCTGCTTCCTGGTCCTGTTGTGGTCCAATCAGCATTTGGTCCAATGCCAAGAGCAGAGGATAACCTTATCCAAGGAGAAGGGGAGAATTCAGTTTATTGACAATCCAATTGCCAGTGCTATTCCTGAGTTGGGAGAGAGCTTTTTCATGGGGTCTGTATCTGCCAGAGTTGGAGCTGAGAACTTTAAGAGTCATTCAAATAGTAACCTTGCAACCTAACAAAATCACAGACATCCTTCTGATCTAAGTTGAAGAGAGGGTGGGGGGCACGAATTCAGTCTGTGTCCAAACTCCATTATCTCTGGAGAGATTGGACTGGAGGGCAATCTGAGGTGGTTGTGAAAGTCTTAAAATTCAAACTCACTCAATTCCAACCTCTTCCACTCACACAGCGTGTCCGTTCTTGGTTCTAAAATCTGACTGTAACCTTCTGGAACAGGCAGGGGGAGTTTTTGGATCAGTAATTCACTGCTGCTTTTCCCATTTGTCTTCCACAGTTAATTTGCTGGAGATTGCATTCTTTTCCCAGGGAAAGTGTGGTGTTTCCCCTTGCATTACGCAGAACTTGGTGGTTATGGCAGTTGCCGATCTGATGGTCATCAACACGGAGGTCACACAGAGGAGGTTTCCCTATTATTGTTACCTGCAATGTTTCCTGGATATTACCCCGATGTGTTGTGTTATTGGGGTCTTGTATCGTGCAGCCAATGACTCCTCCGTCTGATTCACTGTCACTTTCTCCTTTGATCAATTTGTGACTATTTGTTGCTGGAAGCTGAGAACAAAAATATTGTACTGAGAAAACTGTGACTGTGATTCTAGCAATAACCTGTACTCTTGTTCTGTTTGAAAAAAAACAGTCACTTCTATTTTCACTTTGAGCCTGTGAGGATAAACAACAATGTGTCATTCCACTATAACACAAGTGCAAGCTACTTCACTGAGACTTGGGGCGGGTGGCTTTAGATTGGCATGATACAGCTTTGACCCCTTTACTGCCATTCACTTTAATTCTGTTGCTCAAGGCTTCGAGAGTCAGACACATTTTAGTGACCTTCGAGTCTGGAAGAGGCTGAAGGGTGAGAGCAAAGGAGAGAATCGCAGTGGCCCAGAGATGAGGAGCAGAAGGAAGCCTTTGATTTTGCTCTTCACCATATCTGGGAGCTTCATCCTCCTGTGGTTAATCAAATGTTGTAAACTTTGTGTACAATGTCATTAAAAGAGTCAATCATGATGATTTCCCATCCATACAACTTCAGAAGAGCTGGTTTCATGCTGCGGAACTTAAGTTGTTGCACAATTTATTGCCCATCTCTAGTTACCCCTTGAGAAGGTGGTGGCAAATGATCTTCTTGAGCAACTGCAGCCCATGTTTTGTAGGTTGATCCGCAATGCCCTCAGGGAGGGAACTTTTGGATTTTGGATTTTCACCCAGCAACATTGAAGAAACAGTGTTATATTTTCAAGACGGGATGGTGAGTGGCTTGGAGGGGAACTTACAGGGGGTGATGTTC
Organism: Stegostoma tigrinum; assembly: GCF_030684315.1. Lineage (NCBI taxonomy): Eukaryota > Metazoa > Chordata > Chondrichthyes > Orectolobiformes > Stegostomatidae > Stegostoma > Stegostoma tigrinum. Next base: position 12,375,457 of record NC_081399.1, on the reverse strand, counting down.
CCATCTACTTGCTGCCCTGTACTTCAAGTTGGAAGTAGTTGAGAGTTCGGAACGTGCTGTACAAGGATTGTTGGTAAATTTCTGCAGTGCATTCTGTCGGTAGTACACACTGCTGCTACTGAGCAACGGTGGTGGAGGGAGTGGATGATTGTGGATGTGCTCTAATCAAGAATTGGGGTCTTGTATCGTGTTGAGCTTGTTGGGTGTTTTTGGAGCTGCACACATCCAGGCAAACCCAAGCACCAAACAAATGATGACAAATGCCTGGACTCCCTATTTTTCAGCATCAAGCTGCTGAATTCCAGTGGACTGCTACCCCAATGCAGTCCAAACAGCAACTTCCTATTGTGGGGTGCAGAGTCAAAATAATGCAATGAAGCCCTGTTGTGTTGAAAGTGAAAATGATACTGTACCACTCTCTGCTGGTCGTCCCACATCACCGCACACGAGGTGGTGGAGGGTGAAAACCCGCAAGGATTCAGAGAGAGTTGGGGGGTGGCAGCAGCTCACTGCACCATCCAAACTAACAGCACCATCATCGCTGACAGATGCACACACACGTACATGCACACAAAGATGGTGGAGAGTGTGGCAATGGGGCTGGCATCCCTCAGTGTAGAACATGCTAATGTGGAGAAATGTCTGTGCTCCCTCTTCAGTGTGGAAACCCAGGTACCTCTGAGGAAACATGGAGAATTTTATTGCACTTTCTGCTGCTCACAATATTTTCTCATATATCAAGGACAATATTACAAGGCGTCAGTCAAAACTGATCTGCCTCCAAAGGCATTTTTTGAAGACAATATAAATGTGCAATGTGAGGGTTTCACAGACTGGATTGCTTCTGATTAAAATCTGCTGCTTTTGCAGTGGCGTGACGAGTCCAGCAGAGGACGGCATTGTATCTCCTTAAACACAAGAGGGAGAGGGAGAGGGAGAGGGAGGAGAGAGACTCAGCCTTTGATTCAGCACATTTTAATTCATACATTCAAACATCAGGACAAAAGTGATTCCCCATTGCAGGCAGAGATGGACACAGCACACACATACAGAGTCATGCACCAACATGAGTATCAACATGATCACCTTAAACACAAGGACAGGTAGAGGCGGGGGGTGAGGGGCGGTGGTGGGGTTGTGGGGGGTGGCATGGTGGTCTGGCCCCACTTAGAACATAGAACATGGCAGTGCAATACAGCTCCTTCGCTCCTCAATGTTGCATCGACCTGTGAAACCAATCTGAAGCCCATCTAACCTGCACTATTCCATTATCATCCATGTGTTTATCCAATGACCATTTAAATGCCCTTAAAATTGGCAAATCTACTACTGTTGCAGGCACGGCATTCCACGCCCTTACTATTCTGAGTAAAGAAGCTCCCTCTGACATCAGTCCTATATCTATCACCCCTCAATTTAAAGCCTTTGTGCTAGCCATCACCATTCGAGGAAAAAGCCTCTCACTGTCCACCCTATCTAATCCTCTGATCATCTTGAATGTCTCTCTTAAGTCACCTCTTTACCTTCTTCTATCGAACGAAAACACCCTCAAGTCCCTCAGCCTTTCCTCATAAGACCCTCCCTTCATACTAGGCAACATCCTGGTAAATCTCATCTGCACCCTTTCCAGTGTTTCCACATCCTTCTTATAATGCAGCAACCAGAACTGTACGCAATACTCCAAATGCAGCTGCACCAGAGTTTTGTACAGCTGCAACATGACCTCACAGCTCCGAAACTCAATCCCTCTACCAATAAAACCTAAAACTGTATGCCTTAACAGCCCTATCAGCCTGGGTGGCAACTTTCAGGGATCTATGCACACGGACGCCGAGATCTCCCTGCTCATCCACACTACCATGAATCTTACTGTTAGCCCAGTACTCTGTATTCCTATTACTCCCTCCAAAGTAAATCACCTCACACTTTTCCGCATTAAACTCCATTTGCCACCTCTCAGAGCAGCTCTGCAGCTTACCTATGTCTCTCTGTAACCTGCAACATCTTTCTGCACTATCCACAACTCCACCGACTTTAGTATCATCTGAAAATGTACTAACCCATCCTTCTACACCCTCAGAGGTCATTTATAAAAATGACAAACAGCAGGGGCCCCAAAACAGATCTTTGTGGTACACGAGTAACTGAACTCATGATGAATATTTCCCTCTGTCTTCTTACAGCTAACCAATTTCAAACCCAAACCACTAAATCGCCCTCAATCCCATGCCTGCGTATTTTCTGCAATAGCCTACCATGGGGAACCTTATCAAACACTTTACTGAAATCCATATTCACCCCATCAACCGCTTTACCCTCATCCACCCGTCTGGTCACATTCTCAAAGAACTCAATATGATCTATTCTTCACAAAACTGTTGACTATCTCTAATCAAGTTATTCCTTTCTCGATGATTATAAATCCTATCTCTTATGATCCTCTCTAAAACTTTACTCACAAGCAAAGTCAGGCTCACTGGTCTATAATTACCAGGATTGTCCCTCCTCCACTTCTTGAACAAGGGGACATTTGCTGTCCTTCAGCCTTCTGGCACTATTCCTGTAGACAAGGGTGACATAAAGATAAAAGCCAAAGGCTCTGCAACCTCCTCCCTGGCTTCCCAGAGAATCCTAGGATAAAGCCCATCCGGCCCAGGGGACATACCTATTTTCATATTTTCCAGAAGTGCTAACACCTCGTCCTTAAGAACCTTAATCCCGTCTAGTCTAATAGCCTGTACCTCAGTATTCTCCTCGACAACATTGTCTTTTCCTGTGTGAATACTGATGAAAAATATTCATTTAATACCTCTCCTATCTCTTCAGACTCCATGCACAACTTCCCACTACTGTCCTTGACTGGCCCTAATCTTACTCCAGTCATTCTTTTATTCCTGACATACCTAGAGAAAGCTTTAGGGGTTTCCTTGATCCTACCTGCCAAAGACTTCTCATGTGCCCTCCTGGCTCTTCATAGATCTATCTTTAGGTCCTTCCCAGCTAACTTGTAACACTCAAGCTCCTGAACTGAGCCTTCACGCCTCATCTTTACATAAGCCTCCTCCTTCCTCTCGACAAGAGCTTCAACTTCTCGAGTAAACCACGGTTCCCTTGCTTGACTACTTCCTCCCTGCCTGACATTTACATATATATCAAGGACATGCAGTCGCTGTTCCTTGAACAAGCTCCACATTGCAATTGTGCCCAGCCCCTGCAGGTCCCTCCCCCATCCTGTGCATCCTAAATCTTGCCCAATCGCCTTGTCATTGCCTTTCCCCCAGCTATAACTTTTGGCTGCGGTATACACCTTTGCCTTTTCATTGCTAAAGTAAACATAACCGAATTGTGGTCACTATCACCAAAGTGCTCACCTCCCTCCAAATCTAACACCTGGCCTGGTTCATTACCCAGCACCAAATCCAATGTGGCCTCGCCTCTTGTTGGCCTATCTGCATACTGTGTCAGGAAACCCTCCTGCAGATATTGGACAAAAACTGGTCCATCTAAAGTACTTGTATTATAGCGCTTCCAGTCAACATTTGGAAAGTCCCCCTTAACTACCGTGTTGCTATCGCTCCTGTCTAGAATAATCTTTGCAATCCTTTCCTCTATATCTCTGGAACTTTTTGGAGGCCTATTGAAAACTCCCAACAGGGTGACCGCTCCTTTCCTCTTTCTAACCTCAGCCCATACTACCTCAGGAGATGACTCCTCATCAAATGTCCTTTCTGTTACCGTAATATTGTCCTTGACGAACAGTGCCAAACCTCCCCCTCTTTTACCACCTTCCATGATCTTACTGAAACATATAAACCCCGGAACCTGCAACAACCATTCCTGTCCCTGCTCTATCCATGTCTCTGAAATGGCCACAACATTGAAACCCCAGGTACCAACCCATGCTGCAGGTTCACTCACCTTATTCCAGATGCTCCTGATGTTGAAGTAGACATACTTCAAACCACCTTCCTGCCTGCTGGTACACTCCAGTGACCTTGAAAACTCATTCATGACCTCATTACTCTCAACCTCCTGTACACCAGAGCTACAATTCAGGCTCCCATCCCCCAGGTGAATTAGTTTATACCCTCCCAAAGAGCATTAGCAAATTCCACCCCCAGGATATTGATAGCCCTCTGCTTCAGGTGTAGACTATCCCATTTGTAGAATGAGCCACAGTTATCCAGGTATTTGAATCCCTCCCTCCTGGAGCATCCCTGTAGCCACTTGTTCAACTGCTCTCTCTCCCTATTCCTCGCTTCGCTAGCATGTGGCAGTGTAACAAACCAGAGATAACAACTCTGTTTGTTCTAGCTCTAAGCTCCTTGAATTTCTGCCTTACATCCCCATCCCTTGCGCGACCTGTGTCGTTGGTGCCTATGTGGGCCATGGTTTAGGACAGCTCTACCGACCCGTTACGGATCCCGAAAACACAATCTGAAACATCATGGACCCTGGCATCTGGGAGGCAGCACACCAACCGCGTGTCTCTCTTGTTCCCACAGAATCTCCTCAGGCAGCCGTCTGTGCAGACTTTGCACATTCTCCCTATGTCTGCATGGGTTTTCTCCAGGTGCTCCAGTTTGCTCCTTCATTCCAAAGATGTTCAGATTAGGTGAATTAGTCTTCTAAATTGCCCATAGTGTCCAGGGATGCGTAGGTTAGGTGGATTAGCCGTTGGAAATAGTAGATCATAGGGATAGAGAATGGGGATGAGTTCGGGTGGGATGCTTTTCGAAGTGTCGGTGTGGACCTGTTGAGTTGAATGGCCTGTTTCCACACTGTAGGGATTCTAAGATTCGATAGAACCCTATGAAATCCAGCAATCAGAAATGAAGGCTTACCCAGCACACCACAGCTCTGGGCCAATGGAAACAGCGTCACTCCGAATCAGCAACACAGCATGACAATCCCTGTTAGATTCTGAACCAGATGCTCCTGGCCACGTTTCCAACGACACCGACTTGGGGCAATCCACCCAGGTAGGAATACGATGATGACCTCAGTGCTGACAGTGTCCAACAGTTCGCCTACACAGGTAAGTTGAACTCTCAAAATCTGTTTGTAAATTGCTAATGTACTGTGCGATGCTTTCCGACATTGGTTTCCCTGGCCAACGTCAAAGCAGACTCCTGGTCATGCAGGTGGTGTAGGATACCACATTTCAGCAGCCACAGGAAATGGCTGAGCTAATGGGCCCACAGCCCTTGGATCTGCTAACAGGGAAACAGCCTGTTTCTCCAGCCTCGGTATTCTGCTGAGAGGAGGCAGCTTCACCATCTCTGAAGTTAAGGAGCTGGTGGGTGGGCACCACCTCACAGCAGCATTATGTACAGAAACACTCCCCTGAGACTAATTAACGTGCGTGCCCAGGTGGTAAAGTGGGAGTGGTTGGGGGTGGGGGGCGCGGCGGGAGAGAGACAGACAGACAGCGAGACATACAGCGATGGAGAAAACTGCCCAAACTCCAGAAAATCAGGCAGAACCTATTCCTGTTGCAGCCAATGAGGGTAGATGTCTCAGAGTTCCTCCAGGAAGAGAAGAGTGAGCAAGCCTCACTCTGTGCCTTTGAGGCCTCCAGAATAATCTTGCAATCCAGAGTCCACACTGTGGAGCAGGATGAGATGTTTGTTCTTCCAGAAGTTGCACAGGAGAGCTGCCTGAAGGTAGAAGATGGCTCAGTAATGTCATCTCAGTCTGATATCTTAAAGATCAGCAAATCCTTTTATGCCAGACTGTATGACACAAAGCCCACAGATAGCACAGCTTCCCTGTCATTCTTGTCCTCTATCATGGAGGTCTTAGATGATGACATGTGGGAGATAGTGGACTAGTCATTATCTCTGGATGAGCTGACCAAGGCCCTCGAATCCTTTGAAAAGAATAAAACTCCCAGAAGCAATGGAATACCAGCCCAGTTGTATTCTACTGTGTGGGAATTGGTCGGCCAGGACCTCCTGGCAGTGTATAAAGGTATGCTTAGCTAATGTGGAAGCATCAGGAAAGATATCATCACCTTCATCTACAAGCAGAAGGGGGAAGAGGGAGGACATTAGAAATTGGTGAACAATTTCACTGCTGAATACAGACTACAAAATCTTGTCTGAGGTAATCTTCAACCAGATCAGGTCTGCTCTGGGGTCAGCGATTCACCCGAACCAAACCTGTGCTGTATTAGGCAGGATGATCTCTGAGCGCCTCACATTCCTCAGAGATCAACAGCCTACATGCAGGACAGGGGTTTGGATGGCTCTCTCGTCACTCCCTGGACCGGGGAAGGTCTTTGACAAGATATCACACACATACCTGTGGGACGTGCTCTCCAAAATAGGCTTCGGGGTGGGGGGTATCTGCAATTGGATCCGACTGTTCTCCTCCAACAGTGAGAGTGTGGTCCTAATCAACGGGCAAGAATCAGAAAGCTTCCCAATCTGATATGGAGTCAGCCAGGGCTGCCCACTCTTTCCTTTCTTGTTTGTGCTGTACAGAACCATTTGCTCAATTCATAAGGAAGGATGTCAACCTGAGAGGGGTGACTATTCCAGGCAGTGGAGGTCTGCAGGTCAAAACATCCCTGTAGATGGATGATGTCATCGTTTTCTGCTCAGATCCGCTGTGAGTGCGCAGATTCACAAATATCAGTGATCAATTTGAACCAGCTTCAGGAACCAAGGTAAATTGAGGCAAGAGCGAGGCCATATTCTTTGGGAACAGGGCTAACTAATCCTTTATCCCCTTCACCATCAGAACAGATTATCTGAAGGTGCTGGGAATATGATTCAGAAGGACTGCAGCATGTGCAAAATCTTGGGAGCAGTGCGATGCCAAGGTGAGGCAGAAACTAGACTTTTGGGAGTACCACTCCCTCTCCTGATCTCCTAAAAACCTGATCATCAGGTGTGAAGCACTCTCTTTTTGTACATGGCGCATGTCTGGCCCATTCCCCAAACCTGCACCTTTGCAGTTAGCCGGGCCATCCTCCAATTCATCTGGAGGTCTAAGATGGATGTATTTGCAAGGACATCATGTACAAAACTCTGGGTAAATAGAAGAAAAGAATGTATCCTTTCCGGAGAGATTTGCAAAAAAAAAACTGACCACAAGTCCATCAAGACGTGGTCAGCACACAGCATCCTTCAGAGACCCTGTGCGAAAAGGAAAAGGTGGATCCTGTTGTGTGGTTCCCTGAGCAGAACATCAAAGTCATTTGGCATAATGCCTCACCAGCAGACATTTCCACCATGCACCAAGACATTGCTTGGCTGGTGGTGAGAACAGCACTCCCTGAGATGCTTAAGGGTAGAGACTGTCACACACCTCCTTCTGGAATGTGCCTTTGCAGAGGAAGTCTGGAGAAAGATGCAGTGGTTTTTGTTGAGGTTTGTCCTGAGCAGCTCAGTGAAACAGGCCTTTGTGCTCTCCAGTTGTTCCCTGGGTCGTACACTGACACAAACATCAACTGCATCTGGAAGACCATTAACATGGTGAAAGATGTTCTTGGTCTGTCCCAAATTTGTTGGTCTTCCAGAACAAAGTTGACCCCGACCATGTGTTACAGACTAGTACATTCCAATGTCCCGAACTAAGTGCTGAGGAAGCACTCAAGCTTGGGGCAGCTGCCATCAAGGTGCAGTGGGAAAAGGCCACTATCTGAGGTCTTTCTGCCAAAGATAAATTGGGTTCCGAGGGAGGGTCACTGGACCCAAAATGTTAACTGTTTTTTCCTTCACAGATGCTGCCATACCTCTGAGCTTTTCCAGTAAATTTGTTTCTGTTTTTTTGTTGTTGTGGTTGATGTTGTTAAATGGGGATCTGTTCACTTATCAGACCAGCTCAGTACCTCTATTATACAAACATAGAATCTTGAACGAGTTAGAGATGCCTTTGAAATAATAGGAACTGCAGATGCTGGAGATCCGAGCTGGATGAACACAGCAGGCCAAGCAGCATCTGAGGAGCAGAAAAGCTGTTGGTTCAGGCCGAGACCCTTCATCAGAAATGGAGGAGCGGAAGGGGGTCCTGAAATAAATAGGGAGGGTGGGGAGGGGGATCGAAGATGGACAGAGAAGAAGATAGATGGAGAGGAGACAGATCTGTGGGCAGCACGGTGGCTCAGTGGTTAGCACTGCAGCCTCACAGCGCCAGGGACCGGGGTTCGATTCCAGCCTCGGGTGACTGTCTGTGTGGAGTTTTCATGTTCTCCTGGTGTCTGCGTGGGTTTCCTCCGGGTGCTCTGGTTTCCTCCCACTTTCCAAAGATGTGCAGGCTACGTGATCGGCCATGCTAAATTGCCTGTAGTGTTCAGGGTGGTGTGGGTTATAGGGGGATGGGTCTGGGTGGGATGTTCCAAGGGGCGGTGTGGACGTGTTGGGCCAAAGGGCCTGTTTTCACACTGTAGGGAATCTAATCTAATCTAATAAATTAAAGAGGCAGGGATGGAGCCAATAAAGGTGAGTGCAGATTGGGAGGTAGGGAGGAGATAGGTCAGTACAGGGAGGGGGTAGGATGAGGTTAGTAGGTAGGAAATGGAAGTGCGGCTTGAGGTGGGAGGAGGGGATAGGTCAGAGGAAGAATAGGTTAGGGAGGCGGGGACGAGCTGGGCTGGTTTTGGGATAGGGTAGGGAGAGGGGAGATTTTGAAGCTTATGAAGTCCACGTTGATACCATTGGGCTGCAGGGTTCGCAAGCGGAATATGAGGTGCTGTTCCTATAACCTTCAGGTGGCATCGTTGTGGCACTGCAGGAGGCCCAGGATGGACATTTCGTCTGAGGAATGGGAGGGGGAGTTGAAATGGTTCGCGACTGGAAGGTGCAGTTGTTTAGTGTGAACCGAGTGTAGGTGTTCTGCAAAACGGTCCCCAAGCCTCCGCTTGGTTGCCCCAATGTAGAGCAAGCCACAACAGGTACAGAGGATGCAGTACACCACACTAGCAGATGTGCAGGTGAACATCTGCTTGATGTGGAAAGTTTTCTTAGGGTCTGGGATGGGTGCGAGCCGGGTGGTGTAGGGGCAGGTGTAGCACTTCCTGCGGTTGCAGGGAAAAGTACCAGGTGAGGTGGGGCTGCAAGGGAGTGTGGAGCGGACAAGGCAGTCATGGAGAAAGTGGTCCCTCTGGAAAGCAGATAAGGGTGGGGAGGGATAAATGTCTTGGGTGGTGGGGTCAGATTGCAGATGGCGGAAGTGTCAAAGGATGATGTGTTGGATACGAAGGTTGGTGAGGTGTTACGCGAGGATGAGTAGGATACTTTTTTGGCGGCTATTGTGGGGACGGAGTGTGACGGATGAGTTGCAGGAAATGCAGGAGACATGGTTGAGAGCGTTCTTGACCCCTGCGGGGGCGGCGGCGGCGGGGGGGGGGGGGGGGGGGGGGGGGGGGGGTGTTGCAGTCCTTGAAAAATGCGTACATCAGATGTAGAGGAGTGGAATGCCCCATCCTGGGAACAGATACGGCAGAGGCAAAGGAATTGGGAATGGGGGTGGTATTTTTGCAGGAAGTGGAGGAGGTGTATTCTAGGTAGCTGTGAGAGGAGTTGGTGGGCTTGAAATGGATACCGGTTTCTAGGTGGTTGCCTGAGATGGAGACAGAGAGTTCCAGTAAGGTGAGGGAGGTGTTAGAGATCGTCCAGATGAACTTAAGGTTGGGGTGGAAGCTGTTGGTGAAGTGGGTGAACTGTTTGAGTTCCTCATGGGAGCATAAGGCAGCGCCGATACAGTCATCAATGTAACGGAGGAAGAGGTGGGGTTTAGGAGCTGTGTAGCTAGGGAAGAGGGACTGTTCCACGTATCCTACAAAGAGGCAGGCATAGCTTGGGCTCATGCGGGCACCCACGGCAACCCCCTTTGTCTGTAGGAATTGGGAGGAATTAAAAGACCTCATGGGTACCCGCATGGGCCCAAGCTATGCTTGCCTCTTTGTGGGTAACGTGGAACAATCCCACTTCCATACCTGCACCAGCCCTGAACCCCACCTCTTCCTCCGTTAGAGTGATGACTGTATCGGCGCCGCCTCATGTTCCCACGAGGAGCCCACAGATACCTAGAATACACCTCCTCCCACCCACCTTTCTGCAAGAATGCCATCCCCTATTCCCAATTCCTTCGCCGATACTGCATCTGCTCTCAGGATGAGGCATTCTACTCCCGTACATCTCAGATATCCTTGTTTTTCAAGGTTTGCAACTTACCCCCCACTCCCCCTCTCCGCAGTGGTCAAGAACGCCAGCTGCAGAGGGAAGATGTACAGAGAATGAGATCAACATTAAAATTTGATAGGTCCTTTCAGAATTCTAACAGCGGGGGGGGGGAAGAAGCTGTTCTTGAATCTTTTCATGGAGCCCCTAAAGTGTGGAAACAGGCCTGCTGGCCCAACAAGTCCACACCAACACAAAGAGCATCCCACCCAGACCTAATCCCTAATCCCCACATCCCTGAACACTACAGCCAATCCACCTAACCTGCACACCTTTGGACTGTGGGAAGAAACCGGAGCACTCAGAGGAAACCCACGCAGACACAGGGACAAGAACATGCAAACTCCACACAGACAGTTGCCTGAGGGTGGAATTGAACTCAGGTCCCTGGTGCTGTGAGGCAGCAGTGCTTACCACTGAGATGGAGTCAATGATGGGAAAGCTGGTTTCAGTGATGGACTAGTCTTTGTTTACAACTCTCTGTAGTTTCTTGCAGTCTTGGGATCAGCAGTTGCCAAACTAAGTATCCAGTCAGCATATCTTCTATCTGCATCCAAAGGATTATTAGCTACCATTTCCACTACCTCCAGTGGGATGCCACCACTAAACACCTATTCTCCTTCCCTCCCTTGTCAGCACTGCCTCCTGGGACACCCTAGTCCACTCCTCCACCACTCCCAACCACCCCCCTCCCATGTCACCTTCACATACAATCGCACACTGCCCATTTACCTCCTCCCTCGCCAAGGCCCCAGACATCTTCCAGATGAAGCAGTGCTTCACCTGCACCTTCACCAACTGTATTATTGTATTCACTGCTTACAGTGTGCTCTCCTCTACACCGGGGAGACGACACACAGACCGTGACCTACTTTACGGGACACCTACTTTATGTAGAAATTATTCCAAATTTCCCGGTTTCCTGCCATTTCCACACGGTACCATGTTCCTGGAATAGGACTGGAACAAGGAATGTCTCACGTACCCCACAAAGAGACAGGCATAACTGGGCCCCACAGCTACCTGGACTATACATCCTCACACCCCACTTACTGTAAACGCTCCACCCATTCTCTCAGTTCCTCCGTCTCCGTCGCATATGTTCAGGTGAGGCCAACTTCGACAAGGGAGCATCTGAAACGCCCACCTTCTTCCTCAACCGAGGATTCCCCAGCTCCGTTGTCAACAGGGCCCTCAACCAGGTCTGACCCATCTCCCACACTTCCGCCCTCACCCCTCCTCTTCCCTCCCACATCAGCGATGCAGTTCCCCTTATCCTCACCTACCATCCCACCAGCATCCACACCCAGATCATCAGACACCATTTCCACCACCCCCAGCAAGATACCAACATCAGACACATTCCCCTCCTCTCCCCCCACCGCCCCGTCCACCTTCCGCAAGGGCCTTTCCCTCTGGGAAACCCTTGTCCACACTTCTTTCACCCCCAACACCTCCCCACAGCACTTTCCCCTGTAACTGGCGAAGGTGCAGCACCTGCCCATTTACCTCCTTCCTCCCGAGAATACAAGGGCCCAAACATACCTTCTAGGTGAAGCAACACTTCACCTGCACTTTCCAGAATCTCGTCAACTGCATTCGCTACTTGCAATCTGGTCTCCTCTATACTGGGGAAACGAAGCGTAGATTTGGCGACCACTTCGCAGAACATCTACATTCAGCTCGCAAAAAAGACCCTGAACTACCCGTTGCCTGCCACTTCAATGCACCACCCCCTGGCCAACATCTGTCTCTGGCTTGCTACAGTGTTCCAGTGAAGCCCAACGCAAGCTGGAGGAACAACACCTCATTTTCCGTTTGGGCACCCTACAGCCCTCTGGACTCAGTACTGAGTTCAATAATTTTAGGGCCTAAATTCTCCCATGTCCCAGCCCCCTAACCCACTCCGCAGGCCCAGTTACCACGTAGCCTGCCATTAAACACCCCCCTGTTGTTAGTCACTAACAGTCCTCATTAACAAATCTTCACCCTCCCAGCCTGATCGTTAGCAACGTCGTTGTCTGTCCAACTGTCTTTTTCTCTCTCTTCGGGCTCTTTCCTGTCATTTACTCCCTACCCCACCCACCACCCTATTTTCTGCATATAAAGTGATGTTTTCCCAACCACCATTAGTTCTGAGGAAGGGTCACCAGACCCAAAACATTAACTCTGTTTTCTCCTTCACAGATGCTGCCAGACCTGCTGAGCTTTTCCAGCAACTTAGTTTTTGTTCCTGATTTACAGCGTCTACAGTTCTTTTGGTTTTTACCTGGCATTTACAGCCTTGTCAGTTTAACTCGAGAAGTGGGGAAACTCTGGCAACAATTATTTGGGATAAATCTAGAGGTCATGGGTCGTTTAGGAAAAATCAAGGGAAAATTGTGCATAACCAACTTGCTGACGTTTATTGAATTAATGGAAACGGTTAATGAGGGCAGTGGTATACATGGATTTCCAGGTGCTACCACACAACAGTCTGGTGTGCAAGGTTATAGGTTATGGTACAAGTAGTGGTGACATGGGTACAAAATTGACTGAGTGATAGGAAGAGGAGATTAACAGACAATGGATATTTTTCTGGCTGAAGGATGGTTTGGAGTGGAGTTCCCAGGAGGGCAATACTGGGACCGATGCCTTTTCTGATATCCCAATGTTTGGGTAGAAGGCAGGAGATTAGCACCAGATAGTACAACTGGACTAGGTATTAGAGCTGGAGCAGGCTCAATGGACAGAATGGTCCCTTTGACTGTAATCATTCTGAGAATTCTGATCAGTGTGCGACCTGAAAAGGTTGGAGCCACTGTGAGACAGGGAGTCGTCATAGCAGTTTTTGTTTTAAAACTGTGTTTGCGCAAGGGTTCAAAGCAAGGAATTCAGGGATTTGGAAAAATTGAAATTCTTGTTCACACTATTTCTCTCACTTTCTCTCTCATCATAATCCACATCTAAAGTGAACAATGCACTGAGAAAAAGGATCTTTCTGGAGGGAAAATGGGGGATTATTGAATGAAGAACAACAGATTGATGAGTTTGAGGATTTTGAGAGGACCAATCTGATAGGATCCTTGAAAGGACTTTGATAGGTAAAAAACTGAGAAAAGTAAGAGAAGGTTTATTTAATTTGTTTGGAATAGTAGTCCTTTAAATCATTGACAAACCTTACAAGGTCATGTAGGAAGCTTTAGACACAAATTTACAAGATTTTTGGGAAATAGTGAGAAGCTGAATGCTAGAACAATATCCATTATGAGGTTCTGCAATCAAATATGAACCGAGATCACTTTCTGTTTCAAAACACAGTTACAAGGGATTTTTAAAACGACAATGTGTAAAGATGGGTGAACACAGCACGCCAAGCAGCAGAGGAGCAGGAAAGCTGACGTTTTGGGTCTGGACCCTTCCTGTTCCTCTGCTGCTTGGCCTGCTGTGTTCGTCCAGCTCTACACCTTGTTATCTCAGATGTTCCAGCGTCATCAGTTCCTACTATCTCTACAAGGGATTCTTTGTGTCATAGCATTTGATCAGTAAGGTGATTCAATTTTCGGACAGAGTAGAATCAACTGACAAGGCACTCTTTATGCGATGCATCTGAACACTATTACCACTAGTTTTGAATATTGAAATGATTCTGACAAATCAAGTGGGAGACTGAACTAAGTTACCTCCTTTCAATTCCCTAACATGATGCCGAGACAAACATCTAAGATTATCATTACTTTTGACCAGTAGAAACACAGCCTCGTGACTATTCAGCATTTGCAGTTTATAGTACTGGGGTCAGTGAGATATTTTATCGATCACTGAAATAATATAAGGCCACAATACAATCCAGCATACTCCATTCCCAATTAAGAATTTCAAATTTAATCGATATGATGGGAGAACTGACTAAAACTGACATTGAAACTGGACTAAGGATGTGATAAACAAACAGGAAACATTTAAAAGATTCAGAGATAGTTGGATTCAGAATCGCATGCCCCTCCCCCATTTCTGAAGGGTCCAGGCCCGAAACGTCAGCTTTCCTGCTCCTCTGATGCTGCTGGGGCTGCTGGGTTCATCCAGCTCTGCACCTTGTTGACTCACATTTAAAAGATTGTTCACTTAAAGAAAGCAAACAGAGCCGAGATCTATCTGGTGCCTCACTCAGGAAGTGTCAGACAGGATAAATTATGGGCATAAGGAAATGATAGACATTATTTATTCAAAGTTCTGTCTTCACAGTCAAAGACACAAGATCCCTACCAGAAAGAGTCAATAGACTAAGAAGAATGAAGAAACTGAATTCACTGGTATTCACAGAGACAAAGTTTTGGAGAAAATTAAGGAACTTTTATTTTCATTCCTGGGATGTGGGAGTTGTTGGCATATTCAACATTTGTGCCCTTGAACTGAGTTTTGCTTGGCCATTCTGGAGGGTAATTAAGAGTCAACCACATTGTAGAGGGTCTGGATTTGCACATCGGCCAGACCAGATAGCAGACTTCCTTCCCGAAAAGGCATGAGTGAACCAGATGAATTTTTATGACAATTCATAATCACTCTTAGCCCAAATTTTAATTCCAAATTTCTACTGAATTCAAATTTCACCATGGTGGGATTTGAACCCATGTCCCTAAAGTGTTAGAGATAACAAAGTGTAGAGCTGAATGAACACAGCAGGCCAAGCAGCATCTTAGGAGCATAAAAGCTGACATTTCAGGCCTGGACCCTTCATCAGAAAAGGGGTAGGGGGGAAGAGGGTTCCAGATCCATCTTCGATCCACCTCCCCCCTCTCCCTATTTATTTCAGAACCCTCTCCCCTCTCCCCCTTTTCTGATGAAGGGTCCAGGCCCAAAACATCAGCTTTTGAGCTCCTAAGATGCTGCTTTGGCCTGCTGTGTTCATCCAGCTCCACACTTTGTTATCTTGGATTCTCCAGCATCTGCAGTTCCCCTTATCCCTAAAATGTTAGCTGGGTGTCCTAGACTGTTCATCCAGTCTCATTCTCAGAACCTGATGGCCTGCATTCTAAGGTTCTACAAGATAGATTCAGAAATAGTGGCCATGATTTTCCAAACTTTTCTCATGCCTGGATCAGCTACAGGAGATTGCAAGTTAGCAAAAGGAACATGGCAGCTCATGAAATAAGGGTGAGAGAGAACTGGAGATTTGCAGGCAGAGGGCTTGACTTTGGTCATCAGGAAAATGCTGAAATGTATTATGAAGGAAATCTTAACGCATTTGTAAAATTACAGTCTGATGTGTGCGTGTGCATGTGACTTGGATTGTCAAAAGGAGATTCTATAAGGTGTCACACAAAAGATAAATAATTCAGAATTTTAAGTTGAGGCTAACATATTAGCAGGGATAGAGAATTGATTAATGGATAGGAAGCACAGCATCTCAGAAGATTGGGCTGACACTTAAGGCAATGTTCTAACCTCCTTATTTCGTTTACTATGGAGCCTCAGAATTTGGAACAACTGCAACTATCATGGCTAAAAGTTCAACTTCAAAAGGAGTTCCAATTGCTTCAAAAAAATGAAAATGGACACAAGTAGGTTCACAAGATTCTTTAAAACATTGCTTCTTTCTTGATAATTGGCCCGATCTGGGGCTCTCACAGAAATAAGTAACAAGATGGGCTGAATAGAAATAGGAAAGTGAGTGACTGGCTTCAGTTGCGTGAAAGTAACTGGTGCAGGAAACTGTCCAATTGATACTTGATATTGAGGGCTGTAAGTTGAATCAAGAACGGATCCTGGGCAGTAGAACAGCAGAGACCAGGAAGCCACCTCAAGTCGAGTGGAACATGGAGCTTAAAAGGTGCTGGCATACAAGGAGAGCAGTTCTTTACTGTGAGACTGTACAGCCAGCAGAAGTGACAGACTCTTGTACAGACCTGAGAAGCCCTGGATGATATGTGACACTCCTGATGTTAGAGAGAAGAACATCTTGGTTAAATTGGAATCATCTTTGAGAAGAAAGGGAGAACAGAAGTTGTTGGTATTTTGGATAATACTCAAAATATGTAAGGGAGGGGTCATATTTTGCCTGAAAGCTCACAAAATATAAACAATGGGAGAAAAGTTATTCCCATAAATGCTATGGATAATATCTGTGATGAGCGCTCACCCAATCACAGGCTGCTTCTCTCACATTTGCTGCTGATAACAAGCTCATCAGCAGCAAATGTGTGTGAGAAGAAGTGAGATGGAGAGTGTTGGCAGAGAGAAAAGCTGCCAGAGGAAGTGAGCTTGGTGAAAGTTGCTGGGGTGGAAAGAGTTTTGAGACGCCACAGCCCACATATTATACTCCAAAAGATAACTGTCTTCAAACACAATTTATGCCTGACTGTTACTACAGTTCGTGAAACTTCATAAAACTCACCTTCGCACACTGATTATTGACTTACCATATTTATATATCCAATGATATCCAATTAACTTTTCATTAATATATCGATCACCCATTCCCTCATTTTATCAAGTTTCAGGTATTCCTTCAAATCAAAGTTGATAAATACAGGTTCTCCTTTTCCGTTTTAAATAAGTCAGTCTGTAATAATAGAACAAAACTTACTAAGTGACAACTGATTATGTTCCCATTTTTTTTGCCAATTAAAATTTGGAGATCTTTCCATTCTCCAGAAGCTACTTTAAAACTGCAGTATTGATTCTCAGTTTGTTTTTTATTTCTCACATTTCGTTGAATGCAAGTTATCCCGCAGTGACTTATGATCAATGTAGTACTCAGTGGGTATTGCTGCTGAATCCCCTTTGGAATTTCTTCCAGTATCTTTACTAAGAAAAATGCCATATCTATCTCGACACTGAGAAGAAGAGTCTTTACTGCGAAGATACTTTTTACTACCCTTCTGATAGTTTTAGCTTCTAAAGTTAAAAGGCAGCATTTACTTCCCTTTGCCACAAGAAAATTTCCAAGCTTTCCTGGACTGGGTCTCAGAGGTTTGCAGAAGAATTGCTTTAAAAGATATCATGTTCCAGGTGGATTTTTTTTAAATGCTCCAATTCAACTGTTTTAATTATTTTATTATTATTATTTTAATTATTTGCCCAAATAATATCTTTCACCTGGGATATTTCATCATTGTCAGTGTTGACTTCAAAACTGGCATTTTGCCTGGTTTGAGTGCCGAGCCACTTCACCTGTCCAATTAAGTGTTGCAATTTCTTCATTTCAGTTTTTTGAAAGCTGCTGCATCCTTTTCTTGAAGCCTGACTTAACTAATAAGAATGGAACAAACATTTTCCAAATAAGATTGCTGATTCAGTGCGATACCTGAGCTATTTTGCATGATTTCCGTTCTAATGTACCTTTCCATCCTGTTCAATTATTCTCCAAACTTTGCCAAAACCTTGCTCAGACCTTTCCATTCTTTAAACTTCGCTCTCTTTACAATAAACCACATCTCCCTGTGAAGCCTCTTCCAGGATGCCTAACCTGAAGAAGTTACCCTCCTCCCTCCGGACCAACCTCAGGGGATCTCTCTCCCACTGCAACTCCTACCTACTAACCTCATCCCACCCCTTTGACCTGTCTGTCCTCCCTGGACTGACCTATCCCCTCCCTACCTATACTCTCCTCTGCACCTATCTTCTCCACTATCTATCTTCAGTCCGCCTCCCCCCTCTCTATTTATTTCAGAATCCTCTCCCCTTTTCTGATGAAGGGTCTAGGCCCGAAACATAAGCTTTTGTGCTCCTGAGATGCTGCTTGGCCTGCTGTGTTCATCCAGCCCCACACTTTGTTATCTCCCAGATTGAAACTAGTTTTCCTTCAGCCTTACTTTAGATGTTTATAATCACTCCAGTTATACATGTTATGACCCACCTCTGGAACAGGTGGGACCCAAACCTGGGTTCTCTTGCCTAGAAGCAGGGACACCACCACCGAACCGCAAAGTTTCCTGAATTTTTTCTAAGACTTTGGCTTCAATGATGGCCGTTCAAGCTGCATGTTGTGTTCACATTTTTTTTTACAAGGAGTAAAACTGCTTGTTATCCTCCCCAAGCTGGGAGTTGATCAATACTGATGGAACTTTTAGAATTCAGAGGTGGGAGTCTAGGAGGAAGTGCGAGGGCAGCCTGGGAAGGTAAGCTTCCACCCAATAAATTCAGGAGTTAACTGACTGGCCAGGTCCAGTGTTCTGATGAAAAGGGTAAATAGGGTGATTAATAGGACTTTCAACCAGCAAGTTGGGCGGGGGGGGGGGGAGCAGTGAGCATGGAGGAAGAGTAACAATTAATGTAAGGCAAAGCAGCAGGTTAACAGGTGATGAGGATGCTTCAACTCCATTGAAAATTAGGAAAAAAATTAAAAGGAAGGAGACCTCAAGAGCTGTTAGTAATGGAAGTAATAGGACCCAAAAAGAAGGTGCAAAAACTGGCAGAAGGGCACTTTATCTGAATGTTTGGAGCATTCGAAACAAGGTGGATGAGTTGACGGTGCAAATCATGGCAAACGGGTATGATTTAATGGCCATTACAGGATGGTCATGACTGGGAGTTAAACATCCAAGGGTATCAAACTGTTTGGAAGGACAGACAGGGAGGTAAGTGAGGTGGTGTTGCTCTGATTTTTAAGGATGATATCCGGGCAGTAGTGAGAGATTATATAGGTGCTACTGAACAAAATGTTGAGTCCATTTGGGTGAAAATTAGGAATAGCAGGGAGAAGAAGTCACTGACAGGTGTGGTCTATAGGCCACCAAATAATGACATCGTGGTGGGGCAGGCCATAACCATAGAAATAGCTAATGCATGTAAAAATGGTGCAGCAATTGTCATGGGGGATTTTAATCTACATATTGATTGGTCAAATCAGCCTTGAGGAGGGATTCATAGGATGCAGCCACAATAATTTCCTTGAACAATATGTAATGGAACCTACGAGGGAACAAGCTATCCTAAAACTAGTCCTATGTAATGAGACAGAAATAATTAATGATCTCACAGTTAGGGATCCTCTCAGAAGGAGCAATCACAGTATGGTCAAATTTAAAATACAGATGGAGCGTGAGAAGGTTAAATCGAAAACCTACGTCGTGTGCTTAAACAAAGGAGACTATGAAGGAATGAGGAAGGAGTTAGCTATGGTAGAATGGGAGCAAAAATCTTATGGTGGGTCAATTGAGGAACAGTGGAGGACTTTCAAAACAATTTTTCACAGTGCTCAGAAGTATATTCCTGTGATAAGGAAGAACTGTAGGAATAAAGAGAGCCAGCCATGGATGTTGAAGGAAATAAAGCAAAGTATCAGATTGAAGAAAAACATACAAAAAAGCAAAGAGTAGTGGGAAACTACTAGACTGGGAAATCTTTAAAGGCCAACAGAAAGCCACAAAAAAAGAGTTATAAAGAAAAGTAAGATAGATTAATAGAGTAAACTAGCTCAGAATATAAAAACAGGCAGCAAAAGTTTCTACAAATATGTAAATCGTAAAAGAGTGGCAAAGATAAACATTGGTCCTTTAGAGGATGAGCAGGCCAATTTAATAAATGAGATCGAGGAAATAGCCGAGTCATTAAACAGTTATTTTGCATTGGTCTTCACTGTGTGAGAAACAAATAACATGCCAATAACTAATGGCAAGCAAGTTGTGGCAGGTGAGGACTTAGAAACTATCATTATCACTAAGGAGGCAGTGTTGGGCATGTAAATGGAGCTAAAGCTTGACAAGTCTCCTGGCCCTGATGAAATGCATCCCAGGGTACTAAAACAGGTGATGGGGGAAAACAGCAAATGCACGAGTAATTATTTACCAAAATTCCCTCGACCCTGGGGTGGTTCACGCAGATTGGAAAACAGCCAATGTGACAGCACTGTTTTAACAACGAAGGAGACAAAAAGCTGGTAACTACAGGCCAGTTAGCGAACTTCGGTAGTGGGGAAAATGCTTGAATCTATCATGAAGGAAGAAATAGCAAGACATCTGAATGTAAATTGTCCCATTGGGAACACCAAGCATGGGTTGATGAAGGGTAGGTCACGCTTAACTAATTTGGTGGAATTCTTTGAGGATATTACTTGCATGGTGGACAATGGGGAACCTGTAGATGTAGTGTATCTGGATTTCTAGAAGACATTTGACAAGGTGCCGCACCAAAGACTGCTACATAAGATAAAATTGCACGGTATTACAGATAATGTATTGGCATGGATAGAGGATTAGT
Source organism: Stegostoma tigrinum (assembly GCF_030684315.1). Taxonomy (NCBI): domain Eukaryota; kingdom Metazoa; phylum Chordata; class Chondrichthyes; order Orectolobiformes; family Stegostomatidae; genus Stegostoma; species Stegostoma tigrinum. Next base: position 12,355,088 of record NC_081399.1, on the reverse strand, counting down.
TGTCCAGTAGAAAGCAAAGAGTAGGGATAAATGGGTGTTTTTTTCTGGTTGGCAGTCAGTGGCTAGTGGTGTGCCTCAGGGGTCAGTATTGGGACTGCAATTGATTGCAATTTACGTCGATGATTTGGAGTTGGAGACTAAGAGTGGTGTGTCAAAATTTGCAGATGACACTAAGATGAGTGGTTGAACAAAGTGTGCAGAAGACAATGAAAGTCTGCAGAGGGATATAGACAGTCTAAGTGAGTGGGCAAAGGTCTCACAGATGGAGTACAATGTTGATAAGTGTGAGGTAGGAATAACAGCAAAATGGACTATGTTTTAAATGGTAAAAAAATTGCAGCACGCTGCTGTGCAGATGGACTCGTGTCCTTGTGAATGAATCGCTAAAAGCAGGATTGCAGGTGCAGCCGGTAATTAAAAAGGCAAATGGAATTTTGTCTGCCGTTGCTCCAGGGATGGAGTTTAAAAACAGGGAGGCCATGTTGCAGCTGTATAGGGTCCTGGTGAGGCCACACCTTGTGTACTGAGTGCAGTTTTGGTCTCCTCACTTGAAAAGAGATATACTAGCATGAGAGGGGGTGGAGATTCACTCGGTTTAAACCAGGGTTGAGAGGGTCGGATTATGAGGAGAGATTGAGTAAATTGGCATTACACTCATTGGAATTCAGAAGAATGAGGGGAGACCTTGTGGAAACATATCAGATTATGAAGGGGATAGATAAGGTGGAGGCAGGGAGGTTGATTCCACTGGCAAGTGAAACTAGGACTAGGGGACATAGCCTCAAAACAAAGGGAAGCAGATGTAGGACTGAGGTCAGGAGGAACTTCTTCACTCAAAGGGTTGTGAATCTGTGGAATTCCCTGCCGAGTGTAGCGATTGAAGCTACCTCGCTGAATATTTTTAAAGCAAGGTGAAATAAATTTTCGAACAGTGAAGGAATTAAGGTGAATGGTGAGTGGGCGCATAAGTGGAGCTGAGTCTCAAAAAGATCAGCCATGTTCTTATTAAATGGCAGAGCAGACTCGAGGGGCCGGATGCCTACTCCTGCTCCTAGTTCTTATGTTCTAATGAATCAGCGGATGGTCAAGAGGCTGGAATCACAGGAGGGCAAAGATCATAGACTGATAATGAGCGTTGATGTTACAGAGATGCGGAAGGTGCTGGGGTGGTGGAAGCTACAGAGGTAGGGAGGGGTGTCGGGGCTGGTGGAAGCTGCAGAGATAGGGAGGGGGTGTCGGGGCTGGAGAAGGTTATAGAGATAGGGAGGGGGTGTAGGGACTGGAGAAGGTTATAGAAATAGGGAGGGGTGTCGGGGCTGGAGAAGGTTATAGAGATAGGGAGGGGGTGTAGGGACTGGAGAAGGTTTAGAGATAGGGAGCGGGTATAGGGACTGGAGAAGGTTAGAGATAGGGAGGGGGTATAGGGACTGGAGAAGCTTACAGAGATAGGGAGGGGGTATAGGGACTGGAGAAGGTTATAGAGATATGGAGGGGGTGTAGGGGCTGGAGAAGGTTATAGAGATATGGAGGGGGTGTCGGAACTGGAGAAGGTTATAGAGATAGGGAGGGGTGTCGGGACTGGACAAGGTTTCAGAGATATAATCTTTTCTGAACCCTATGCAGTTTAATATTGTTCCTAGAACAGGCTGACCAGAACTAGACACATTACTCTAGAAGAGGTCTCACCAATGTCCTGTACAAACTCAGTGTGACATCTTAACTTCCACACTCCAAGGTCTCAGCAATGAAGGCAAGCATGCTCAACATCTTAACTCCCCTGTTGACTGTGATGCAAACTTCAAAGAATTACGTACCTGAACCCCTAAATCTCTCAGTTCTGTAACACTACCTAAGGCCCTACTTTTAGTTGTATAAGTCTTGCCTCTGTTTGTTTTACGAAAATGCAATATCTCACATTTAACCAAATTAAACTCCATTTGCCACTCCTCAGCCCATTGACCCAATCAATCAAGATCTCTAATCATCGATAACCTTCTTCACTGTCCACTATGTTGCCAATTTCGATGCCATCTGCAAACGTACGAACCATACCTTCTACATTTTTATCTAAACCATTTATATAAATGACAAACAACCACAGACTCAGCACTGATTCCTGTGGAACACGACTGGTCACGGGCCTCCAGTCCAATAAATATCCCTCCACTCTTATAAGCAAAAGATGTAAGCAGAAAAAGCTAAGACTCTCCGACACCCCCCTGCCAGACGCTCCCAGGACAGAGATAGCACCAGGTGAAACACAGAGCAAAATCCAGTCTGCTCTTTCAAAACAGAAGATAAAGCTGTCTTGGCTTTGTTTATTTGTTTTTGCCTTTCCCCAAATGACTCCGTCCGCACCAACCTCTTTTGGGCAGGGATCACCAGGGACCAGAGTAAAAATAAACTCAAGCAAAATCAGAGGTAACAAATAAATAAACAAACAAACAAACAAATTACCTCTGTACCATCCCCATCAAATACTCCTGGGACAGGGACAGCAATAGTATAAAACCTGGAGAAAGTTCCACAGCTCATTAGAACTAAAAACAAAATTCCCTCACACAGCTTACCATCCAGTGCATTTGAGAAAGGGACAGCACAGGGTTAAAATAAAAAGCCCCCTTGCCTCTTCCATAGGACCCAAAATTGTAACAAAGGGAAAATAAAACAGCCTTCTTTCTGGGGCAAACTGAAAACAAATACAAACTCAAAAAGCAAAACAGAAACTTATACCACAGAGACAATTAATGAAATCAGAATATCATTACCCAGGTTGATAATGCACTCCAGGCCCTGTGGCACCCAATGGTCTCCAAAGATCTCGGCTGTGCTAGTTTGCACCGAGTGCCCTTTCTCCGGGCCCCCTGAGGGTGGATGTTACCGCCAAAGAGAGGCAGTCAAGAACAACGTGCTCCTCTTCGGCCCACTGCCTGAATCTGTTAATGGCCATCTTGCCCAGGCCCAGGAGCAAAGCCACAAGAAGGTTCATAGATTTGTCCACGGACCGGGTGCACGTAGGTCAGGAGGGTGGGGCTGAAGTGCGGCCAAAATTTTAACAGCTGGCCCCTCAAAAACCAAAAAAAAAGAGCTGCAGACGAATGCACTCGACGTGTAAGTGGAAGACTGTCTCCTCCAGGCCACAGAATACACGTGAGCTGTCACTGGCAAACTTACTCATCTGCTGGTTGCATGGGACTGCTGCGTGCAGCACTCTTCACCCGGCATCACCGATAGGAGATCCACTGGGGCCGTCCGCTGCCAGAGGGCAAAACATCACGCCATGGCATGTCCGGGCAGTGGCTGAAGGCACAGTCATGGAGAGTCTGCAGCATCCATCTGAACAAATAACACTTCTGTGCCATTCGGAAGGGTACCGGATGCATATCCCTGAGATGGCTCAGATTGTGGGGCACCACATCACGGGGGAGGGTCCGAGGCTGATACTGACTTCCAGACAGGCAGGGCTCAGTTCATCCGTAAGCCCACCGCATAACTGAGCCACCAAATGCATTCAAAGGTGCTGGGTCCGAGTGTCTTGTCCGTCAAGCTCCGGGTGGCTCACGCCACGAACCGCACATGGACTCTCACAGTCAACTGTGCCAGCGTTACCCAGCCTGGTCCTCTGCCATCCCAGTGCGTGCCTGAAGCTGGCCAGCCCTGCATCCCGAGCTCCATCCTCCTTTGGACAACGCAAACTGCGCTCGAGAGCGACCAGTAGCTTCGCGACAGGAGCCGCCACTCCCGCAGGGCGGAGAGCTCCAGCATGAGCCATCCACGTCCCAGACTGTGATAGGTCCAGGTAGAAGTCCCAAGGCCGGGACCACTCCCCGAACAGGAACCACTGTGTCCAAGCACCGGACAGGAGAAAACGTCATTAGGACACACCACTTTGTGTGGGGAGGGGGTAGGACGGAAAGGTATCACTGCAGGATCTGAAGGTGGAAAGTGGCTGGCTGGGTGCGAAGGCACATCAGCTCCTGACCATCCTCCTCAAGCAGGAGGCTCAGAACCACAGCGTCAACCCAGTGCTGACCCAGAAAAGCTCAAGTATTGTGTGGATGGTGGTGACACAACCAGGGGGAGTGACCAAAGTGACCAGCAGGTACCACAACATGGCAGCCAGCAGCTGGTTTATGACCAGCACTCATGCCCTGTGGGACAACACTTGGAGCAGTCCTGTTCAATGTGCTAGGTGCATAGTCACTTTGGTTTCCAACATGTGCTAATTCACCGACCTGAATTCCTCAGTCGGACAAGGGTAGACTCCCAGATGGACCAGGTATGTCATACTCCACGTGAAGCACTGGAGCTCCTCTGGCAGGGAGTCCATCTGCCACAGACCGACGAGAAGTCCCAAACACTTGCTCCAGTTGGTCCTTTGCGGAGGATGTTGCAGAGTAGACCTCCTGGCACTCACACATGCTCCACAGATCAGCTGTGCCTGGGAACAGGAGCTGGACCTGGATAAACTCTGGATTATTCGGGAGGCTGAGGGGGTGATAGAGAGGAGTTATACAGAGGTCGTCACACCTAAGTTACAGGATAAAGTAGCTGGGTGACTGTCAGGAAAGGGAAAGAGAATAGGCAGACAGTGCAGAGATCCCCTGTGGCCATTCCCCTTAATAATAAATATACCACTTTGGATACTGTTGGGGGGATGATCTACCAGGGGAAAGGCAGAGCGGTTCGGTCTCAGGCATTGAGCCTGGCTCTGTGGCTCAGAAGGGAATGGGGGAGAATAGGAGAGCGATAGTAATAGGATATTCAATGGTTGGGGGAACATTCAGAAGATTCTGTGAGATTTGCAAGTGAGAATTCCAGATGGTATGTTGCCTCCCGGGTGCTGGGGTGAGGGATGTCTCGGATCGAGTCTGCAGGATTCTTAATGGGAAGGGTGAGTGGCCAGAAGTCATGGTACACATTGGTGCCAATGACATAACTAGGAAAGGGGATAAAAATTGAATAAAGTGAGTTAGGTTGGAAGCTAAAAGCAGGACGAGCAGAGTAGTAATCTCATGACTACCACTGGTGCCATGGGTTAGTGAGTCTAGGAATAGAAAGTGAGTGCAGCTGAACATGTGGCAACAGAGCTGGTGAAGGAGGGAGGGCTTCAGATATGTGGATCATTGGGATACCTTCTGAGGAAGGTGGGACCTATACAAGAGGGATGGGTTGCACCCGAACTGGAGGGGCACCAATATCCTGGGCAGTAGGTTTACTACAGCTCTTCGGGAGTGTTTAAACTAATTTGGTCGGGGGATGGGAACTGGAGCTATGGATCAGAGGATGGGGTAGCTGGTGTACAGGCAGATACAGTATGCAGAGAGTCTGTGAGGAAGGATAGACAGTTGATAGGGCAAAGTTGCAGGCAGTGTGACGGGTTGAAATTTGTCTATTTTAACACAAGTGTCAGGAATAAGGGTGATGAACTTAGAACATTGATCAGTACTTGGAGCTATCATGTCGTGTCCATCACAGAGATTTGGATATCACAGGGGCAGGAATGGTTGTTGGATGTTCTGGGGTTTAGATGTTTCAAAAGAAATAGGTAGGAAGGTAAAAGAGGTGGGGGAGTGGCATTGCTAATCAGGGATGGTATCATAGAAGCAGAAAGGGAGGTCTTTGAGGATGGTTTGTCTGATGCGTCAGTATGGGTGGAAGTCAGAAACAGGAAAGGAGCAGTCACTTGATTGGGTGTTTTCTATAGACCATTCCCCCAACCCACCTCCAATAGCAACAGAGACACTGAGAAACAGGTTGGGAGGCAGATTTTGGAAAGATGCAGAAGTAATAGGATTGTTGTCATGGATGACTTCAACTTCCCTAATATCAACTGGAACCTCTTTTGGGCAAATATTTTGGATGGAGCAGATTTTGTCAGGTGTGTCCTGGAAGGATTCTTGACTCAGTATGTAGATAGGCTGACTAGAGGGAAGGCCATGTTGGATTTGGTGCTAGGCAATGAACCAGACCAGGTGTCAGGTCTCTTGGTGGGAGAGCATTTCAGTGATAGTGATCACAACTCCCTGATCTTTACTATCATCAGGGAGATGGATAGGAGCAGGCAGTATGGGAAAATATTTAATTGGGGGAGCGAGAATTACAATGCTATTAGGAAGAAACTGCAGAGCATAAATGGGAACAGATGTTCTCAGGGAAATGATAGAGATGTGGAGATTGCTTAGGGAGCTGTTGTTGTGAGTACAGGATAGATTTGTCCCACTGAAGCAAGGAAGGGATGGTAAGGTGAAGAAACCTTGGATGACAAGGCATGTGGAACATCTAGTCAAGAGGAAGAAGGAAGCTTACTTAAGGTTGACAAAGCAAGGATCGGACAGGACTCTAGAGGGTTACAAGGTAGCCAGGAAAGAACTGAAGAATAGACTTTGGAGAGCTAGAAGGGGGCGGATAGGATTATGAAAAACCCCAAGGCGTTCTACAGTCACCAAGAGGATGGCCAGATTGAGGGTAGGGCCGATCAGGGATAGTGGAGGGAACTTGTGCCTGGAGTCAGGGGAGGTAGGGGAGGACTTTAATGAATACTTTACTACAATATTCACTGAGCTGTACAGTTCTATGTTATATGTAACAGGAAGACTATGTGGTACACGCTAAAATAACCACGTCCCGCCCTGGCTCACGAAGAGCCAAACCTGAGAGCCATTTACACAAGAGGTACAGGAATGGCTCCTCACAGAGAGAGTAAATCTGGCCAGGCAAAGGGTAGCCCTGATACACTCCTCTCCCAAAGTGCAGAGGCACTGTCAGGGATCCGTTAATATTCACTAGGCTACTATCCAGGGTGCCCTCAGGCTACCAATCCCCACTGCAGTCCGCAGTCAGAACAGGCAGCACCTCAAGGCCTTTCAGTTCTTGTGGCATGGGCAAGACCTCAGTGGCCCACTTCAGCATCTGAGGTGCCTAATCTGGTTGTGGTGGACTGCTGGGGTGTGTTCATGTCCCCCCTTCCTGAGATGGGTTTCTGGGGTCTCTCCTCCCTCTTCTCTGGGGGAGGTGTTGTTAGCACTGGATTCCCTGCCACTCCGCGGAGTTGTGCCTTTTCCAGGAGTTGGGGGAACAAGAAACACCTCCACCTCCCATGTCCCACTGCTGCTCCCCACAACCATTGTCCTTTATCCTTGTCCCTCACTGGTTTCAGGGCACGCAGAGGGTCAGGGGCAACTGGGGGCACCACCTGCTCCCTCGTGCTTTCATCATTGACAGGCTCCAGGCCTGTGCCCTCCCGATGAGCCCAGGACTGCTATCCTTTGTGAGGGACCCCTCCCTAGGATGAGGGCTAATGGTTTTGGTCATCTGGGGAATCCTCTTTGGATCCCAAATGTTTAGTCTTCCTCCAGGCTTTTCTCCCCGCAGACTCTCTCCTCCTAAATCACTGGTGTCAGTAAATGAGGTGGCACCCTCCTGCGGGTGCCATGAGGGGAGGGGTGACGGTGCCTGCTGTGGGTGCTCAGGTGTTGGCAGTGACCTTTGAGACACAGCAGTTTCTCTGGAGGTGCCCCACCTCCTTACAGGTGCAACACCACATAGCCCCTGCCAACCAGCACACCTGGTATGCAGCACCCTCATGCTCAACCAAGAAAGTGCCCTCCGTAACCTCCACCCAAGTCAGGCAGATGAAAACCTGTCGCTGGAAGAAGTAGATGTGTCTCAGGCAGACCTCCTTCAGGCCAAGCAGTAATGGCTCCATGCCCAACCTCACCTTCCCAAGCTGGCCGAGATGGGGGAGGAAGAGCTCAGATGGAACAAAGGGTAGGATGTTTGATAAAACTTCCCTCTGAGCAACTACCGTCAGAGTGTCAACAGGCAAGAACGTCCCACTGACATTGCCACTCAGTCTTCAGGAAGAACAAACACCTTCCTATACATCTTCCACGCAGTGACAATGGTGGGGACACTGACTACCTCTGCCAAGGCTGCTACGTATGCCTCAATGGTCATTTCAGGTGACTGTAACATTTCACTTCGAGCTGTTCTGTTAAATAAGTAAAGAGAGAAGTCGTCCACAATGGCGTGGCAAACGTAGAGAATGTAACCACACCCATGTAGGAATGACTGAGCCTCACTTCAGATGTTGTTTTAGAGCATCCCCTGCCACTCCCACATCACCATCGCCACTGTCTCCCACCCACAAACTAGGATCACCACAAATCACAGAAAAAGAGCCTGACAAAGTCCTGTTCAGCAGCATCAGCCGGCACATTCCCTTAGGCTACCATGTCCCAACCCATAGGTCCCAAACAACAGTTCACCAAAGCTCAAAGGAAAGTCACTGGCAGATGGTACGGGCCACAGTCTGGAAGAAGTAAGGAGGAGAAAGCCCAGGCTCCTAGATTCAGGCCGCAGACTCCAGAATACAGTCACTCACAAATAAGCAGGGAGGCACAGTGGGACAGTGGCTAGTAATGTTGCCTCACAGCGCCAGGGATGTTCGGGCAACTGTCTGCGTGGAGTTTGCACATTCTCCCGGTGTCTGCATGGGTTTCCTCCAGGTGCTCCAGTTTCCTCCCACAATCCAAAGATGTGCAGGTTAGGGTGGATTGGCCATGCTAAATTGCCTGTAGTGTTCAGGGATGTGTATATTAGGTGAGTTATAGGCAAAGGTTAGGGGGATGAGTTTGGGTGGACTTGTTGGGCCAAAGGGCCTGTTTCCACACTTAAGTGTCTTGAGCGTGGCCATTACTATTCCTTTCAGCGTGGGGCCCAGGGCAAGGCCTAGGTCACAGCATCAGTAGCACCAGGCCATAGGTGAGGGCCCAAGTCACAGAACCAGCAGCACTAGGCCACAGATGGGGCCGGGACAACAGCAGCAGCAGAACCAGGAGGAGCAGGAGAACATGGTCATAATCAAAGTCTTTGTCACCAGGAATTCCATTCTGTGCATTGACCAGTGATAGTACGAACTGCCGGTGTTGGAGTCTGAGATAACAAGGTGTGGAGCTGGAGGAACACAGCAGGCCAGGCAGCATGAGAGGAGCACAAAAGTTGACGTTTCATGTCTGGACACTTCTTCAGAAATAGGGGAGGGTGCAGTGATAGAAGGTGGATAGTGGAGCAGATAGGTGGGAGAGAAGACGGACAGGTCAAGGAGGCGGAGATGAAGCTAGTGGGTAGGAAGAGGGTTGGGGTTGGTCAGTGAGGAGGAAGGGGCGGATAGGTGATAGCGAAGACGGACAGATCAAGGAGGCGGGGATGAGAGGAGGTCTGGCCTTGGGATGAGGTCGGGGTTGGGGCTAGTAAAGTCAAGGCAGAATATGAGATCCTGTTCCTCCAGTTTCTAGGTGGCATCATTGTGACACTGGAGGAGGCCCATGTCATCCAGGGAGTGGGAGGGGAAGTTGAAGTAGTTTGCGACTGGGAGATGTTGTCGTTTGTTGTGAACCGAGTGAAGGTGCTCCACAAAGTGATCTCAGAGCCTCCGTTTGGTCTCCCCGTTGGAGAGGAGACCACATCAGGAACAGCAGATACAATTCACCACATTTTTAATGTGGAAGGGTTTTTTGGGGCCTGGGACGGAGGTGAGGGGTGAGGTGTAGGGGCAGGTGCAGCACTTCCTGCAGTTGCAGGGAAAGGTGCCAGGGGTGGTGGTGCTAGTGGGGAGTGTGGAGCGGAAAAGGGAGTCGTGGAAAGACCGGTCCCTCCAGAAGGCAAATAAGGTTGGGGAGGCGAATATATCCTTCAATGTGGCGGAAGTGGCAGAGAATGATGTGTTGAATCTGGAGATTAGTGGAGTGATACGTGAGGACAAGGGAAATTCTGTCTTTGTTTTTATTGCAGAATGTAGGTGTGAGGGCTGAGGTGTGGGAAATGCAAGAAATACAGTTGAGGGCATTTTCAACCACTGAGGGGGGGAAATTGTGGTTCTGGAGAAATGAGGACCTCTGGGATGTCCAAGAGTTGAATGCCTCGTCTTGGGAACTGCAGGCCCGACCAGTCCCCCTCCACCGAGACCTTTATCCGTTTGACCAAACTCGCTCTTACCCTTGATATCAGAGATAATGGGAACTGCAGATGCTGGAGAATTCCAAGATAATAAAATGTGAGGCTGGATGAACACAGCAGGCCAAGCAGCATCTGAGGAGCACAAAAGCTGACGTTTCGGGCCTGGACCCTTCATCAGACCCTCTTACCCTTAACAACTTCTTCTTCAATTCCTCCCACTTCCTGCAGACAAAAGGGGTGGCCATGGGTACCCGCATGCCTACCTCTTTGTAGGATACTTGGAACAGCCCCTCTTCTGCAGCTACACCGGCACTATCCCCCACCACTTCCTCTGCAACATTGATGACTGTATCAGCGCTGCTATGTGCTTGGACGAGGAGCTTGAACAGTTCATCAACTTTATTAACACTTTCCACCCCAACCTCAAGTTCATTTGGACCATTTCTGATACCTCTCTCTTCTTCCTGGACCTTTCTGTCTCCATCTCTGGTAGCCACCTTGAAACTGATACCCATTTCAAGCTGACTCCCACAGCTACCGAGGCTACACCTCTTCTCATCCACCTTCCTGCATGAATTCGATCCCCTATTCCCAATTCCTCCACCTCCACCACATTTGCTCCCAACTTGAGGCATTCCTTATTATCTGTGGACACTGATCAGCCAGCTCCGAACCAGTCTCTCAGATCAGGAGAGTTTCTGAATCTCCTGATTTTCTTCTTTTCTTTTTCTTTTGCAATCTCCACTGTACTGCTACGCAGCAGCAGTGCTTATTTTTTCCCCACAACAACCATGTTGTGTGTATATTTGTGCAGTGACTCAGTAGAGACACCATTGCATAAAAAAAATTCAATATTTCCACCATCAGGAAAATACCCATGTGGCCAATGAATCAGTAAGAAGCAAAGCCCAATAAGGGCAATGGCTTACATGAAAATCAAGTGAAGGGGGAGAGTAGGAATTAAATCAAAATAGATTTAGAGGGGGCAATAAAGCACTCCACAGCCCACAGTGACCACCTCTCCCAAAAGATATTGAGGGTATTGGTGGACACTGTATAATCCTTCTCCAATGACACTTGGCCTCAAACATAACTGCGGAAGAGGGTCAGACAGTCAGCAGAGACAATGCCTCTGTGGCCCGCTGCCCGGGCCTGTTTATAGCAAGCCTGGCCAGGTCCAACAGCAGGCCCAAGATCAGCTCTATCCCCGTGCACTGGATGCCCAAAGATCAGGAGTGTGGGGCTGAAGTACACCAAAAACATTTAAAAAAAGGCTTTTCAGGTAACTGGAAAAGGGATTGAAAATGCCCACAACTAATATATACATGGTCCATAGACTCCACAGTGCCTCAGTTAGACTGGGAGTCCATAAACCACCACAATCTGTGGTTGTAAGGGACTGCTGCGTGCAAGACCCTCTGTCCCAAGTGCCTGAGGGAAAGAGGGAGGACTCCCACATAGACAGCCCTCCACTGGGCATCTCCACCACCAGCTTCTACCATCTCCTCTAGCTGCAAATTCCAGCCACTTACGACCCTATGTGTAAAAACATTACTTACACATCTCCTCTGAACTTTTCCCTGACATATCTTAAACCTATGTCCCCTCATAATTAGAATTTCTACCCTCGGAAAAAAAGATTCCACCTATCCATTTTATCCACACCTGCCACAATTCTGTAAACATCTATTAGGTCAGCCCTCAGCCTCAACATTCAAGTCAAAACAATGATTTTTTAATATGTCCACCACCATTCATGACGGGAGTTTGCAGGACTGCAGAGCTTATGTCTGATCCTTAGGTTGTGGAATCGCTTTACCCTGTATATCCATCACTTCTCATGCTTTCTGGCATGCAAGCATTTCTGTGTTGTAGCTTCACCAGGTTGACACCTTACTTTTAGATATACCTAGTGAATGCCCTCCTGCACTCTTCATTTAGCCAGGTTTGATCCCCGGTTCTATGTTGTAATATTTGCATTCATCTGCTGTCCCTGCCCTTCTATCTGTTAGATGTCATGTGTTTGGATGGACTTCCTTTCAAGTTGTGGTGACTTTATGTGGTGCATCTTGTAGCTGGTCCAATCTGCTGCTCCTTTGCGTCGGTAGGGAGTGAATATTTGTGGGTGAGGTGCCAATCAAGTGGGCGGTTTTGTCCTGCATGGTGTCAAGGCCCTTGTGTGTTTTCTGAGTTGCACTCATCCAGACAAGTAAAGTATTTCATTACACAGATGGTGAACAGGCTTCTGGGGAGTCAGGAAGTGAAGTTCCTCATCTCCTTTTGCAGCCACACCATTTATATGGCGAGTCCAGTTCAGTTTCTTGTCGATAGTAACCCACAGGAAGTTGTTACTAGGTATTGAGAGATGATAATGCCATTGAATGTCAAGGAGCACTGATTAGATTCTACCTTCTTGCTGGTGGCTGTTGATTGGCACTTATGCAGTGTTATTGTCACCCAAGAAACCAAGCCTGGTGTTGTCCCAGGTCTTGTTGCATTTGGCCTGCACTGTTTCAGTACCTGAGGAGTCGTGAATGGTGCTGAACTTTGTGCAGTCATCAGTGAACATTTCCACTTCTGACCTTATGTCGGAGGGAAGTTCATTGATGACGGAGCTGAAGATGGTTTAACCTAGAACACTACCCTGAGAAACTCCTGCAGGTATGTCCTGGAGCTGAGATTACTGACACTAACAACAACAGCCATCATCCTTCGACTGCAACCAGCATCGAGTTTTCTCCGGATTCTCATCAACTGTAGTTTTATTTGGGCTCCTAATGTCACACTTGGTCAAAGGTTTCCTTTGATGTTTAGGAAAGTTACTCTCAGTTCTCCTTGGGAATTGAACTTCTTTGAACCAAGGCTGTCATCAGCTGAGTGGCAGGACCTGCCAGAACTCAAACTGGGCAGATTATTGCTGACCAGGTATTACTTTATACTGCTGTTGATGACACCTTCCTTCACACTTGCACATTAGAGAATGGACAAATCAGTCATTAATTGACCACATTTTGGGTACATGCCAGCACAGTGGTTGGACTGGAACATCTTTACAAGGCATATGACGATTTTTAGAGCCTGATTTTGTCAGGACCCACAAACTTTGCAGTATCCAGTGTCTCCGGTCATTCCATAATGGATCAACTTGAAGATTGTTGCAATACTTCAGCCTTCCCTTTGGCGCTGATGTGCTGGGCTTCCCTATAACTGAGGATTTGGTTGTTGGAGAACAGCCTCCTCATCCATTGGTTTGTTTAATTGTCCACCATCTTTTGTGACTGAATGTGGCAAGGTTGCAGAGCTCAGATCTGATGCAAAATCAGAAATTACTGGTGAAACACAGCAGGCCTGACAGCATCACTGGGGCGAAAGCAGAGTCTTGTTAGCTAAGTAATCACTTAGTTGTGTCCATCACTTGTTGCGAGCAGAAGTAGTCCTCTTTTGGAGCTTCATGAGATTATCTCCTCATGTACTGTATTCAGTACTGCTCTTTGCATGCCCTTTTGCACTGTTCATTGAATAACGGGGTTGATGGTAATGGTGGACTGGAAGAGATAGAGTCAGGGAGTCATACAGCATGGAAACAGACCCTTCAGTCCACTTTGTCTTCCCCAACCAGCCATTCAGTCTGACCTAGTCCCATTTGCCAGCATTTCGCCCAAATCCCTCCATTTCATGTAACCATCCAGATGCTTTTGAAATGTTGTAGTTGTACCAGCCTCCACCATTTGCTTTGGCAGCTCATTCCCTGAACACACCACCCTGTGTTTGAAAAAGTTTCCCCTCATCCCCCTTCTGTATGTTTCCCCTCTCACCTTAAATCTCTGCCCTCTCGTTTTGGACTCCCCCAGTTTAGGAAAAAGACCTTGACTTTCACCTTATCCGTGGCCCTCATGATTTTAAAAACCTCGATAATGTCACCCCGCAGTCTCCGACACTCGAGGGAGAAAAAGCCCCAGCCTCTCCAGATAACTCAAAACCCACCTGTCAGGTATGTCGGACAAATTGTGAGTCGTGCTAAGTACAATTTTGCTGCAGCTAATAGCCCACTGAACCTCATGGACACCTCGTTATGAGTTGCTAGATCTGTTTGAATTCCGTCGCGTTTAGCGCAGAGAGTGTCACACAACATGTTGGGAGTGTCTATAAAACGTGCAGCAGGCAGATCGGTGACAGCGCTATGTCCTTTTGGACTGTCCCAACACAGTCAGCAGGTGGTGCTGCTGAGTCTCTTGGTGATGGAGCTGAAGCCTCTCGCACAGAGTACATGCTCTGTCTTCTCCACCTTCAATATTGTGTTCCAATAGAGAAACTCAAGGGATGTGGTAATTGATAACCAACAGAATGTTTCCATACCCGTGTTTAACCTGATGCCATGATGCTTCCTGGGGCCCAGCATCAATGTTGAGTACTTCCAGGGCACACCCCCGCCTCTTGACGGTATCCCACGGAGCTGTTACCTCTGCTGGCTCTGTCCCGCCAGTGGGACAGGACCTGCCCTGAGATGATCATAGTGTTGTCTGGGACATTGTCTGAAAAGGGGGATTCTATGAGCGTGACTACGTTCGATTGTTGCTGGATTAGCCTGTGCGAAAGAGACTGCCGGCCAGCTTTAAGTGTTAACGCCTGTATTTCTTTGAAATTAATCCAAAGCAAATAGTTTTTCTCAGTTGAAGATTATTTAAATATTGGTCACATCAACAATTAGTACACACCTAATTGTTGCTCAATTTTATAACTGTAGGAACCAGCTAATTATTGCTCAATTCAAGAACTGCAGAAAAACAGTTGATTGATGTTCAGCTGTGGAAACACATGACCTTCGCACGACCATATACATCAGAAAACTAACAAAAAGGCCAGAATCCAAATCTAGTCTTGCGAGAGCACACATGCCACCTTCACTAAGGAGTGACTGGCTCCTAAATCTGTCCAGTTACTCAAACATTTCCTCTGAAATGTGCTCTAACAAGGGAGAAGGGGTACCTGCAGGACAGGCGGGTAAGGTGTTCAAGAAGGGTCAAAAAGCCGTTGAATATATGAGTAGGGAGGTCACGTTGGAGCTGCGCAGGACGTTAGTGGGGCCACAGGTGGAGTAGTGTGTGCTTTTATGGTCATCGTATTATAGGAAAGATGTGATTGCTCTAGAGAAGGTGCAGAGGAGATTCACTGGGATAATAAAATGTGAGGCTGGATGAACACAGCAGGCCAAGCAGCATCTCAGGAGCACAAAAGCTGACGTTTCGGGCCTAGACCCTTCATCAGAGAGGGGGATGGGGAGAGGGAACTGGAATAAATAGGGAGAGAGGGGGAGGCGGACCGAAGATGGAGAGTAAAGAAGATAGGTGGGGAGGTAGGGAGGGGACAGGTCAAGGAGGTGGGATGAGGTTAGTAGGTAGGCTTGGGGTGGGAGGAAGGGATGGGTGAGAGAAAGAACAGGCTAGGGAGGCAGAGACAGGTTGGACTGGTTTTGGGATGCAGTGGGTGGGGGGGAAGAGCTGGGCTGGTTGTGTGGTGCGGTGGGGGGAGGGGACGAACTGGGCTGGTTTAGGGATGCAGTAGGGGAAGGGGAGATTTTGAAACTGGTGAAGTCCACATTGATACCATTAGGCTGCAGGGTTCCCAGGCGGAATATGAGTTGCTGTTCCTGCAACCTTCGGGTGGCATCATTGTGGCAGTGCAGGAGGCCCATGATGGACATGTCATCAAGAGAATGGGAGGGGGAGTGGAAATGGTTTGCGACTGGGAGGTGCAGTTGTTTGTTGCGAACTGAGCGGAGGTGTTCTGCAAAGCGGTCTCCAAGCCTCCGCTTGGTTTCCCCAATGTAGAGGAAGCCACACCGGGTACAGTGGATGCAGTATACCACATTGGCAGATGTGCAGGTGAACCTCTGCTTAATGTGGAATGTCATCTTGGGGCCTGGGATAGGGGTGAGGGAGGTGGTGTGGGGGCAAGTGTAGCATTTCCTGCGGTTGCAGGGGAAGGTGATGGGGTTGGAGGGCAGTGTGGAGCGAACAAGGGAGTCACGGAGAGAGTGGTCTCTCCGGAAAGGAGACAGGGGTGGGGATGGAAAAATGTCTTGGGTGGTGGGGTCGGATTGTAAATGGCGAAAGGGTCGGAGGATGATGCGTTGTATCCGGAGGTTGGTGGGGTGGTGTGTGAGAACGAGGGGGATCCTCTTCGGGCGGTTGTGGCGGGGGCGGGGTGTGAGGGATGAGTGTGGGATTCACTGGGATGTTGCCTGGGTTGGAGCATTCTGCTCTGCAGATGTGTGTAAGTAATCCACCTAGCCTGCACACGATTGGGCAAATAAACACAGCCAAGCCAACTAATCTTATTTGGACGGAAACCGGAGCACCTGGAGGAAACCCATGCAGACGCATGAAAAATGTGCAAACTCCACACACAGCTGCGAGAGCCCGAGGATGGAATGGAATCCAAGCTCTTAGTGCTGAGGTGAGGCGGTGCTTACCATCGAGGCACTCTGCTGCCCTCGGCTAGGGGGGGACGTTTGTTTTGTTTTCGATTCTATTAACTTGTTGTGCTCTGATTCATTGCTACATTATGAAAGAGCAAGTCACCACAGTTCCAATTTCTCAGCAGAGAGAGAGAGAGAGAGAGAGAGATGACTAATGGTGAGTTTGATTTAACTTTTTATCGCTGCGTTTTTTTAAAATAAATGTGATGAGGGCGTCTCCAGCATTTATTAGCTATCTCTAATTGCCCAAGGGCAGTTCAATGTGGGTCTGGAAAGCAGCTTCCTTACAGGGCATCTTGTCACAGGCTGGGGCGTGGTTTATTGGGATGGGTGGCTCTGTGTGCTGTCTGGCTGCAGGTTCACGGATCCAGGCTGTATTCCTGGGCGGTTCCTCATTCTACTCCCCCCGGCAACACAGTATCTGCAGTTCCCTTTATCACTATTCCACGAACGGTCGGAGCAAAGCAGAAACCGGGCAGGCAACAGTGAGGGGAGCCCGGTCTCCGAGCAAGAAACGACGGAATATTCGCCGGTTTTCGGCGCAGGAGAGGGGTTACGCGGGGACAGCAGAAAGGGTTTACGACGGGAGTGTAGAAACGGCTGAGGGGTTACAGAGGGGTGAGTTGGAGCAGGAGAGATATTAGAGGAGGAGCGGAACTCCAGAGGGAGTGAAAGTCTGAAGAAACTCTCTCGAGTCTCGGGAAGACACGAATCTAACCAGGAGAAGGGATTGGCTGGTGCGATCTATCCAGCAAATTGCAGTCTTCCTTCCCCATGACCTTTGGAGGGGGGTGAGAGGGTGTCCAGCGCAGAGACAGAGCGTCTATTCTGCATTTAACTATTCCTTAAAGGTTGGGCGCACAACCCTCCGCAAACTGCCATGCCCAAGCTGAGCCGGTATTGTCCCCGCCGGTTGAGCCTCAAGTCAGCGCTGTCCACGCTTGGCGTGATCTTGTGCCTCTCGTTCCTGGCCCTGACTGAAACGGGCTGGCTGCCCCTCGGGCTGGTGAAGCCAGGCGCTGGTGCAATGCAGGGGCACCTCCTCCTGGTCGAGGAGAACTCCACCTGTTGGCAGATCATCCAAGGGGACAGGCAGGAGGTGGAAAAGGCCCTCCTTAATTCCATTACTGTCTCCCTCAAGCGCCAAGCAGTGACTGAAGGTTATTATCTGGACATGACCCGAAATTGCAATTCCTTTGTGAGGGCCCGCAAGTATATCACTGTCCCCCTCAGCCCTGAGGAAGCAAACTTCCCCTTGGCTTACTCCATGGTCATCCACAGTAGCATTGAGATGTTCGAGAGGCTTCTACGAAGCGTTTACGCCCCACAGAATGTCTACTGCATCCACGTCGACCGTAAGTCTCCGAGTCAATTTCATGCGGCCGTCCGGGCCATCGCTTCGTGTTTCCACAACGTCTTTGTCGCAGCCAAGCTAGAATCGGTCACCTATGCTGCCTGGTCCAGAGTTCAGGCAGATCTCAACTGCATGGAGGAGCTATTGGAGAGCCCTGTCCCCTGGAGGTACTTTATCAACACGTGTGGCCAAGACTTCCCCCTGAAGACCAACCGGGAGATAGTTCGCAGCCTCAAAGCTATGAACGGGTCCAATGTGATTGAGTCGGACCCCCCGCCACAGCACAAAAAGGTAAACGTCTTCCCGTCTGCTGGTCCTGTCTTCATCCAAGTGTTTTTTTCACCCTCCCTCCATCACATTTCTCTCTCTTCACCATTCACTCCCTTGTGTGCAAAGACAGGTTGGGTTACACCGTCAGACCCCAAGATACAGGAGTAGAAATTAGGCCATTCGGCCAATTGAGCCTGCTCCACCATTCAGTCATGGCTGATAAGTTCCTCAACGCATTCTCTGGCTTTCTCACCGTAACACTTTAAGTTCTTGATAATCAAGAACCTATCTATTGTAGACTTCAATATTCTCAGTGACTTGGCCTCCACAGCCGTCTGTGGCAGAGAATTGGGGATAATGGGAACTGCAGATGCTGGAGATTCCAAGATAATAAAATGTGAGGCTGGATGAACACGGCAGGCCAAGCAGCATCTCAGGAGCACAAAAGCTGACGTTTCGGGCCGAGACCCTTCATCAGAGAGGGGGATGGGGGGAGGGAACTGGAATAAATAGGGAGAGAGGGGGAGGCGGACCGAAGATGAAGAGTAAAGAAGATAGGTGGGGAGGGGATAGGTCAGTCCAGGGAAGACGGACAGATCAAGGAGGTGGGATGAGGTTAGTAGGTAGCGGCGGGTGCGGCTTGGGGTGGGAGGAAGGGATGGGTGAGAGGAAGAACCGGTTAGGGAGGCAGAGACAGGTTGGACTGGTTTTGGGATGCAGTGGGTGGGGGGGAAGAGCTGGGCTGGTTGTGTGGTGCAGTGGGGGGAGGGGATGAACTGGGCTGGTTTAGGGATGCAGTAGGGGAAGGGGAGATTTTGAAACTGGTGAAGTCCACATTGATACCATATGGCTGCAGGGTTCCCAGGCGGAATATGAGTTGCTGTTCCTGCAACCTTCGGGTGGCATCATTGTGGCAGTGCAGGAGGCCCATGATGGACATGTCATCAAGAGAATGGGAGGGGGAGTGGAAATGGTTTGCGACTGGGAGGTGCAGTTGTTTGTTGCGAACTGAGCGGAGGTGTTCTGCAAAGCGGTCCCCAAGCCTCCGCTTGGTTTCCCCAATGTAGAGGAAGCCGCACCGGGTACAGTGGATTCAGTATACCACATTGGCAGATGTGCAGGTGAACCTCTGCTTAATGTGGAATGTCATCTTGGGGCCTGGGATAGGGGTGAGGGAGGAGGTGTGGGGACAAGTGTAGCATTTCCTGCGGTTGCAGGGGAAGGTGCCGGGTGTGGTGGGGTTGGAGGGCAGTGTGGAGCGAACAAGGGAGTCACGGAGAGAGTGGTCTCTCCGGAAAGCAGACAGGGGAGGGGATGGAAAAATGTCTTGGGTGGTGGGGTCGGATTGTAAATGGCGGAAGTGTCGGAGGATAATGCGTTGTATCCGGAGGTTGGTAGGGTGGTGTGTGAGAACGAGGGGGATCCTCTTGGGGCGGTTGTGGCGGGGGCGGGGTGTGAGGGATGTGTCGCGGGAAATGCGGGAGACGCGGTCAAGAGCGTTCTCGATCACCGTGGGGGGAAAGTTGGGGTCCTTAAAGAACTTGGACATCTGGGATGTGCGGGAGTGGAATGTCTTATCGTGGGAGCAGATGCGGCGGAGGCGGAGGAATTGGGAATAGGGGATGGAAATTTTGCAGGAGGGTGGGTGGGAGGAGGTGTATTTCGAATAAGTGGAAGGGTGGCTTAGTAATTTTGCCAATGACACGAAGGTTGGTGGAGTTGTAGACAGCATGGAGGGTTGTAGGTTGCAACAGGACGTTGAGAGGATACAGAGCTAGGTAAAGAAGTGGCAGATAGCATTCAAACTCGACAAATGTTAAGTGATTGATTTTGGAAGGTTGAATTTGAATGCAGAATACAGGGTTAATGGCAGGATTCTTGGCAGTATGGAGGAACAGAGGGATCTTGGGGTCCACGTCCATAGATCCCTCAGCGTTGCCACCCAAGTTGATAGTGTTGTCAAGAAGGCGTATGGTGTGTTGGCTTTCACTGGCAGGGGGATTGAGTTTAAGAGCCATGAGGTCATGCCACAGCTCCATAAAACTCTGGTTAGACCACACTTGGTGTAATGTGTTCAGTTCTGGTCACCTCATTATAGGAAAGATGTGGAAGCCTCAGGGAGGGTGCAGAGGAGATTTACCAGGATGCTGCCTGGACTGGAGGGTGGGTCTTATGAGGAAATGTTGAGGGAGCTCGGGCTTTTCTCATTGGAGTGAAGAAGGATAAGAAGTGACTTAATGGAGGTGTGCAACATGTTGAGAGAAAGAGTGGATAGCCAGAGACTTTTTCCCAGGCTGCAAATGACTATTGTGAGGGGGTATAACTTTAAGGTGTTGGGAGAACGGTATAGAGGAGATGTCAGAGGTAGGTTTTTTAACACAGCATGGTGGGCATGAAGAATGCACTGCTGGCAGTGGTAGTGGAGTCAGATACTTTGGAGACTTTTAAGTGACTCTTGGAAAGGCACATGGAGGATAGTAAAATGTGGGGTATGCAGGGTAGATTGATCTTAGTCAGATAATAGATAGACACAACATCATGGGCCGAAAGGCCTGTATTGTGCTGTAATGTTCGATGTTTTGTATCTATCAGCCAGGGTTCCTTGATTAGACCAGACTAACAGCTTCTATCAGGGAACTCTGACTCTGATGTCTACCGACTGACCTCATTAAAACACGACTGACAGTGTACAAAGGGATGTCAAGGTAGGCAACCAGGTACCAGTCCAACCTGTCTCTGCCTCCCTAACCTGTTCTTCCCCTCAACCATCCCTTCCTCCCACCCCAAGCCGCACCTCCATCTCTTACCTACTAACCTCATCCCACCTCCTTGACCTGTCCGTCTTCCCTGGACTGACCTATCCCCTCCCTACCTCCCTGCCTCCCCACCTATACTCTCCTCTCCACCTGTCTTCTTTTCTCTCCATCTTCGGTCCGCCTTCCCACCCCACCCCCACCCCCACCCCACCCCGCTATTTATTCCAGAACCCTCACCCCATCCCCCTCTCTGATGAAGGGTCTGGGCCCGAAACGTCAGCTTTTGTGCTCCTGAGATGCTGCTGGGCCTGCTGTGTTCATCCAGCCTCACATTTTATTATCAAGGCAGGCAGACAGGAGTCTGGAAGAACACAGCAAGCCAGACAGCATCTGGAGGAAAAGAGAAGTCAACATGCCTAAAGAAGGGTAACACCTGAAACATTGACTACCTCTTTGCTGCAGATGCTGCTTGGCTTGCTGTATTCTTCCAGACACCCGTTTGTTTACCTTGGATTCCAGAATCTTCAGGGTTTTTTTTTGTCTGTTACAAAAGGTGTCTACGGCTTAAGTGTTCAAAGCAATGTCAGGAGGTGAATAGTGAACAAAAGAATGCAGGTAGGTTAAGTGACCATGAAGGGATGTACCACATTGAGTACAATATAGTACGTACACTTTTCAAAATAAATGCACTGTATTTGTTAAAGTGGATTTGATTTCTGAGATATCTGGTACAAAGTGATCTGGGTGTCCCAATACTCATCACAAAACCTATACAGTACAGCAAATAATTCAGAAGGCAAATGAAACATTGATGTGTTTTGAATGTATAATAGAATATAAGAGTGAGTAAGTTTTAACAGTGCCGAAAAGGGCCTTGATGCGACCGCAGCAGAATTATCCTGTATATATTTCTCTCATTTTAAAAAGTAATGTAATTATGTTGACAGCAATGCGGGAAGTTGCACTTGCTTTGTTCCTGGAATGAAGGACTTATCTTATGAAGAAAGGGTGATCGCGTTGTCTTTTACACATCTTAAGTTTGGAAATCTGAGCGGAGACCTTTTTTGAAATGAATAAAGTTCTCTGAGGAGACATGAGAGTTTTTGCTGGGAGAATGCTTTCTCTTGCAAGTACGACAAGATGTTCTATAGCATAAGATATCATCATAGAATCATACAGCATGGAAACAGACCCTTCAGTCCAACTTGTCCATACCAATTAGGTATCCTAAATGGAAGTTGTCCCATTTTTGTGTTTGGCCCATATTCCTCTAAATCTTTCCTATTCATGCCATCTTTTAAATCTTGTAATTGTATCCACCTCTACCACTTCTTTTGGCAGCTCGTTCCATATTTGCACCGTCCTCAAGTCCCTTTTAAATCATTCCCGTCTCCCCTTAAAACTATGCCCTTCAGTTTTCCTGAAAGGCTTTTCACTCGCTTTCACCCCGTCATTTTAGAGACATCTATGGGCCACCCCTCAGCCTCCAGCAGTCTGGTGTGAAAAGTCGCAGCCCATCCAGCGTCTCCTTGTAACTTGAGCCATCTAGCCCCAGCAACCATCCTTGGAAATCTTTTCTGCATCCTTTGCAGTTTAACAACATCCTTCCTATAGTGTGGTGTCCACAATTGTACCCAGTACTCCAAAAGTGGCCTCACCAATGCCTTGCTATTTTTCTGAGAGGGCTGGTGTACCGTGGAAATATTTTCCACAGCGAAGGCTGAGTTGACAATTTATTCAAGGCTGAGTAAGATAGCTTTTATAAAAATAAAGCTAAGGATCTCCGGGACAAGCATTAAAAAAGTGGAATTGAAGTCACAACTGGCAGAGCCATGATATTTATTGAATGGTAGAGCAGGTTTCAGGTGATGAATGGCTTACTTTAGCTCTTGTACTGGTGGAGACAGCTATGCCTCAGTTCCAGTAAAGAGTAGAGTGTTTTCTCACCAGCCAGCAGAGGAAAGGGCCTTGCTGACCATTCTGATAACATAAACGTTGAGTTAATCTCGCTCTGCGCTAGCCACAGAATTAGAGAATTTTTGTGGAAGGTGGCGTTTCAGCCCATTGTGCCTGCAATTATTCTATATCTTGTTCCAAACTCCGGCATTTCCCTGAACACGCTCAAATATCTGAATAACCATCCAATGCATGTCTTGAATGCCTCAATTAAATGTGCCTCCAGCACATTTCCATGCAGTGCATTTTTCACACAGTAAGTAATTTGGGTGAAAAAGACTTTTTTTCTCACCCCTCCTTTGCTTCATTGGCATATCACATGAAATGTCTGGCCCTTATGTTTCTTTATTTTCTGAGCAGGAGCAGTTTCTCCCAATCTTCTGTCCAAACTCCTTTTAGGTTTTGAAAATCACGTTCAGACTTCCGTCTCAGCTGCCTTCTCTCCAACGAGAACAACTTCAAACCGTCCTCATTACCGAAGTTTCTCATTCCTGAACCATTCCAGTGAATTGCTTCCGCACTCTCTCTAATGCAATATTTCAAAATCACTTGGAATGCCAACAGATATTCAGATCAATTTATGACTTTGGATTTCATTAATCTTTACAGCCATGATAGGAAATCATGTCCTTTTATCACATCATTTCACAATGGCTTACATACGCCCTTATAGCCATGATGATTTCACTCCATAGATAATTGACTTTGATGACATACCTGAATGACTTGGAGGAAGGAAGGAAATGTACTGTTGTGGAATTTGCAACAACAAAAAGAAAATGGAAAGGCAGGCTGAGTGAGGGATACAAACAGTTTAAAGAGAGATTTTGATTTGATGTGACTTGGAGTCATAAAACATAGAAACAGACCCTTCTGTCCAACTTGTCCATGCCAACCAAATATCCTAACTTCATCTAGTCAGCATTTGGCCCATCTCCCTCTTAACCCTTCCTATTGATGTACCCATTTAGCTGCCTTTTAAATGTTGTAATTGTACCAGTCCACCACTTCCTCTGGCAGCTCATTTGCATACATATACCACCCGCTATGTGAAAAAATGTGCCCCTTTGGTCCATTTTAAATCTTTCCCCTGTCATCTTCAACTTATGCCGTCTAGTTTTGGACTCACCCTGGGAAAAAGACCTTGTTTTTTTTCTGAACCCTTTCAGGTTTCACAACATGCTTCCTTTAGCAGGAGACCAGAATTGCATGCAGTATTCCAAAAGTGATGGAACCAATGTCAAGTACATGACCTCCTATATTCAGTGCACTGACCAATAAAAGGCAAGCACAGCATCACTACCTTCGCTACCCTGTCTAACTGTGACTCAATTTCCAAGGAACCATGAGCCTGCACTCCAAGGTCTCTTTGTTCACAACACTCCCTGGGACCTTACCATTAAATGTATAAGTCCTGCCCTGATTTGTCTTTTCAAAGTGCAGCACCTCATACTTATCTAAATTAAACTCCACCTGCCGCTATTCAGCCCATTGGCCCACCTGATCAAGATCCTGTTGTACTCCGAGGTTGACTGGATTTATTACAGTCATGTATATCGAGGTACAGGTAAGTGTTGTCTGATGTGCTTCACAGGCAGATATTGATAGGCTAAGTTGTCAAAAATGCTCACCAAATAGAGTACAATGTGGGAAAATGTGAAGTTGTCTGGGGAAGGGATAAAAAGAACAATGTTATGTAAATCAATAAAGTTGCAACACAAAGGGACTTGGGGAACTTGTGCGTGGAACACTGAAAGCTAGCACACAGGCAGCAGGTTATCAGCAAGGGCAATGGAATATTGGATGAAAACAGAAATTGAGAGAAAGTCAGCAGGCCGGGCAGCATCTATGGAGAGAAAACAGTCAGTGTTTCAAGTCTGTTGACCCTCCTTCATAACTGAAACAGAATGCTGGGGCCCTTATTTCAAGGGGGTTGGAGGAGAAGAGTAGGGGAGTCTTACTGCAACTGTGCAAGGTGCTAGTGAGACCGTATCTGAAGTACCGTGAGCAGTTTTGGTCCCCCTTTTTCAGGAAAGATCCTTCGTTGAAGGAAGTTCAGAGAATGTTCTCTAGGATGGTCCCTACTGTGGGGGGTTTGTGTCTGAGGAACAAAGGTTAAACAGGCTGGGATTCTACTCACTGGAGTCTAGGAGAATGAGACGTGATCTCACTGAAACATTCAGGATTCTTATTGGGCTTTAAAGGGTAAATACTGCGAGGATGTCTTCCGCGCCCCCCCACCCAAGGGAGAGTCTAGAACCAGAGGGCATCAACTCAGAATAAAGGGGTACCAACTCAAGATTGAGATGAGGATGAATTTCTTCTCTTTAAAGGGTTGTGAGTCTTTGGAACTCTTTTTTTCCACAGAGAGCTGTGAGGCCAGAGTCCTGGTGTATATTTAAAGCGGGGATAGATACATTCTTGGGGAATTAAGGGTTATAGGGAAAGGGCAGGAAGGTGGATGTGAGGAACGTTGAATCAGCTGTGATTCTATTGAATAGTGGAGCAGGCTTGAGGGGCCGAACAGCCTACTCCTGCCTCTACTTTATGTTCTTTATATATGCTAACCGTTTCAAAGATGTAATGGCACACCTCTGGAACAGGTGGGATTTGAATTTGGGTCTCCTGGGCTCATACCACACGGACCCTGGTTTACCTGATGACATGAGCTTGACTTCAATGCTTGCAGTTATGGCTGCAATTCACATCAACCCACCTTAGAGTTAATGAAGAGAAGATGGTGCTAATTTGCAAAAGGCAAATGTCCCGCCTGGTTTAATGCACTGATGTAGTAGCTGAGAATTTTAATGCAGGTAATATTGTCTGAACTGAATTCAAGGAAGCATTTTACTCGGCACCAGATAAAGGGCTGGACAGAAAAATTTATAACACAAGTCTTGATTCATGGATCTTATTTTGGACAGGAGTTTGCTAAGTGGTAATGTTCCCCTCGTTGGGCCATAGAAACATCAAGACTAGGAGCAGGAGAGAATGATTCAGTCCTTCATCAGGCCCACCATGCTGTATGATAGTGGCCAATCCGCTATCTCAGCGCAGTACTCCAACTTACTCCCCATGCTTCTCATTCTTCTGACATTTAAACACTTGTCACTCACCTTCTTGGATATATTCAGTGACTCAACCTCCACAGATTTCTGTGGTAGAGAATTCCATAAGTTCACTTTTCTTCAAATGAAAAAATGTTTCCTCAGCTTCGCCCTAAATAGACCTAGAAACGTGTGAACAATGAAGACAGGAGGAAGCCATTCAGCCCTTCGTGCCTGCTCTGCCACTCATCACGATCAATCCTGGTAGTCCAACTCCACATCCTAAACCTGCTTTCTCCCCGTTAACTTTGATGCCAATCACCCCAAATGCTATATCTAACCGCCTCTTGAATACATTCTATGTTTTGGCATCAACTGCTTCCTGTGATAATGAATTGCACAGGTTGACTATTAGTTGGATGAAGAAATGTCTCCTCATTTCCATTCTAATGGTCTACCCCTAAATCCTCAGGCTGGTGACTCCTGGTTCTGGACACACTCACCATCGGAAACATCCTCCCTGCATCTACCGTGTCTAGTCTTGGTGGTATTTTATTAGTCTGTATGAGATTGCCCTCTCATTTGCATGAACTCTAGCAAAAACAATCCTAACCTGGTCAATCTTTCCTCAGAAGTCAGTCTTGTCATCTCCAGAATCAGCCTGGTAAAACTTTGCTGTACTCCCTCAAGAGCAAAAGCACCCTTCCTCTGAAAAGGAGACCAAAACTGCCCACAATATTATAAGTGTGGCCTCACCAAAGCCCGAGTTGACTGTACAACATATTCCTGCTCCTGTACGCTCAACCGCTCACAATGAAGGTCCCTGTACTATTTGCCTTCTTTACCGCCTGCTGCATCTGCACACTTAGCTTCATTGACTGGTGCAGAAGGACACCCAGGTCCCACTGAATATTCCCCTCTCCTAATTCATAACCATTCAGGTAGTTCTGTTTTTTTCAATACATAAGTGCTATAAATCCTGTATTATGAGAGAAAATGCTAATATTTGGGGGTGATGATAAACCTGGAGGATTGGCAAATGGTGAGGGTGGTACGAATTGTCCACAGCCACCAGAATGCACAGTCAGCATGCAGTTGGAGGTTAATACAGAAGCGTGTGAGGTGATATGTTTTGGGAGAAGGGATGTGGGGATGTAATAGAGACATAATGGCGCAACTGTAAATAATCCCCAGGATTAGACGGATCTGGTGATAAGCATTCATTTATATTTGAAGCTGTAGGAGGCCTGAAGAGTGCAGCAAAGCATAAGGCTTCATTAATAGAGGCATTGATGCCAGTAAACAGTTGAATTATGCTGCATGTAGCATTGGTTTAGCCCCACTTGGATGATTACATCCAATTCTAGTCACAGTGAAATGATGTGAGGGCCCTCAGGACAGTGGGAAGAGGAGATTTTGCAGAATGGTGTCAGAGTTTTGTTGGCTGGCTCAGTTGGAAAGGTCAATGATTTTTCCATTGGAGTAAAGAAGTTTGGGTACAGGATTAGCACAAGGTAATGAAGCCAAGGGAATACACTTAACCGTTCACCAGTTGTACAAGTGCAGTGGAATGCACACGCAAGATTTTGGGTTAGAGGCATGGTCAGGAGATCTCAGGAATTGAAAAGCAAATGAAGTCTAAACTCAGTGCATTCATCAACAGTAACATTGACAGGTTACAAGGGACAGTAAAGTGAGAATTGTAAGTAAGACTGGAAAGGTTAGGCTAATTTAGGAAGATAATGGAGTCTGAGAGGAGATTGATCAGAAGTGTATGAGATGATGGCAAGTTCTGATGTCAGGTGGATTTTTAAAAAAAAAGCTACTCCCACATGCACAAGGAACAAGAGGAGCCCATTAGGCATTTTGAGCCTGCTCCACCATTCACATTCTTGCATATCCTTGATAATCCTAACTCCCTGTTGGCAACCAAGACTCCTTACCACTCATGACTTGATATGACAAGGACTGAGAGTAAAAGATATCCTTTGACACGGTGTGTGGTGTCCTTCCCTCCAAGGCAGCAGCTGTGGATTCAACTCCCACTCCTGGGGTGGGACAAGCCTGAGACAAATAACCAGGTATGTCAATGTCAGGAGTCAACTCCTCACTATTTGGATGCGGTGCAGTAACGAATATGAAAGTGTCTTCACTGTATTTGTGAGGCACGCAGGGTTGTGGGCCAAGTGCAGCAAAATGTGACGATAATAGCTAGGAGTTTGATGGTTTGACTGTTCTGAGGAAGGGTTAGCAGGCCCGAAATGTTAACACTGTTGTTTCCTTCACAGATGCTGCCGGACCTGCTGAGCTTTTCCCGGAGCTTTGTTTTTGTTCCTGATTTAGAGAATCCGCAGTTGTTTCAGTTTTTAGTCTGGAAAATGGGACCAGAACAGCGAGGAGGTTGTTTTTTGGCCAGTGGGTTGACAAAGAATCAAAGGATCCCTTTTTGTTCTGGTGCTCTAGACTTCATACAGCAGAGCTTGAAGTTTATTTTGGGAGCCAGATCCACTGGGAGAGTTTGAGGATGAGTTTTATGTTTGTGAAGCAAATGACCATTGGGAGATGGTTTGAGATGCAGGGACATGGGGGAAAAGGGAAGAGAGTGGCACTAGGTGATGGGAGCAACGGAGGCCCGAGGGGCTGAATGGCTTTGTTCATCGGTATAGGCGATGTTTCACTGAGAGAAGGAGCGCATGTGGATTACGATGGCGCAGGGCAGGAGGACAGCACAGAGGAATTGAGAGATAACTCCAGGCGAAGTTGGTAAGCTGTTTGTTTATAGTTTCTCATCTCTCTCACACTCTCTCTTGTGCTTGCCTTTTAGAAACGTTGGCAATACCACTACGTTATCCACAACGAGGTGGTCTTAACAGCACAACTGAAGGACCAGCCGAATATCAGCTCCCCTGTTTTCGTGGGCAGCGCCTATATCATGGCCACCAGAGAGTTTGTCAGCTATGTGTTTGCCAGTGCTGAGGTCCAGGCCTTCCTCAAGTGGTCGGAGGACACGTACAGTCCGGATGAGCATGTGTGGGCAACCCTGCTGAGAATGCCCAATGTGCCTGGCTCTATCTCATACACCCAAGGAACCACCAGGACCCTTGGTCGGGCAGTGAAGTGGTCCTTTGAGGCAGGTAACATGGCAAGTGGTGCCCTGTACCCTCCCTGCACAGGAAGGTATCGCCACCTGATTTGTGTGTACGGGGCAGGAGATCTACAGTGGGTCGTCCACCAGAGACCTTTCTTTGCAAACAAGTTTGACCCAGACATGGACAACACGGCAGTGCAGTGCATGGAGGAATATCTCCGAAACCGGACAGTTGGTGAAACTGCAACTGGATTGGGGGTTGAGACAGAGTAAATTTGGGCAATGGTGGTGGATGAGACGGAGGAAATACAGTGTGGACCAGTCACTATGGGACTGGATACGATAACACTGGTGGCTGTAATAGCAGGCACTGTGAGACTGGGCACTGTAATATTGGGCATTGTGGAGACTGGTCACTGTAATACTATCCACAGTAACACTGAGTGCTATGAGACTTAGCAATGTAAATGTTAAGCACTGAGACTGGACACTGAGATTGGTTAAATAACCATCAGTATTTTTCTCATTTTTGACTCAGAACTCTGAGTCGAAGTTGAGAATTGAAATTTGAACAGCAGCTTTTTCTTCTTTCTGAACCAACCAGGAAAGGCAAACGACTGGTGCTGTTAGGAACTGGCCTGGAAAGATAATGCAGGTGAATTACTGTTCTTAAGAACAATGTAGATTTTTCAGCACTGAGATGTTATTCTGCTCAGGGACTGACAGCTGGATGGATATTGAATTGGTCATTCAGTAAGAGGAATGCTGCTGGTCAGGCAACCACAGAGAATGTTTTCTCTTTCTTCCTCACCAATGAGTGACCTCACTCTGACTGACTGGGTTTTGGGCTTGGAGGAAGTGTTTCTTTGGAAGTTGCTGGACTGGGCTGGTTTCCATTTTCTTTAATCCTTTGGCTTTGTCCAGTTATTTTCCCAGTTATCAACTTGTTAAACAGTCTGAGACAGGAATCCAAGTCATAAGAAATGTGTAAAAGTCTGCGGAGGTCTGCAGACGTTGTTTGGATTGGTTGGTGACTTTGGAATTCAGACATAGCATACGGTTTTTGCGCCTGTAATACCAACCAGCAAAGGATTTCATGAAGGCCCACTGTTTATCATTAAAACTGTTAGCAACTGGCAAATTACGATTATTTAAAAATGTATCCTTTCACTGTGTCGGTGTGTGAGTAATGGGTTTATGATCAAAGAAGATTGGGGTTAGATCAAATGTTTG
Organism: Stegostoma tigrinum; assembly: GCF_030684315.1. Taxonomy (NCBI): domain Eukaryota; kingdom Metazoa; phylum Chordata; class Chondrichthyes; order Orectolobiformes; family Stegostomatidae; genus Stegostoma; species Stegostoma tigrinum. The sequence goes on along the minus strand of NC_081399.1, from coordinate 12,324,946 downwards.
TAACATTACCTTATTTGTGTAAATTCTGCTAAAGTTACATGGTTAATAAATTATTAATTTGCGTTTGGAGTTATAAACTTGATGCCCAAGGTCTGTTACTTGTGAATTCTGCTTGGGAACAACTGAACGATCTTGAGAGTCAATGAATGGTTGATTTTCATTGTTGCAAACCCAGTGATAGGGAGGCTGATTTGGTTTTGCTTGTTAGCTCGGTGTCATGAGTGGACATGAAGTCTGGACACTGCAATGCCAGATATCATAACTCTAGACGCTGTTCCTCCAGACACACACACTACGCTGTGAGATTAGACTGTGACACTGGCTGCAATAATGCTGGATATTGGATGCTGTAACTCTAGATGCTGACACTAACACGAGAAATAGTTCTGGATGTGAGTTTGCTCGCTGAGCTGGAAGATTTGTTTTCAGATGTTTCGTCACCATTCTAGGTAACATCATCAGTGAGCCTCTGGTGAAGCGCTGGTGTTATGTCCTGCTTTCTATTTATCTGTTTAGGTTTCCTTGAGTTGGTGATGTCATTTCCTGTCCTTGTTCTCAGGAGGGTGGTAGATGGGTTCCAAATCAATGATTTTTTTGATGGAGTTCCGTTTGGAATGCCATGCTTCTAGGAATTCACGTGGGTGTCTCTGTTTAGCTTGTCCTCGGATGGCTGTGTTGTCCCAATCAGTGGTATCCTTCCTCATCTGTTTGCAAGGATGCTAGTGATAATGACCCACTGTCTTTTTGTGACGTGACCCACTATCACTAGCAGTCTTGCATACAGATGAGGAAGGACACCACTTTGATTGGGAGAACACATCCATCCTAGAACAAGCCAAACAGAGACACGCACAAGAATTTCTACAAGCATGGCATTCCAAACAGAACTCCATCAAAAAAACACATTGATTTGGAACCCATCTACCACCTTCCTGAGAACAAGGACAGGAAATGACATCACCAACTCAAGGAAACCTAAACAGATAAATAGAAAGCAGGACATAACACCAGTGCTTCACTGGAGGTTCATTGATGTTACCCTGAATGGTGACGCAACATCTGAAAACCAACCTTCCAGCTCAGCGAGCAAACATAACATGGAACATTACAGCACAGTACAGGCCCTTCGGCCTTCGATGGTGTGCTGACCTGTCATTACCAATCTGAAGCCCATCTAACCTACATGGACGTACATGGAATAGTGTAGGTTAGATGGGCTTGATCGGTATGACAGGTCGGCACAATATCGAGGGCCGAAGGGCCTGTACTATGCTCTAATGTTCTATGTTAACCTACACTATTCCATGTACATCCATATGCCTGCCCAATGACGACTTAAATGCACTTAAAGTCGGTGAATCTACTAGCGTTGCAGGCAAAGCGTTCCATTCCCTTACTACTCTGAGTAAAGAAACTACCTCTGACATCTGTCCTATATCTTTCACCCCTCAATTTAAAGCTATGCCCCCTCGTGCTCGCCGTCACCATCCTAGGAAAAAGGCTCTCCCTATCCACCCTATCTGACCCTCTGATTATTTTATATGTTTCAACTAAGTCACCTCTCAACTTTCTTCTCTCTAAGGAAAACAGCTTCAAGTCCCTCAGCCTTTCCTCATAAGACCTTCCCGCCATACCAGGCAACATCCTAGTAAATCTCTTCTGCACCCTTTCCAAAGCTTCCACATCCTTCTTATAATGCGGTGACCAGAACATCAACCTGAGCTACAAATCTTCTCAAAACTCACTAGAAATAGTAGTGAAACAGGACATCATTTGGATGCAGATAAAAATAAAGAGTCGAAAAGAAAACAAACAATACGAAATCTGTTTGTAGAAATGGGAACTAAACAAGCTTGAATCAGATATGATTATGGCTGTTCAATGAACAGAAATCAGGACATTGCAGTGAGCCACAACATGAGAAGTCCAATAATTTAATATGATTAACTCTGTACTAGAAGTTGAATGAGTTGCAGAAACAGGTGCCCTGTGATAGACAGGACTATGAAAGTGACAGCATCCAGGTCAATGTCAAGTGTCAGAAGAATCACTGGATATAAGTGGAAAGGCACTGGGCAGGGGGAGAAAAAGAAATCGAGCCAATGTTCTGTGGACATGAGTTCGAATCCCACCATGGCAGATGGTGGAATTTGAATTCAATTTCAGGTTAAAACAGAGTCTCTCCCATTAAAACATTGTCGTGAAAGCTCATCTGATCTACTGATGTGCTTTAGGGAAGGAAATTTGCATTTTTAAATGGACTGGCTTACATGTGACTCCAGAACCACAGCAATGTGCTTGACCCTTAACTGTCCTCTGGGTAACTGGAGATGGACAATAAATGCCGGCCTGACCAGTGGTTTGTGCATTCATGAATAAATTGAAATAAATTTTGTCTAGCTCTGCTATCCTCCAGGTAAACTTCCTGTCCTGTGCCAGCTCTCCAACATAGTGTTGAATTCTTCAACACTGCAATTCAGTTCAGGTCCCAGTTCAACATTTAGTTCTATTAATAAGTTTTGTGTAGCTCTGATTTTTAATATTTGCTTCTGATTAGTTGCGTCAAGTGTTTACTTGTGATCATCATTATTTATTAATTTGTTAAATGTCAAAAATCATAGAATTCCTACACTGCAGAAAGAGACCATTTTGGCCCACCAGTTCTGCACCGACTCTCCAGAGTTTCCCACCCAGATCCACTCCATTCTTGTAATCCTGTATTTCCAGTGACTAATCCATCTAACCTATCTTAACCAATCTTTGGACTGTGGGAGGAAGCTAGAGCTGCCGAGAGGAAACCCGTGCAGACATGGAGAGAATGTACAAACTCCACGCAGTCACCCAAGGCTGGAATTGAACCCAAGTGCCTGGCACTGTGCGCCACCATGCTGCCCACATGACACCAGACTCCGTGCTTCATGTTCTGTTCCCCAAGGTGCATGTTGAGACAAACATCGACTGCACCTGGAGGGCCATCAACTCAGTGAAAGATGCTCTTTGGTCGGTCTGAAACTTTGGTATTCCAAAACAAGGAGATGCCCTGACCAAGTGTTGCAGACTGGCACAGTCCAAGTTTCAGGACAGGTGCTGAGGGAGGCATTGAAGCTTGGGGCAGCTGTCACCAAGGCACAGTGGGGAAAGACCACTGAGGTCTTTCTGCCCAAGTTAAATGAGGGTCTGTTCAGTTAACAGACTTTTCCAGTGCCTCAGTGATAAGTAAATATAATCTCAAACGAGTAATGGATGCATTTGGTTTATTTGTTGTATCGAGTCAAACCCCAATGTTTGTTTGTTTCCTTGATATACTACTGTACAAAACTGAATTGTGTTTGTGACAATGTATATAAAGATATTCTTTATGGATAAATGACCCTTTTCGGAAACCTCAGCTGGTGCAGGAATTGAAATTGTGATGTAGTCATCACAAATGCAGCTGTCCAGCTAACTGAGCTAATGTAGTCAAATAAGGACTCTGGTGGCACAGTGATAGTGCCCCGAGCTCTGACCCAAGAAGTGTGCTTTCAAGCCTTAATTGTTTCAGTGGTATGTAATAACATTTCTGGTCAGTTTGATTAGAAAATCTACACTAATACAAGGATACAACTGGGCTTTGGGTTTCTTCTTCAGGGCTGATGAGCTTGGAGTATATGCATTAAGTCTCACTCTCAGTCTCTTTGTTTTGGTTAGACCCCACCAGGTGACAGAGTAGGCTTTGTATTTCCCTAAGTCCCCACCTAACCTGTCTATCACAGTCTTCATCTGACAACTTTACCACCATGCCCATACCTCACCCCACCGCCTCATTCCAACCCCAGATGTATGAAGAAAGCATGTCAGGTCTACTCGTCCACTGTCTCCAAGAAAGCCGGTGTTATTTACATCAGTAACCCCCTCGCATGATTCCTTTCCCTCACGTCATATGATTCCTTTCCATTCTCTGTCATCTCCCATCTTTTATATATAGTTGTGCTCTTTCAGTATTGTAGTTCCCTCGGCATCCTCGCCTTCTAACTCCAATCCGACAAGTAAATTTCCATGTTCCCTCCTGCAGCAGTAGTCCCTGATCACCACTTCTCGACTTTGAGTCCCTGGATCGATGAGGCTGTATTCCGATGAGAGGTTGCACCTGGACCCAGAGGGCAGACTGTTAATGGCACTGAAGAATTACGATTCCCTCAGAAGCTGCCGAACCTGCTGAGCTTCTCCAGGGACAACAAGGTGTATAGTAGGTCAAAGAGCAGGAAGGCTGATGTTTCGGGCCTACACCCTCCTTCAGTTTCTGCAGGGATTTCTCTTCACGTTCACATTTCTCACCAAATGGCATTCCTTGGGCGGGACCTTGCTTCCTAATGGCCGCAATATCAGGATTGACAGACTCTTTGACCAATCAGAGCTGGATGAATGCTCAGGCCCTCCCTGAGAGGTCACGCGCAGTCTCGAGGCCCAGCCGTTCAACCGGCTGAGCGCGAACTTCTGTGCTGAGGTGGGTCTGGAGATGCAAGTGGTGAATCGGTGTCACAGGAACCCAGCAATTTTTGTGTTGAGAATTCTCGGCACCTAGTTCCTCCTCGACAGTTGGTTGAATAGGAATCCATATATTAATGAGGTGAGATTTAGTAAGAAAGACATCATCAGAAAAACACATACAAAAAAGCAAAGAGTAGTGGGAAACTGGTAGACTGGGAAATCTTTAAAGGCCAACAGAAAGCCACAAAAGAGTTATAAAGAAAAGTCAGATTATGAGAGTAAACTAGCTCAGAATATAAAAACAGGCAGCAAAAGTTTCTATAAATATGTAAATCGGAAGAGTGGCGACGGTAGACATTGGTTCTTTTAGCAGATGAGAAGGCCAATTTAATACCTGGGAATGAGGAGATAGCTGAGACGTTATTTTGTGTTGGTCTTCACTGTGTGAGACAAATAATATGCCAAAAACTAATGGCAAGAAAGTTATAGCAGGTGAGGACCTAGAAACTGTCACTATCGCTAAGGAGGCAGTGCTGGGCAAGCAAATGGAGCTAAAAGTAGACAAGTCCCCTGGCCCTGATGAAATGCATCCTCGGGTACTAAAACAGGGGAAATTGCAAATGCACTTGTAATTATTTACCAAAGTTCACTGGACTCTGGGGTGGTTCACGCAGATGGAAAACAGCCAATGTGACGACACTTGCTTTAAAAAAGGAAGTAGACAAAAAGCAGGTCACTCTCAACCAGTAAGCTCAACTTCAATAGTGGGGAAAATGCTTGGATCTATCATTTAAGGGAGAAATAGCAAGACATAAATTGTCCCATTGGGAACACCCAGCATAGGTTGATGAAAGGTATGTCATGTTTAACTAATTTGGTGGAATTCTCTGAGGACATTATTTGCATGGTGGACAATCTGGAACCTGTGGATGTGGTGTATCTGGATTTCTAGAAGGCATTTGATAAGGTGCTACATCAAAGGCAGCTACATGAGATAAGTTTGCCTGGTATTGCAGGTAATGTATTGGCATAGATCGAGGATTGGTTGACCAGTAGAAAGCATAGATTAGGGGTAAATGGGTGTTTTTTTCTGGTTGGCGGTCAGTGGCTCGTGGTGTGCCGCAGGGATTAGCGTTGGGACCTCAACTGTTTACATAGATGATTTGGAGCTCAGGACTAAGTGTGGTGTGTCCAAATTTGCAGATGACACTAAGGTGAGTGGTTGAGCAAAGTGTGCAGAAGACACTGAAAGCCTGCAGAGGCATCCAGATAGTCTGAGTGGGTAAAGTTCTGGCAGATGGAGTACAATGTTAATAAGTGTGAGGTCATCCATTTTGGTGGGAACAACAGCAAAATGGAGTATATTTTAAATGGTAAAAACATTTGGAGCACACTGCTGTGCAAAGGGACTTGGTTTCTGTGTGCATTGATTGCTGAAGGTGGGATTGCAGGTGCATTAAAAAGGCAAATGGAATTTTTTTCTGCTATTGCTCGTGGGATGGAGTTTAAAAACAGGGAGGCTATGCTGCAGCTGTATAGGGTCCTGGTGAGGCCACACTGGAGTCCTGTGTGCAGTTTTGGTCTCCTTACTTGAAAAGAGATATACTAGCACTGGAGGGGGTGCAGAGTAGATTCACTCAGTTGATTCCAGAGTTGAGAGGCTCGGATTATGAGGAGAGACTGAGTAGACTGGGCTTCTACTCATTGGAATTCAGAAGATTGAGGGGAGATCTTTACAGAAACATGTAAGATTATGAAGGGAACAGATAAAGTGGAGGTAGGGAGGTTGTTTCTGCCAGCAGGTGAAACTAGGACTAGAGGGCATCACCTCAAAATAAAGGGAAGCAGATGTAGGACTGAGGTCAGGATGAACTTCTTCACCCAAAGGGTTGTGAATCTGTGGAATTCCCTGCCCAGTGAAGTGGTTGAAGCTACCTCACAGAATGTTTTTAAGGCAAAGCTGGGTAAATTTTTGACCAGTAAAGCAATTCAGTGTCATGGTGAGTCATCTCAGGCAACCAGCTTGTAACTGATGTCCATTTCAAGCCCACCGACTCCCACAGCTACCTAGAATACACCTCCTCCCACCCACCCTCCTGCAAAAATTCCATCCCCTATTCCCAATTCCTCCGCCTCCGCCGCATCTGCTCCCACGATAAGACATTCCACTCCCGCACATCCCAGATGTCCCAGTTCTTTAAGGACCGCAACTTTCCCCCCACAGTGATCGAGAACGCCCTTGACCGCGTCTCCCGCATTTCCCGCGACACATCCCTCACACCCCGCCCCCGCCACAACCGCCCCAAGAGGATCCCCCTCGTTCTCACACACCACCCCACCAACCTCCGGATACAACGCATTATCCTCCGACACTTCCGCCATTTACAATCCGACCCCACCACCCAAGACATTTTCCCATCCCCTCCCCTGTCTGCTTTCCGGAGAGACCACTCTCTCCGTGACTCCCTTGTTCGCTCCACACTGCCCTCCAACCCCACCACACCCGGCACCTTCCCCTGCAACCGCAGGAAATGCTACACTTGTCCCCACACCTCCTCCCTCACCCCCATCCCAGGCCCCAAGATGACATTCCACATTAAGCAGAGGTTCACCTGCACATCTGCCAATGTGGTATACTGCATCCACTGTACCCGGTGCGGCTTCCTCTACATTGGGGAAACCAAGTGGTGGCAGAGAATTCCCTGGCTGAAGGCGTATTCAGTGTTCAAAGGGATGTGTAGGTTAAAAGTGTACAAAGGGATAGAGACTGATTACAAGAGTACAAAGGAATGTATGTGGTTAGGAGTGGACAAAGGAATGTAAGTTCAGTTAAGAGCACGTAAAGGGTTGTCATTACGTTGACAGTGAAATAACTCCTCGGAGACCAGTAGCCCATCACCAACTCACCCTTAATTTACACATGGAGAGCAATGTAGCTACTTCTGAGCCAGCTCTCAGTGAACAGAACCTCTGACCGTTTTTTGTATGGAGGGAACTTGTGGACGGAGTCAGAGAAGGTCCTTAATGAATACTTTGCCTCAGTATTCACCAGTGAGGGCCCTTGATGTTTGAGGATGGTATGAAGCAGGTGGATATGCTTGAACAGGTTGATGTTAGGAAAGAGGATGTGCTAGAAATTTTGAACACCATGAGGATAGACAGGTCCCCCTGTTCAAGACGGGATATACACAAGGTTGCTGCAGAGAGTGAGGGACGAGATTGCCAAAGGGGCAGCAATGATCTTTGCATCCTCACTGTCCACTGGAGTAGTACCAGGAGTTTGGAGGGCAGCAAATGTCATTCCCTTGTTCAAGAAAGGGAATAAGGGATAATCCTAGAAATTACAGACCGGTCAGTCTGTCTTCTGTGCTGGTCAAATTATTGGAGAGGATTCTGAGAGATAGTATTTATGATTATTTGGTAAAGCACAGTTTGGTTGAAATAGTCAGCATGGCTTTGAGACAGATTATGCTTCACAAGCCTTATTGAACTCTTTGATGTTTTTTGTCAGATACTCAATGAAGGCAGAGCAGTGGATGGGGTGTAAGTGGATTTTAGCAAGGCATTTGGTGAAGTTCCTCGTGGAAGGCTCATTCAGGAAGTAAGGAGGCATGGGATTCAGGGAAATTTGGCTGTCTGGATACAAAAACTGGTTGTTCAATAGAAGATAAAGGGTGGTAGTAGATGAACGTTTTCAGCCTGGAGCTCGGTGACCAGTGTTGTTCTGCATGTATCTGTCCTGGGACTTCTGCTCTTTGTAATCTTTTTATAAATGACTTGGAAGTGGAAGGGTGGCTTAGTAATTTTGCCAATGACACGAAGGTTGGTGGAGTTGTAGACAGCATGGAGGGTTGTAGGTTGCAACAGGATGTTGAGAGGATACAGAGCTAGGTAAAGAAGTGGCAGATAGCATTCAAACTCGACAAATGTTAAGTGATTGATTTTGGAAGGTTGAATTTGAATGCAGAATACAGGGTTAATGGCAGGATTCTTGGCAGTATGGAGGAACAGAGGGATCTTGGGGTCCACGTCCATAGATCCCTCAGCGTTGCCACCCAAGTTGATAGTGTTGTCAAGAAGGCGTATGGTGTGTTGGCTTTCACTGGCAGGGGGATTGAGTTTAAGAGCCATGAGGTCACGCCACAGCTCCATAAAACTCTGGTTAGACCACACTTGGTGTAATGTGTTCAGTTCTGGTCACCTCATTATAGGAAAGATGTGGAAGCCTCAGGGAGGGTGCAGAGGAGATTTACCAGGATGCTGCCTGGACTGGAGGGTGGGTCTTATGAGGAAATGTTGAGGGAGCTCGGGCTTTTCTCATTGGAGTGAAGAAGGATAAGAAGTGACTTAATGGAGGTGTGCAACATGTTGAGAGAAAGAGTGGATAGCCAGAGACTTTTTCCCAGGCTGCAAATGACTATTGTGAGGGGGTATAACTTTAAGGTGTTGGGAGAACGGTATAGGGGAGATGTCAGAGGTAGGTTTTTTAACACAGCATGGTGGGCATGAAGAATGCACTGCTGGCAGTGGTAGTGGAGTCAGATACTTTGGAGACTTTTAAGTGACTCTTGGAAAGGCACATAGAGGATAGTAAAATGTGGGGTATGCAGGGTAGATTGATCTTAGTTAGATAATAGATAGACACAACATCATGGGCCGAAAGGCCTGTATTGTGCTGTAATGTTCGATGTTTTGTATCTGTCAGCCAGGGTTCCTTGATTAGACCAGACTAACAGCTTCTATCAGGGAACTCTGACTCTGATGTCTACCGACTGACCTCATTAAAACACGACTGACAGTGTACAAAGGGATGTCAAGGTAGGCAACCAGGTACCAGTCCAACCTGTCTCTGCCTCCCTAACCTGTTCTTCCCCTCAACCATCCCTTCCTCCCACCCCAAGCCGCACCTCCATCTCTTACCTACTAACCTCATCCCACCTCCTTGACCTGTCCGTCTTCCCTGGACTGACCTATCCCCTCCCTACCTCCCTACCTCCCCACCTATACTCTCCTCTCCACCTGTCTTCTTTTCTCTCCATCTTCGGTCCGCCTTCCCACCCCACCCCCACCCCCACCCCACCCCGCTATTTATTCCAGAACCCTCACCCCATCCCCCTCTCTGATGAAGGGTCTGGGCCCGAAACGTCAGCTTTTGTGCTCCTGAGATGCTGCTGGGCCTGCTGTGTTCATCCAGCCTCACATTTTATTATCAAGGCAGGCAGACAGGAGTCTGGAAGAACACAGCAAGCCAGACAGCATCTGGAGGAAAAGAGAAGTCAACATGCCTAAAGAAGGGTAACACCTGAAACATTGACTACCTCTTTGCTGCAGATGCTGCTTGGCTTGCTGTATTCTTCCAGACACCCGTTTGTTTACCTTGGATTCCAGAATCTTCAGAGGTTTTTTTTTGTCTGTTACAAAAGGTGTCTACGGCTTAAGTGTTCAAAGCAATGTCAGGAGGTGAATAGTGAACAAAAGAATGCAGGTAGGTTAAGTGACCATGAAGGGATGTACCACATTGAGTACAATATAGTACGTACACTTTTCAAAATAAATGCACTGTATTTGTTAAAGTGGATTTGATTTCTGAGATATCTGGTACAAAGTGATCTGGGTGTCCCAATACTCATCACAAAACCTATACAGTACAGCAAATAATTCAGAAGGCAAATGAAACATTGATGTGTTTTGAATGTATAATAGAATATAAGAGTGAGTAAGTTTTAACAGTGCCGAAAAGGGCCGTGATGCGACCGCAGCAGAATTATCCTGTATATATTTCTCTCATTTTAAAAAGTAATGTAATTATGTTGACAGCAATGCGGGAAGTTGCACTTGCTTTGTTCCTGGAATGAAGGACTTATCTTATGAAGAAAGGGTGATCGCGTTGTCTTTTACACATCTTAAGTTTGGAAATCTGAGCGGAGACCTTTTTTGAAATGAATAAAGTTCTCTGAGGAGACATGAGAGTTTTTGCTGGGAGAATGCTTTCTCTTGCAAGTACGACAAGATGTTCTATAGCATAAGATATCATCATAGAATCATACAGCATGGAAACAGACCCTTCAGTCCAACTTGTCCATACCAATTAGGTATCCTAAATGGAAGTTGTCCCATTTTTGTGTTTGGCCCATATTCCTCTAAATCTTTCCTATTCATGCCATCTTTTAAATCTTGTAATTGTATCCACCTCTACCACTTCTTTTGGCAGCTCGTTCCATATTTGCACCGCCCTCAAGTCCCTTTTAAATCATTCCCGTCTCCCCTTAAAACTATGCCCTTCAGTTTTCCTGAAAGGCTTTTCACTCGCTTTCACCCCGTCATTTTAGAGACATCTATGGGCCACCCCTCAGCCTCCAGCAGTCTGGTGTGAAAAGTCGCAGCCCATCCAGCGTCTCCTTGTAACTTGAGCCATCTAACCCCAGCAACCATCCTTGGAAATCTTTTCTGCATCCTTTGCAGTTTAACAACATCCTTCCTATAGTGTGGTGTCCACAATTGTACCCAGTACTCCAAAAGTGGCCTCACCAATGCCTTGCTATTTTTCTGAGAGGGCTGGTGTACCGTGGAAATATTTTCCACAGCGAAGGCTGAGTTGACAATTTATTCAAGGCTGAGTAAGATAGCTTTTATAAAAATAAAGCTAAGGATCTCCGGGACAATCATTAAAAAAGTGGAATTGAAGTCACAACTGGCAGAGCCATGATATTTATTGAATGGTAGAGCAGGTTTCAGGTGATGAATGGCTTACTTTAGCTCTTGTACTGGTGGAGACAGCTATGCCTCAGTTCCAGTAAAGAGTAGAGCGTTTTCTCACCAGCCAGCAGAGGAAAGGGCCTTGCTGACCATTCTGATAACATAAACGTTGAGTTAATCTCGCTCTGCGCTAGCCACAGAATTAGAGAATTTTTGTGGAAGGTGGCCTTTCAGCCCATTGTGCCTGCAATTATTCTATATCTTGTTCCAAACTCCTGCATTTCCCTGAACACGCTCAAATATCTGAATAACCATCCAATGCATGTCTTGAATGCCTTAATTAAATGTGCCTCCAGCACATTTCCATGCAGTGCATTTTTCACACAGTAAGTAATTTGGGTGAAAAAGACTTTTTTTCTCACCCCTCCTTTGCTTCATTGGCATATCACATGAAATGTCTGGCCCTTATGTTTCTTTATTTTCTGAGCAGGAGCAGTTTCTCCCAATCTTCTGTCCAAACTCCTTTTAGGTTTTGAAAATCACGTTCAGACTTCCGTCTCAGCTGCCTTCTCTCCAACGAGAACAACTTCAAACCGTCCTCATTACCGAAGTTTCTCATTCCTGAACCATTCCAGTGAATTGCTTCCGCACTCTCTCTAATGCAATATTTCAAAATCACTTGGAATGCCAACAGATATTCAGATCAATTTATGACTTTGGATTTCATTAATCTTTACAGCCATGATAGGAAATGATGTCCTTTTATCACATCATTTCACAATGGCTTACATACGCCCTTATAGCCATGATGATTTCACTCCATAGATAATTGACTTTGATGACATACCTGAATGACTTGGAGGAAGGAAGGAAATGTACTGTTGTGGAATTTGCAACAACAAAAAGAAAATGGAAAGGCAGGCTGAGTGAGGGATACAAACAGTTTAAAGAGAGATTTTGATTTGATGTGACTTGGAGTCATAAAACATAGAAACAGACCCTTCTGTCCAACTTGTCCATGCCAACCAAATATCCTAACTTCATCTAGTCAGCATTTGGCCCATCTCCCTCTTAACCCTTCCTATTGATGTACCCATTTAGCTGCCTTTTAAATGTTGTAATTGTACCAGTCCACCACTTCCTCTGGCAGCTCATTTGCATACATATACCACCCGCTATGTGAAAAAATGTGCCCCTTTGGTCCATTTTAAATCTTTCCCCTGTCATCTTCAACTTATGCCGTCTAGTTTTGGACTCACCCTGGGAAAAAGACCTTGTTTTTTTTCTGAACCCTTTCAGGTTTCACAACATGCTTCCTTTAGCAGGAGACCAGAATTGCATGCAGTATTCCAAAAGTGATGGAACCAATGTCAAGTACATGACCTCCTATATTCAGTGCACTGACCAATAAAAGGCAAGCACAGCATCACTACCTTCGCTACCCTGTCTAACTGTGACTCAATTTCCAAGGAACCATGAGCCTGCACTCCAAGGTCTCTTTGTTCACAACACTCCCTGGGACCTTACCATTAAATGTATAAGTCCTGCCCTGATTTGTCTTTCCAAAGTGCAGCACCTCATACTTATCTAAATTAAACTCCACCTGCCGCTATTCAGCCCATTGGCCCACCTGATCAAGATCCTGTTGTACTCCGAGGTTGACTGGATTTATTACAGTCATGTATATCGAGGTACAGGTAAGTGTTGTCTGATGTGCTTCACAGGCAGATATTGATAGGCTAAGTTGTCAAAAATGCTCACCAAATAGAGTACAATGTGGGAAAATGTGAAGTTGTCTGGGGAAGGGATAAAAAGAACAATGTTATGTAAATCAATAAAGTTGCAACACAAAGGGACTTGGGGAACTTGTGCGTGGAACACTGAAAGCTAGCACACAGGCAGCAGGTTATCAGCAAGGGCAATGGAATATTGGATGAAAACAGAAATTTCTAGAGAAAGTCAGCAGGCCGGGCAGCATCTATGGAGAGAAAACAGTCAGTGTTTCAAGTCTGTTGACCCTCCTTCATAACTGAAACAGAATGCTGGGGCCCTTATTTCAAGGGGGTTGGAGGAGAAGAGTAGGGGAGTCTTACTGCAACTGTGCAAGGTGCTAGTGAGACCGTATCTGAAGTACCGTGAGCAGTTTTGGTCCCCCTTTTTCAGGAAAGATCCTTCGCTGAAGGAAGTTCAGAGAATGTTCTCTAGGATGGTCCCTACTGTGGGGGGTTTGTGTCTGAGGAACAAAGGTTAAACAGGCTGGGATTCTACTCACTGGAGTCTAGGAGAATGAGACGTGATCTCACTGAAACATTCAGGATTCTTATTGGGCTTTAAAGGGTAAATACTGCGAGGATGTCTTCCGCGCCCCCCCACCCAAGGGAGAGTCTAGAACCAGAGGGCATCAACTCAGAATAAAGGGGTACCAACTCAAGATTGAGATGAGGATGAATTTCTTCTCTTTAAAGGGTTGTGAGTCTTTGGAACTCTTTTTTTCCACAGAGAGCTGTGAGGCCAGAGTCCTGGTGTATATTTAAAGCGGGGATAGATACATTCTTGGGGAATTAAGGGTTATAGGGAAAGGGCAGGAAGGTGGATGTGAGGAACGTTGAATCAGCTGTGATTCTATTGAATAGTGGAGCAGGCTTGAGGGGCCGAACAGCCTACTCCTGCCTCTACTTTATGTTCTTTATATATGCTAACCGTTTCAAAGATGTAATGGCACACCTCTGGAACAGGTGGGATTTGAATTTGGGTCTCCTAGGCTCATACCACACGGACCCTGGTTTACCTGATGACATGAGCTTGACTTCAATGCTTGCAGTTATGGCTGCAATTCACATCAACCCACCTTAGAGTTAATGAAGAGAAGATGGTGCTAATTTGCAAAAGGCAAATGTCCCGCCTGGTTTAATGCACTGATGTAGTAGCTGAGAATTTTAATGCAGGTAATATTGTCTGAACTGAATTCAAGGAAGCATTTCACTCGGCACCAGATAAAGGGCTGGACAGAAAAATTTATAACACAAGTCTTGATTCATGGATCTTATTTTGGACAGGAGTTTGCTAAGTGGTAATGTTCCCCTCGTTGGGCCATAGAAACATCAAGACTAGGAGCAGGAGAGAATGATTCAGTCCTTCATCAGGCCCACCATGCTGTATGATAGTGGCCAATCCGCTATCTCAGCGCAGTACTCCAACTTACTCCCCATGCTCCTCATTCTTCTGACATTTAAACACTTGTCACTCACCTTCTTGGATATATTCAGTGACTCAACCTCCACAGATTTCTGTGGTAGAGAATTCCATAAGTTCACTTTTCTTCAAATGAAAAAATGTTTCCTCAGCTTCGCCCTAAATAGACCTAGAAACGTGTGAACAATGAAGACAGGAGGAAGCCATTCAGCCCTTCGTGCCTGCTCTGCCACTCATCACGATCAATCCTGGTAGTCCAACTCCACATCCTAAACCTGCTTTCTCCCCGTTAACTTTGATGCCAATCACCCCAAATGCTATATCTAACCGCCTCTTGAATACATTCTATGTTTTGGCATCAACTGCTTCCTGTGATAATGAATTGCACAGGTTGACTATTAGTTGGATGAAGAAATGTCTCCTCATTTCCATTCTAATGGTCTACCCCTAAATCCTCAGGCTGGTGACTCCTGGTTCTGGACACACTCACCATCGGAAACATCCTCCCTGCATCTACCGTGTCTAGTCTTGGTGGTATTTTATTAGTCTGTATGAGATTGCCCTCTCATTTGCATGAACTCTAGCAAAAACAATCCTAACCTGGTCAATCTTTCCTCAGAAGTCAGTCTTGTCATCTCCAGAATCAGCCTGGTAAAACTTTGCTGTACTCCCTCAAGAGCAAAAGCACCCTTCCTCTGAAAAGGAGACCAAAACTGCCCACAATATTATAAGTGTGGCCTCACCAAAGCCCGAGTTGACTGTACAACATATTCCTGCTCCTGTACGCTCAACCGCTCACAATGAAGGTCCCTGTACTATTTGCCTTCTTTACCGCCTGCTGCATCTGCACACTTAGCTTCAATGACTGGTGCATAAGGACACCCAGGTCCCACTGAATATTCCCCTCTCCTAATTCATAACCATTCAGGTAGTTCTGTTTTTTTCAATACATAAGTGCTATAAATCCTGTATTATGAGAGAAAATGCTAATATTTGGGGGTGATGATAAACCTGGAGGATTGGCAAATGGTGAGGGTGGTACGAATTGTCCACAGCCACCAGAATGCACAGTCAGCATGCAGTTGGAGGTTAATACAGAAGCGTGTGAGGTGATATGTTTTGGGAGAAGGGATGTGGGGATGTAATAGAGACATAATGGCGCAACTGTAAATAATCCCCAGGATTAGACGGATCTGGTGATAAGCATTCATTTATATTTGAAGCTGTAGGAGGCCTGAAG